>NW_024412405.1:19591674-19805004 GCF_014898765.1 Herpailurus yagouaroundi
CGCCGCCATGTCCCCGGCCTTCACCCCCGCGCAGCCCGCCCCGCAGGAATATGGCGGCGCGGCCGCCGCTCCCGCCGAGCCGGGCCGGCCCTCCCGCGCCGCGCTCCCCGCCAGCGGGCGGGCAAAGGCGGCTCCACGCCGTCACCGAGGCCGGCCAGGGCCTGCTCCGCGGGCCACGGCCCGGGAAGTTGCGAGCCCCACCCGGGACTGCCCACGCGGGTTAACAAAGCCCACGCGGCGTGGGGGTGGCGTCCAGGCCGCGCCGCCCCGAGCTCCCGCGCCCTCCGCCCACCCTCGCGCGTACAAAGTTTGGGGGCCCGCGGGCTCCCGCCCACGCCACGCCGCCCGCCAGCGCGCAGGTACCTCGTGGGCGCGCCCCCTCCCGGCCCGCGGCCTGCCCCATGTGCCGCTGCCGCCGCCGCTTTGTTCTGGAGGCGCTTTAACTCTCGCCCCCAGGAGAAACTTTCCCTTCCCGGGGACCCCGCGCCCCGCGTGCACCCCGAGCCCTGGAAGGGGCGCGGGCCTCGCGCGTACCCTCCCTGAGGGGCCATTGTGTGCGCCGCGCGCCCACCCGCCCGCCGGGGCCGGCCCAGGCAGGGTCCGCGCGGGTCCCGGGCGCGGCCGCCTCGCGCACGCCGCCCCCTCCCACCCTCCCTTCCCCGGCCCTGCCCTGCCCCTCCGCCAGCCCGCAAGCAAGCGAGGGGGCAGCGAGTCGCCGCTGCCACACGCAGGGGCGGCCAACGGCCCGAGACCCGCCCCGGCCCCCGGCCACGCCGCCGCCGCCACGCTGCCCCGGGCCATTCCGCCCCACCCCCCCTCCCTCCCTCCGGACTGGGGCCGCACACAACAGGTTTCACTCACTCGGCGGAGGGGCGGGCAGACTCACCAGGAGGAGTAGCCGCCACCATCTTCGCCTCGCCCGCCGCGGGCTCTCGCTCCCGCCTCCCCACCCGCCTCCGCTTTACTACGACCGGAGGCCCCAGGCCGGGGGTGCGGCCGGCCGACCGACCGGCCGGCCCCGCCAAGGAGCTTCGCGAGGGGCGCGAGCCGCGACTACGCGGCGGGGGTCGTCCCCACCCCCTCGGCCTCGCCCGAGGGCGCGAAGTGGCGCGAAGGCGCAGGTCGGGCGGCGACGGCAGCACCTCGAAGGGCCATGTGGGTGAATGAAGGGCGGCGGCTCCCGCCTCAACGTAAATACGGACAAGCCCCACTCCCTCATTAGCATAAAAAACAAAGTACTTCCGACCTCCCCGCCCGCCCGCCAATCACCGCAGGCCCCGCCCACGGCGGCTCGGCTCGGCGGCCGGGAGAGCGGGAGCTGGGAGCCGCTCGCGGCGCAGCGCTGCCTTTCCCCGGCCGCGCTTCCCCGCCGCCCGCCCACCGCCGCCCGCCTCGCGGAGCGCCTCGCCCGGACACCTCGCGCCACGCCTCCGGCACGCCCTCCGTTAACAAGCTCTGCGCGCGTGCAGACCCCCGCGAGCCGCACACCCTCCTGGAAGCGCACGCTTCCTGCGGCTTCCTGAGAGCTCTGCTCTCCCTGGGACTCGACGTGTACGCGATGTGATTACTGTTTATTACTTTCCTTGCCCACGATGGGTCTCGGTGGTAATTAGGGGCCTGCTTCATGCCAACATGAACCAAAGATAAATAAAACCCAGTGACTTACTCTCACATTGAAACCGGATTACTGCGTGCACAGATCGTTTTAGAACAGAGATAAATGCATTACACCCGGGACTCATGAATGCACACATCGTTGAAGTGTTTCCTTAACCCGGCCGTGTGTAAACCAAAACGCATGCCCGAGCAGAGGTTTCGCAGCTGCAGTACCTGATCCTCCTCTCATACCCCGCTGCACTTAGTAAGAACACTTGGCTCCCCTGTGCAAATAGTAGAGCTCGGAAAGAACCTCATCAACAACCATAAAGCTGAGAAAAGGAGCCCACTCAGGAGCACGTCCTTCTACACATTGTGGTTTAGGAAATTCCAGAATTCTCGGAAACAATTGTCAAAAGAAGTGAGGTTTCATAACATTTACTACAAATACAGTAATTTTAAATTGGTTTTAAATAATCCAGTAAGTATTTGGTGGAAAGCACATAACCACTATTTCGTGATTTTACAAGCCAGCTGGAAACACCATATTACCAGAAGATGTCTATAATGTCCAAATGTTAAAATATTCGACATTCAAATTTGATGATATTGCTAATATTTACTATCTTTATGACTCATTTTGTCATGCTTTGCTTAAATTGTCAGACTAGAGATGATATAAAAAGTAAAGGATTAACTCTTCTTTTTGCTAGTCTTTTATACGAAGGACATTTTTTTCTATATATTTTTGCTTTACAAATCCAAATAAATGGCCAAATCTGAAATTTTACAATATTTAGTCTTTCTATAATGGTCATTTATGAGACTTTCAAAGGGGGAAAACTTATTGCTAATTTTATTTAAAGTCTGTATTTACATTACTTTTGTCCAGGATTGACAGATATATCAATTTCTTTTTCTTTAAAACTTCTTCTTCTGCTTTAAGTTAGAATGGCTGGGAGGAGGAGTGCTGTGAGTGTTCATAACACTCTCTGAATCATGGGAAATCCCACCTGTACACAGGTTTCTTAGCAGGAGAGAGTTATTTATCTCAATTTTTTTTCCAATTAAAGTCAACACTGCAATACTCCTGTGTTTAAAAAGCTCTTTTTTAGACATCTAAAATATTTCTGTGGAAATCTAACATACAAGTAAGTATTTTCTGTGATTACAGTTTGCGAGATTTAATTCTTGATGTATATACATTTTTACGGTAATCAGAATTTTGGAAGATGTAAATTCATTTAAACCAACTTACTTGGAAATCCCAGAAAGTTTCACAATTAGTAGATTGCATTTTATTTTTAAGGGGTTCACTTACACTTCCTTTCAATATTAAGAAACAAATTATGAGTATAATTAGAATAATTGAAAACTTTTCAATCCCAATGAATTTAAAGATTACCAACTTTGTATTGTTTTAAGTCATTACTAACTAAAAACTCATCCTTCTCAATTTTAGGGGCCACACCTAGGGCCACAGCTAGGTATACTTTCTCACTAAAGTAAAGATTTTGTGGTTATGATTTTGAAGATCAGAAAAAATTTCTGAACTGCTAACAAATGCCTTCTGCAACCAAGAAATGTAAAAACAAAGCTATCTGAAATGCCAAAGTAGACACACAGTCTTCTCAAGTTAACTAAAACAGACGATACTGTTTTACACAATCCAGAACTTTTTAGATGATTTGAAAAGCTCAATTCAACATGAGAACATTTGCATTAACTTTGTACATTATATATAACAAGTAGTAGAGAAATATTTGTATTTTTTACTTTTCATCCAGATGTTTCAGTCTTATAGGTGTTATGAGTTGAAAACATGTGAAAAGTTCTGATCTTGTAACATTCAGAATTTTATTCCCTATTTTTTGCTATTTGGCTACATCAGCCAGACTTAATTGTATTGAATTTTTGAAAGAGAAATTCAGTTTAAATATTGTTTTGTAGCATGATTACAGGATTTTAAGAAACTAATGAAGCAATAATCCCATTCACATTAGAGATGTGAAAACTCAAGAATGGTGCAGGAATGCAAGACAAATACAATTATGTGTTATTTTAAACCTGTATCTCTGTATAATTTGAATAGTAATTTGGAGATTGCCTGTAACTTGGCTCTTGCAATTAAGTATATTTCATATTTTGGCAATTTGGCATTTTTAATATAGATTCCTATAGTAATTTATATTTTCTTATAGTATTTGAATTTTAAGGGAAAAGGAGATATATTTAAACATCACTTTGACTTTGGAAAATTAACAGGTTTTATAAATCAAGAACATTTTGAACTCTTTTATAAGGTAGCAAAAAGGGATCAGTGATACAAATTTATTGATGACGTTTTGGATTTTTACAATATGTATTTGTAAATGTTTGAAAATGCATAGTCTAGTCTTAACCACATTAATCATGTTTTATATTTAGGATTTTAAAGATATTCAATCCAAGTTAACAATCATCTATTAAGTATCTGCTATTCTCTGGGTACTGGTCAACATTTTAATAAGGAATAAGACAGAGCCTATGCTTATGAAAAGTTTAAGAATTATAGTATATTACAGATTATCATTAATATTTCACAAATAAACCAAAAGATTTAGGTCTTCAGGCTTTTATTTGTTCCTTCCAATGTCTAATAAAGTAATCCCACTGATGTCAGGTTATCTTATTTCCTTAGTTGAGAATTTAGAATATCTGTACTCCATATATGTTATTTGATAATCACACATAACATGAATATATGGATTATTTGCTACAAATGGCATTCCAAGGTGCTGTTGATGACAATAGATTTATAGTGAACACAAAGATCATGATCATTTAACCTGATAGTTCCATTTATGGTTTTGAAATTAAGAAAATACAAATTATAGAGGGAAAGATCAATGTGTGTGGTTTTGAATAAAGAAGCAATTTGAAGAAAGTCCTTTTTTTTTTTTCTTTTTTGGTATCCTTGAAAGTGTCACTGTGGTACTCTGTAGAATCACATGGGAGTAACTGATTATTATTTAATTAAGAAAACTAGGGGCGTCTTCGTGGCTCAGTCAGTTAAGCATCTGACTTTGGCTCAGGTCATGATCTTACGGTTTGTGAGTTCGAGCCCTGCATCGGGCTCTGTGCTGACAGCTCAGAGCCTGGAGACTGCTTCGGATTCTGTGTCTTGCTCTCTCTCTGCCCCTCCCCTGCTCATGCTCTGTCTCTCTCTGTCTCAAAAAGTAAATAAAACATTACAAAAATTAAAAAAAAAGAAAACTAGATATACTAGGTACTATTTGTCACAATAAAGAGACAGTCCCTACTCTTAAAGAGATTTGGTGTGCACTTATGGTTATCAATATATGTAAACTGTATGGCTTTAAGAAACAGATAATATATATTTAAAAAATTTTTTTTAAACATTTATTCATTTATGAGAGACAGAGAGCACAAGCAGGGTGGGGGCAGAGAGAGAGGGAGACACAGAATTGAAGCAGGCTCCAGGCTCCGATCTGTCAGCACAGAGCCCGACGCAGGGCTCCAACTCACAAGCTGTGAGATGGTGACCTGAGCTGAAGTCGGACGCTTAACCGAATGAGCCACCCAGGCACCCCTACAGATAATATATTTTTAATTAAACAGTTAAAGGTGATGTATCATAATTATAGTAAAGTATTTTACTCATTTTTCACTTAATTTATGCAACATCAAAATTAGAAATACCTTATGTTTAATTTCTTGTTTTTAACTTAATTCAGTAGTTCTTTACCTGGCTGTACTTTACAATTACCCATAGAGTCTTTAAAACATGCAAATGCCT
Source organism: Herpailurus yagouaroundi (assembly GCF_014898765.1). Classification (NCBI taxonomy): domain Eukaryota; kingdom Metazoa; phylum Chordata; class Mammalia; order Carnivora; family Felidae; genus Herpailurus; species Herpailurus yagouaroundi. The sequence goes on from NW_024412405.1 coordinate 19,597,070, forward strand.
GGCCCTTACTTGAAAATATTCTAACTTAATTGGTCAGAAGTGGGACTGGAACATCATTTTTTAATAAATTTCCAGGTCATGCCTACGCTAAGTCAGAACTGACAAGCTCTGGTACTTAGTGTTTGCATTAGATAAAAGTGTTTGATTAATCAGTACCTTTAGCTGGTTAATCTTGATAGGTGCTTGTGCAGGTATCCATCCATATTACATATTTGCATTATTAATACACACAGAGAAACCATGCAAAACTGACCCAGGGTATTTTAAGTCCTTCACCCAAGAGTCATGGTCATAAAAGTTAAAAAAACAATAATAAGCAAAAACTTCAGAAATAATGTTGAAAAACCTATGAACTTTAACTGTAGCAACCTTGGTTTATAAGGCACATTGGAAGCTAGCATCCTGTTATATTTTTGTTATTTGGGGTTGCAATATAATTTAAGAAATCTATTTAACAATGGAAAATCATTCCAAATATGGATTGTGTTTGAAAAATTGTCTGTAGTGGACACATTCAGATGTAAGTTGAATTTTTTTCTCAATCATTTAGCAGTGAGAAAAGGATATATACAAAGATCATCTGGGTCATCTATAAGATCTTTTTTTAAAATTTAATTTATTTTTTAAATTTACCTCCACGTTAGTTAGCATATAGTGCAACAATGATTTCAGGAGTAGATTCCTTATTGCCCCTTATCCATTTAGCCCATCCTCCCTCCCACAACCCCTCAGTCATCTATAATATCTTAAAAATAATAAAAGACAGACAACAAACAGATCTCTGGTAGGAGTAATTACTGAATGCTAATGCTTTCAATGAATTTTTATTTAATTTCCTAAAAGCTTCTTAGGTTTTCTTTATATTTCTTGCTTTCAAACATAGGCTTTAACTTCAATTTATATCAGAGGAAACAAGTTGATTCAGCCAATCATCTAAGTCTGTTCGGGTAGCTCATAGTTCCATAATCAACTTAAGATATTGATTATACAATTACCTCTTTAAGATTGGTTAAAATAACACAGATTTCACAATTGTCATGTTATTTTACATAACTACACTTGAGTACTTAACATTCAGGCCTAATACCTTCTATGTATATAAAGGTTACGAAGAATTATTTTAATGTTATGGAAACTGTAATTGGTTATGTGAATTATAATCATATATACATAATTTGCCTTTCTGAAGTTACTTTAATGTGAATAGATGAGAATCTGTTTAGAGTGAAGGTTTGTATTTCTGTATTGCTGTATTTCTGTAAGTGTCTAACAAATAGAGAAATTGATACCGTTACAAAAACACAGAAGTATTATTTAAGTGAGACTTCCACTAACGGGATACATTTTTGGAAAATCTTGCAAACCAATGCACTTTTGTTCTCATTAATGACAGTTAATTAAGCTATTTCCATATGCACTCCATAAATTTCAATGTGTTAGTTTATTTTTCATATAACAATGTTCAAAACAAGGGGGTATATTACAAAGTTTGACCACGTAAAACCAAAACTGAATTGGAACAAAAGATGACATTTCTGTCTGAAATGATAAAAGTGTAAGGGCTGATTAAAAACATTACAGAGAGTGAGTATGGGCTGTAAATTACAATTGTCCAAAGAGAAATCAGTACCCACCCGAGGCTCAGAAATCCTCCTTGAGAATGTGAATGATTTTCTTTGTTTTCCGAGAATATGTGCATGATGGCATTGTTGGTGGTAGGAAGACCAGCTATGACTGACACATTTGTTTATAAAAATTTCCCCAAATTATGTAGGTATAAACTTAAAAGCAAATGATATTAGATTAGCTATACATACTTAGATGTTCCCAGTGCTGAAATTTGCTTGCAAAATACTTAGAGCAAATTGTTCCTGGCTGGGAGGTAGCTGTTATGGGGAGCTGCAAGTTAAATTAATCCAGGAGAGAATTTAAAGCAAGTCAAGATAGGATGGGATGATGGAAGCTGAAGTTTACGAGCCATAAAAGTCCATGCAGGATATCAAAATAAGGAGGAAGACAGCTCAAAGGATAAGAATGGGGGATGGAAAATAACCTAGAAATGTTGACGCTAAAAATATTCTATTTTTTCATCTAAGAGGTGGTGGTTATTTGGGTGTAAAAAAAGTCATTGTTGCACACTTAGATTAGTGAATTTTATGCTCTTCATTCTATGTAGATTTTCTCTCAATATCAAAAAACAATACAGACAGCAATGACAACAAGGAGGAAGGAATCAGTGTTAAGAACCCAGGGCAAACAGAAGAGCAGGGATTAACGAGACCCATAGAAAGATGGTGTGGTTAGGGGCGCCTGGGTGGCGCAGTCGGTTAAGCGTCCGACTTCAGCCAGGTCACGATCTTGCAGTCCGTGAGTTCGAGCCCCGCGTCGGGCTCTGGGCTGATGGCTCAGAGCCTGGAGCCTGTTTCCGATTCTGTGTCTCCCTCTCTATCTGCCCCTCCCCCGTTCATGCTCTGCCTCTCTCTGTCCCAAAAATAAATAAAAAACGTTGAAAAAAAATTAAAAAAAAAAAAAAAGAAAGATGGTGTGGTTAAATACCTGCGTATTGTCTGTTGCTGGCTTTTGTGTGTTCTCTAAATGATTACACATGGATGTGCCAGTTGCAATTAAAGAGTAATGGACAGAATGGATAAATCACTCATAGGTTATATTTAAAAAACTATTAATGCTTAACATTAGCCAGAGGAGTTGGCTTTTATAATATCAAATATTCAAGAAAATACTAACCTCTAGCATTAGCTAAGAGAATTCCCTTTTTCAATATTAAATGTTTAAGAGATGACTAATGTCTTACATTATCTGGGCGAGCTGACTATTTTAATGGGCATTGTTTAGACCCACATCTAATATTAGCTGTAGCAGCTGGTTATTCCAATACCCAGTGTTCAAGAAAGATTAATGCCTAATATTGGCAAAAAGAATGAGATATTTTGAAGTCTAATGTATGTTCATCTAAAATAATTGCCATAGAGTATGTGCTCAAAAATTGTGTGTTGAATTAATCAATGAATGTGAAAGTCCTTTCTGCAGAATCATGAATGCAGTTTCCGTTTTATGAATGTATCCTTAGAGACATACTTAATAAATAAGTCTTGTAATTCTATCTGAAAAGGGAGACAGACTTATTTTGGTTTTATTTACACTTACATAGTATTATGAACAGGGACTTAGTTGAAGCCTTAGTAGGAACCAGTGAGATGCTAGAGATGGGAAGGGACTGGCATTAAAAAACGATGGAGACATTGATACTAGATACTAGAGTCTGTCAAGATTATCAGAGTTTTAAGTTATGAAATCAGATGCAAGTTGGGACTGGGGGATTAAACATTGATAATGGGGGGTGTGAAGGGACTGTAGTCGAAATGGCGGGCAGGCAGCAAGTTATAAACAGGAGACGCTGGTCAGGATTAACCAGCCAACTCAGGATCAGAGAAACAAAGGTGAAGTGCTGAATCAGCCACTGATATCATGAATGGATTTTGGGAAGACACATTTTATCTGGGATGGTCCAGTGATTCCCACAGAACCTGTGGCCCCCAGGTGAAAGTTCTCTGTCTTAAAGAGCATTAGAGCATTAGATATTGCTTTCTTCTGCCATCAAGGAATCCTTAGATATTATTTGATATCATTCTCTGATAACAGAATTAATTCTCTACAAGTGGCCAAGTAAGGGAATTCAGCAGTGGGCTAGATAGGTTGATCCAATTTCCTGGGAACTCCATGCTGTATCACATACCCTGGACATAAAACCAAAGTAGAGGTGGAATAGAAATAAGTTTCTAGCAGACCAAGTTTTGACTGGAATTCTGAAAGAGCTTCATAGTATCTGGTATTTGACTATTAACCAGCTGAAGAGACCATTAATATAATGATTCATTCACATGGATTGGCCAGTGAGGGTTTATGATCCCTTTCTATAACCTAGAAGCTGATGCAATTGGTGGTGGTGAATCACATTTGGATTTGTCTGCTTAAGAACATTCAAATGACCACCAATCATTATCTGTGAATATGCTCTCTAGCTCATCAAACTGGGGTCATGGCATATGCAAATAAGATACTAGGATTAGAAGAGGTCCCCTTTCCCCTCAAAAGGCTGTGGTTCCCTGTGGAACTTTGGAAAGCAAATGAGGACTACAGCTAGAAAAAAATCAGTGCAAAGCACCAGTAATCACCACACTGCCTGGTAAAACTCATACAGGCACAGAATTCTGTCCCAAATGAGAGTTTCTTCAATATTTCCTTCTCAGGGAGTATACTAATCTGGCAGTGCTGAATCAACAGGAGACAGCTGGTAGATAAAGGTTAGACTGACAGTGCCCTAAGAAACAGAAGGTGGGTAGATTCTAAGACAAACCCACCTGAGGGCCAGCTTTTACGGAGTTCCCCTGGGTGGGCACTGCAGCTCTGATCCTGGAGGTAGAAACCCTCTCCAGTGTCTTTTAATCTTCTTGAGTAAGATGAACTACTGCATTTCAGCAGAACTTCATGGGTGTACTATCATATTTGATGTATTTTAGGGCACAAACAGTATCAGCTAAACTAGATTCAGAGATTTAGCATTTTAAAACACTTCATATATTTTTCATTTTCATTTTGACTTGTTAGGAATATCCTGTGTCTTTATTACCTAAAAACTGCCAAGCTAGGTTGAACAGTATTGCTGATTTTATAAGGGATTACTAGTCATTTGGAATTAGTCAACATGAATGTATTAAAGAAAATTAAATAATTTAAATCCGAACATTTCCAAGGCACCAAATCCTCCTTTGGAAAATCTTTAAAAGAAATAATAATAAATTAATAAGTAAAAAGTAATAAAATAATAAATAAAAGGTACTTTAAAGATTTTATTTTTTTAAGTAATCTCTACACCCAACATGGGACTAGAACTCACAACCCCAAGATCAAGAGTTGCATACTCTACTGACAGAGCCAGCCAGGCACCCCATAAATTATAAAAATGTACTTAAAAAAAATCTTACTTTCTTCGGTTGCATCAGATTCAATGAATGCAAAGTTGCTATTGTTCTGATTGCTAGGAGAAGAAACAAAAGACAAGAATTATTCTCATATTGCCAGTTCGAGACAATAGAAAATTGAGAGTATAATATAGATTAAGTAATCCCTTTAGAGTTCTCCTGAAGTCTCAAAGGCATATCACAACTTTCTCAGCTGCTCTATAAAATAGCTTGCATTTGCATAGCTATTTATTAAAGTACAAACAACATATACTGATGTTTAAAGAATGGAATTTACAGGGTCACCTGAGTGGCTCAGTCAATTGAGCATCTGACTCTTGATTTCAGCTCAGGTCATGATCTCACTGTTTGTGGGATTGAGTCCCATGTTGGGCACAGCACAGAGCCTGATTGGGATTCTCACTCTCTTTCTCTCTCTGCTCCTCCCCTGCTCATGTGTACACACACACTCTCTCTCTCTCCTCCTCTAAATAAGTAAATTAATTAATTAAAAAAAAAGAAGAATGGAATTTAGAGCAATAAAAATCCATCTCAGGGGTCCCAACTGTCCTGTATACTAGCCTGAAACCATGGACACCCTTCTACCTACCAATTTCTTCATCTTTAAAAGAAAAATATTAATAATATCTATTTTACCAGGTTGTTTTTAAGAATTTTTAAAATATATATATTTTTTATTTCAGAGAGAGAAAAGAGAGAGCATGAGTTGAGGAGAGGGGAGAGAGAGAGACAGAATCCCAAGTAAGCTCCATGCTCAGCACAAAGCCCACATTGGGGCTTGATCCCACGACCCTAGGATCATGACCTGAGCTCAATCAACTGAACCACTCAGGTGACCTTACCAGGTTGTTTTTAAGAATTAAATGAGATAATATATGTAAATGGTTGAAGGTCATAAATGACATACAAGGACTCAATAAATATTAGTTATTGTTATTATTAACAATATAATAACATTGAAATATATTTATGATAAGATTATTTGCCAACATCTAAGTTCTTATTGTCACAAAGATACTAAATTATATTATTATATCTATTGATCCAGCTTCTCAACATGTTCTATTATAAGAGTAAATTATAATTGAAGAAACTGTGATAATTTTTGAACCATAAAAGTGGCCATTTTACTATCAAAGTATCTGAAATTCTCTCTGCATAGAATCTTCTACATACCACACACATCCTTATATGTGCAGGATATATATATAAAACCAGGTAGGTTGTGTGTTCATAAAGCAAGATCAAGAATACATATGATTCTTGCTTGTCATTCAAAGAGAGTGCAAAGGAGAGGAGAAACTTACTTTCTTCCGAAGTCTTTTCTCCTTGGTTTAAGATTCATGGGAATGGGGGCGCCTGGGTGGCGCAGTCGGTTGAGCCTCCGACTTCAGCCAGGTCACGATCTCGCGGTCCATGAGTTCGAGCCCCGCGTCAGGCTCTGGGCTGATGGCTCAGAGCCTGGAGCCTGTTTCCGATTCTGTGTCTCCCTCTCTCTCTGCCCCTCCCCCGTTCATGCTCTGTCTCTCTCTGTCCCAAAAATAAATAAACGTTGAAAAAAAAATTAAAAAAAAAAAAAGATTCATGGGAATGGAAAATAACTGCCAGTTGCCTCTAAATTGTTACATTTGCTCTGAATTGAACTTGATGTTGTCTCCTTTGGAGCATGATAGAAAAAAAATTTTTATTTGATGGGCCAAATCCAATGTTCAAGAATGAATGAATGAATGAATGAGTTCATTTATTCAGTCAACAAATAATTCTTGAGTAAGATACAGAAATGTATAACACAGAGAGCTTGTTTTCAAGAACTACCCTTAGAGTGGACATGTGTACAAGTATTGTGTGGGAAAATAGCCAGCACAATGCCTTGCAGTGAGAAGATCCTGGATACAGGGTTTCTTTGTATGTGTCTATACGTTTTCAAAATAAATATACAAAAAGTGGATCTTCACTGATATGCCTGTACCATTTCAGTATTGTTTGTACAGAGGACTGAGGTTAAGAGAGTTGCCAGTATTTGCTGAATGGGTAAAGGGAAAGCAAGAGGAGGGCATGACTGGTTATTTCTCTCCTTATTTAGTTAAGAGCAAGGGCTTACCCAAAATTCTCTTAAGGCTCTTTTGCCAGGACCTCTGAACCCTTCTATCTCCACCCCAAGAATTAAAGTTAAGTATTGTTTTTCCTTGTTCTTTGCAGAATGCATTTAAAGCTGCAAATTCCCCTAATCTTTTCCTGGCTCTACTTTTTTTTAAGCACTCATCATCTTACAACACCCAATTTAATTTTTCTTATTATGTCCATTGTTTATTTCTGGGTCTCCCTACTTGAATATAAGATCTCTAAGGGGAGCCATATTTTCTCCGTTTCTTCATAACCCAAAGATTATGGTTCTTTGATCTTTTTATTAATTCCAATTTTGTTTTACTCAAAGTCATTTTCACTCTAGTCTCCCCAACACCTTTTGCACCCATTGCTCTGCCAAACTGGAAACATAGAGGCACACTGGAGAAAAACAACAACAGAAAACAAAAATTCCAAATGTTATTTACAGTTAAATCTTCTTAAATCCAATTCACTTTAACAGTGTAGGTGTGTGCATGAAAGAAAAAGACTACTATTTCTAAGATTCTAGCCTCATCTTAGGAGATATGAATGTATTGTTATTCATGGTAGGCGCAAAAAAAAAATGGCAACACCTTAGTTAATTGGCGTAATTATACGTAATTGTCCCTTTAGCTGTCATTCTCTGATTTTCCAAGGATTAATTTATTTACGCAATTAAACAATCAGAGAAAGGCTGACCCTGATAGAATGCAGAAATCTGGATCAATGAACTCTTTAACTTGCCTCTTTGTATTGGAAGAGCCTCTAATTAAATATTTTTAGAAATCTACCTCTTTTACCATTCAAAAACCTTTAAATAGTCTTCTAAAATGAACTGTGTATATAATCGGTGATCTTTGTAAATCTTGCTTACAAACCATTGGTAACACAGGCCATCAACCACAGTGTCAATACATTTTGAAAGAGGCTTTAGAAAATGTCAACTCTACAATTCTCTTTAGTAGCTTACACTGACAGAAACATATAATCTTTCTTTAAGAGTCCAAAACTGTAGAAACTAACTTCAGAAGCATACTTTGGAAGGCACCCAATCATTAGGACTGACTCCTAATTCCTAGCATAGAAGGTATACCACAAAACCATCTCACTAAAGAACCAGGGAAAATTCAGGAATTACATTTAAAGCTAGGAAAAAACACTTTTATTTTATTTTGATTTAGAAAGCCCATATAAATAGGCATGTACATATTTTTGGTATGTTAGTTAAATTAGAACTTTCTGACAGAAAATGTTAAATGACAAATATTTTAAAAACAAAATTGATGGTATAAAAATCTGTAATAAATGTTATTAAAAATAATTGAATGATTGAAAAGAACTTTAAAAAATAATTCTACTTTAAGGAGGTAATGATAAACCTGTAAAAGTGACATTGCCTCAGTCAAAATTTGTGGAATTATTTTTTTCTTAGATTAAAAATGCAGTTAGTGTAACTTAAAAGCAAAAGGAAGAAAATAGGAAGCTTGAGAAATGCTTAAGAATTATTGAATAAATGGGATGATGAACATTTAACTGTACTTGCCATGAACTGGCATGGCCTGAGGCTGAAGTCTTCCTACCCCTGATTTATGGGGAAGAGTTTCAGTCAAACTATATAGGAGTAGAGAGCTTTACATTTTTGTTTTTAATTTAAATCCAAGTTGGTTAACATATAGTATAATAATGATTTCAGGAATAGGAGAGCTTTTCATTTTGGGGGGTTTGTTTGCTTCAATATTTGCTTCTAATTTTGGGGGGAAACATGGTGTCAGTGGCTTGTGGGTTATAGTTGACTAGGTGCCTGTTCATAAGGGTGTGTCTCCAACTATTCTATTAAGAATAACCTCTTTGGCTGGACCTAAAATGAGATCAGTACTCCTCTAGAAGTTATATATAGCATGCTCCTTTTCCATTGAAAACTTATACTTTAACAAGTATGCCAAAAATACACACACCTACACACACATACATACACACATACACAGACTGACTTTCTAGATCAAAATAAAATAAAGGTGCTTTTGAGTTTTAGATGCAGCTTGTGAAGTCACCCTGCTTCTTTGGTAGGGATAATTTTACATATATCTTGGGTACAAGGAACTAAGCTCTAAAGATGAGAGATCCCTACCATTAATCACACCTTTTTGGGTGAGAGATTATCTCCATAATATTTCTATTAAAATCCATATGCTATCATCATAGGGTAGTACACTAACTCACAAGCACATGCTACATCTTCATGTTATTGACATTAATGTATTCATGCTGATATACTTTGTTAACCATTAACCTATTAACCTGGCAAAGACAGAATCTGAGGAGCTAAAACGGAATAGCTAAGCTTTGATGTGGGAGAACTTTGAGGAGGAAAATTTTGGATGTAAAAGTTAAGGGCATTTGACCATCCAGGAAGCATATTAAAATATTGATCAGGGGATTGAAAGAAGTAATAAATGATAAGGGTGATAAAAATAATGGTTTTTGAAAGAGAACAGATGGAGGGCAAAACAGATGAAACAAAATTTGTCGGTATCATGGTTTGCCTATGGTCAGCTTGCAAATTTGAGTTGGGGACAGGATAGATCTAATATTGCTGCCCCAGACCTAGAGCCTCTTTGTTTTTGTTTGTTTGTTTGTTATTTTGATGGTTATTTACTTTTGAAGGAGAGAGAGACAGAGCGTGAGTGGGGGAGGTGCAGAGAGAGAGGGAGACACAGAATCAGGCTCCAGGCTCTGGGCTGTCAGCACAGAGCCCGATGCTGGGCTCCAACCCATGCACCGTGAGATCATGACCTGAGCTGAAGCTGGACACAACTGATGGAGCCATCTAGGCGTCCCATTGAACCTCTTTGTTTTTAGCCAAGAGATTCTAATACAATTTTGTTTTAAAAATTATGTTTGTAAAGAATACCATTATTACAACTTTCTCTGTGTCACTTAATAAGGTAACAATGCTAAAATGTTAATATTCTATTTGAGATGAACTTTTCTAGTAGTTAATGAGGTTAAGTGACAGAACAGTTAACTTGAACATATGTTTTCTCATTTCAGTGCATTAACCCAAACTCTCTCTTCCCTCTGTAAAACACACTGACCCAAAGCCACAGAGTATTCACTAGAGCTAACAGGCTTCCTTCCAGTTTAAGTTCTACATATCTGCTCCCACCAGTCAGTGTTGGGGGCTTGCCAAAAATCAGTTGTGTTTGTTTCCAAACCAATTTATGCTAGTTGTTATTGTAATTATGTAATGGCATTAAATGTTACATAAACTAATGAAATAAGAATTGGAAAGGGAAAATGGTTGTTTCTAGGAAAACTAAGTTGAATGCTTTAGAAAGACTCCCTGCAGACAATATGATTTTTTTTTTAAAACGCTGCTAACTTAGATGTGGGTGAAAAACTATAAAAGATTATGAAGAAAATAACCCAAAAATCTAATAAAGATTCTCATGTTATTTTGCTAATGTTTTATGATTTTTCCCCTTTTCTACAGAAATCAATATTAGAAATCTCAGAAGATGCATTGGGATATGGTTCATATGGGAAGAACATGATCTAATCAATAAAATTGTGATCAGTGAAACTGTATTTGAAGAAAATGCCTTAACAACACTGCCTGGAGATTTCAAAGTAAAATACACTCTTAGGTATTCTGTGCTAATGTGTTCTAAGTATGTAATGTTAAAACAGTTAGAATGCAAGTTAATCATTTTGCATTTGCTTTTCTATTAATGCACACTATTGGTATCAAGTTGCTAATTGACATGCCACAATTTTTGTGAAGCCTAATTCCAAGGGTGCACTGTAAAACACTGATTACTGTAGCAGTTAGCAAGTTTGTTTGTAATATGCGATGTTTCAAAAGGGAGTTAGATTGAATTAGGCTTATAACACAGTGACCAATTCTTTACAGTATTTCCTAAAATTGAGGTCAGTTTATGAGACCTGGTGCATGTCAGGTTGAAGGGATGAAATGGAGTGCTCAGGTGGTAAGGGGCCTGTGCTTAAACGGTTGTTATGGACTAAATGTGTCTCCCCAAATTCATATCTTAAAATTCTAACCCCCAGTGAGAGTGAGATGGTATTAGGAGGCAGGGCCTTTGGGAGGTGATTGATTGGGTCATGAGGGGGCCCTCATGAATGGGATTGGAATTATATATGACCTATTTTACCTATCTTATTTATACTGGCTTCTATTAAAAATATGGATATGGGCTCATGGGAGTGATTCAAGCAGGTGGACTTTTTCATGTTTATCTTGATAAAGTTTGATTAGCCATTGTTCTACAGTCTACAAAAATAGAAACACGAAGGGGAATTTGAATAGCTTTGGATGCTCCTGGAGGAAGGGAAATGATCAGGCTTGTTTTAAGAAAAGGCTGAGTATAGTTACCATCAATAGATGTATGTTTTCAATTCACCCCAAGCTCTGTTGGCCTACTTACAGTAAGGAGGAGGGAGAGAATCAAACTGTGATTACATGTTCGGTATGTGCATCAGTCAGCTTTGGGGGTGAGGAGATTTTCTCTGGAACCACACACAGTTGGTTGTGGGCACTACTGATAAAGAGTATCTGCACCATTCACATGTAAAATAACTATACTCCATCATAACACTTACCAGTGATTTCCATTCTGAGATAAGGATCTTGTTAGAAATCAGTGGAAAAATCAGACTGAATAAGGCTAGATTAATAATTGAGGCTTTCTCCCGGTTCAATCAGTATTTAAGATTGTTTATAGTTCTCCTGGGAATAAAAAAAAAAAAAAAAAAAAAAAGAACTAACCCTAATGCTAATACCAAAACAAGAGAAAACAAAACAGGAACAACCTTGGCAATTAGGTGAAGGATACTTAAACATTTTGTTCACTATCATTACACAGCCTTTCGTGAAGTATAACTTTTTAAGAATTACTATCAAATATTCACATACCACTTATGTTTCTATAGGTGCTTCACAAATATCAAGTCATTTAATCCTCATTAAAATTCTCTGAGGTAGTTTCTAGTATTGTTATGGTTTCCATTTTACAGATGAGGCACAGGGAGGTTAACTCTCTTTTCTGAAGTCACACAGTAAGCTGTGGAGCCAGGACTCACATTCGAGCAGTGTGGCTATGGAGTCGGTGCTCCAAGCCTCTATGTGGTGCTGCCTCTCTAGTAAAGGATATGATTGTCATGGCTGCTGTTGAGACCCACACTTTCTTGCTGCCATCTTGGCTCCATTTAGATGATAGATAGGTCCGGGGAAGCCAGAGGAATCAGAAGAGGAATGTAATATTTCATGGATGTATGCATTTGGCCACACCCTTGAAATGATTATTCTGGCTAAAAGGGACAACTAGGAGCCTTTCTTCCTGATTTTTCCTCCTAAAACATAATGAGAAACCAGGAACTACTGTAGTTTAACTCAGCTCACTTTTAAAATCTGTGGACCCACACATTCGCCTGTATACCCAATAGTGCCTCTTTGTCTGGCCTGTAACTATCCATGGTCTCATGTCAGAGAAGGATGTGGAAGCCAATTCCTGCAATATGGCTGGGATAAGAGAGCCTGTTTCCTAAGGCTCGTGTGTACTTCCAATCCAGATACATGATCATATCACATGTAGGTAATGGGTGTATTGCTGCATCCTTCCTATTGTTTATAATTGATAGCTCATTCTTATCCCTACTTCATTATGTAAATACTCAAAGGACTAGACTGTATAGCAAAAGATTTGTGGGTGTCCATGTGGGTGTCTAAACCTTAAATATTTTAATTTAAAACAAAAAAATGTGTTTTTCCATTAACAGACCAAACAGGGGTGTTAATCCTATCAGATACATGGCTTCTGCTTTATTTAGATGCTTTTGAATTTTGGTTTTCTGTTTGTTTTGTTCACGGCTTTATTTGGAAAGTTGGTGCCTGGCACACTGTAGGTGCTTAGTAAATAACTGCTCAAGGTGTGAATAAATGTGATGATGGGCTCTTCAATTTGAAAGAAAAAATGTTCACGTGTACATATTAACGCCGTTATAGAGGGTGCAGTGGGAGATTGGTGGGGATGAAGGAAAGGAGCACGAAGAGAATGTTATTCTTTTAAGTAGATGACATAATTGGGGGAATGACTTTTTCATATTCTCCCTGCCCCAACCATTCAGACACTTATCCTCAGGGAGTATCATCGCTCTCAGCCTCTTCTGTCCTTTTCTTGGCTGAGATCCCTTGTAATTTTGTTGAGAATGACTGCCCTAAACTCTCATCTGTATTGTAATTTGGTTCTGACAAATTCAGATATAATTCCTTGTCCATTAAGATTAATACTTGTCTTGGTTCACTCTGCACCCTAACATACACACTTTTTTGCATGTTTGCTTGTTTATTGGTTTGGGGAAGACAAAAAGTTAGTTAAAAAGCTCTTTGAAATCAATCAGAAAGTCAGTAGCAATTTGCCAACCAGTTATGTGACTAAATTTAATTTCTTTTCCCCTTCTTTTCCTTGTTTCATTGTGAAATACGTGACATATGTAAATCTCAAAAACCGAGTGCGGTTATGAAAACCCAAACCAAAAACCAAAAACCAAAACCAAAGTGAAACCAAAAAAACCCCAAAACAAAAAACAAAACAAACAAACAAAATACATAAAGACAAAAAACTGAGCACTTGTGTATCCACCACCCACAATGAAAAACAAAACATGGTAGGCATCTTAGAAATCACCTGAATGCAAATGATCTTAACCTTGCATCCCTTTCCCTCATTCCTAGAGGTGGTGCTAATCACCTGAATTTGGTGCTAATCATTGCCTTGCTTTTCTTTGTAATTTTACCACATTTGAATGTGTTCCCAAACAATGTGTATGTGGTTTGCCTGTTTTTGAAATTAAAGTCAATGGAATCATATTGTATTCTTCCATTACTTAAATTTTCATTTAATATTTGTTTTTTTAAAATAATTTTCCTGGTTGATGCCCATAACTGTAGTTCATTGATTTTCCACTCCATAAAATGTTCCAGTGTCTAAGTATGCCACAATTTATTTATTTTATCCATTGTCATTGGAGTTTTCGAATTATTTACAGTTTTGTTTGTTTGTTTTTTGCTACTGTGGACAATATAGCTATGAACTTGGGCATGCATCCCAGTGCACAGGAGGAGGAATTTTGCCAGACTAGAGTATTATACACAGGAATGGCCATACGGTATGCATATATTCAACTTTACCAAGTAAAGTAAAATTACTTTTCTCCATTGGATTTAGCAGTTTACACTCCTGCCAGCTGTGTGTGGATGTTTAAATTCAGCGTTTCAAAACAAGACAGACATGTATAGATTTATCTGTATCTTGAATTGCTGTGGAATTGCTGCAATTGGAAGAAAAAAGCAGCTTGATCTTCTTTTTCTTTAAATCTTATATTCTCCATAGGAAGGGGAGAGCCAGAGAATACATAAAATTGTGTTTATGCTAATCTAAAATGGTGATTAAATAAAAAGAAATTAAAGTAGTAGAAAAGAGAAAAAGGAAAAGAATACATTTTTCGATCTTCTTAATTACATCTTTGAACTTAATGGTTGAGGGTTGAATTGCTGAATTGTTGAATATATGGTATACCATATGTATGATAACGTACCTCAAGGTTACTTTGTCCCTATTTTATAAGAACTGTACGAGCTTAAAAGTGATATTTGACTACAGAGTTTTGGAGAAAATATTACTATTTTTCTTTGCTGTCAGAAGACTGCCAAACATTTTCTAATTTAAAAGTTTCTTGAAGGGGTGCCTGGGTGGCTCAGTCGGTTGAGCGGCTGACTTCGGCTCAGGTCATGATCTCGCAGTCTGTGAGTTCGAGCCCCGTGTCGGGCTCTGTGCTGACAGCTCAGAGCCTGGAGCCTGTTTCAGATTCTGTGTCTCCCTCTCTCTGACCCTCCCCCGTTCATGCTCTGTCTCTCTCTGTCTCAAAAATAAATAAATGTTAAAAAAAAATTAAAAAAAAAGTTTCTTGAAATAACGTTCCTTCGATTCTGTGAATTACTTTTGATATTTTGTGCTTTGAAAAATGAAACTATGTGCAAGTTCTACATTTTTAAGGCACAAACAAGTTTTATTTCTTCATTATTCCAAACTGTGTTAATTAAATATTTTTTAAAGTTTTTGGGGCAAAGTTACTTATTTGCCAAATGTGAAAAAGACACTTCATTCGGAAGAGTCTGGATTTAATTGCCCTATCAAATGCTTCTAATTTCAAATTTCTGCTACATTTTAGGTTTATAACTTTTTGATCCAAATTTCCCAACTAGCAAAAATGAATGATTCCAAGAAATACAGAACCTATGAGAAAATGACAAAGAAAATATTTTATATGACCAAGTCGAAATCAACAAAATGTATTCTGTTGTAAACATATCGTAATTGTTCATTTTTACCACATATTATTAAATGATGCTGTTTCTACAATAAAAATACTGCAAAAAGTTACAATTAAAATATTAAGCAAATATTTCATTAGTTATTAGTTATGAAGAGAGTACTTAACCAATTTAACCACTTCACCCAAATATTTCATGTATATATAAATCTGAAATTCAGCATGAATTTATGTTTTTGCTGCAGAATTTTGTAAAGAATGCAGAATATTTTTCCTGGGGAACATTGCTAACAATGAAAGGGAAATTGTTACCGTACTTTAATATTTAAAATTTATATATAATCAGCCAATAAATGTTATTTTAGTAATTCAGTTTTGTTCTTTACTAATATATCTAATGGTATAAAGAAAATATGTTTGGTTTGACAAATACTTGTGAAATGACAGTTTCTTAGTGGAATCCAGGCTCACATTGTGACAATGAATCAAGACATAAGATCCTATTTAACACTTGTACTTCCAAGGGAAATAACGGATTTACTATGAGTTTTCTTTTACTTGTGCATTCTGTCCTTAGCTACAGCATGAACAACTTGACTATTTTAAGTAATCGAACAGCTGCTAATTAGTGGTTTTAATAGTCAAGGAAAGGGTGAAGCACGTTGTGCATATAAACCGAACCTAAGTGTTTTTTTCTGAATAGATTTGCACAAGAAAAAGCCTTTAAAACTTGCATTTGTCTTCATGATCTGTAGTAACATAACTATTCATATCTTAATTGCCATGTCCTTCCTAATTCATATCTTTCACAATGACCCCTATATATACTTTGAATAATTATTTAAAATTGTCTGACTTTAAAATAATTAGTCGTAGGCACATACAAAAGAAGGTGAGAATTAGATTATCCACCAGGAAAGCAAGCTAATTTTTTTTTTAATCATTACATACCTATGTATGGGAATTAAATCCTAATGATTTCTCATTAAAAATTCTGCCAAAATTCCTCAAGTAATATTAAGAAAAACAGATGATAGTTGGAAAGTTTGTTTGCCCAGAACGATCAGAACTGACCTGTTCAGAATTAATAATAATTCTGAAGTCTAGATAGCTTAAAAGACTGAAAAAATGTTTGTTTCAAGATGTGGTTTTCATCAGACATAGGTTCTGACACTAAATACATTAGCTTTAAAATTCTAAATGCCTTAAAAAATTGTATATAATATAAATAGCTGAGGGACTATACTGAGTATTTGTTGTCATTTTTTGTCAATTGCAAATATTGGTATTTACCTACAAACAGAAAACACGTTAAGTAAGATCCTACATATCTATTTATTTAAGATTTGAAAATATTTTCTTAACTGTTTAAACAAAATCAAAATTTGCCATGGTGAAAATCTGCAACCTTTAAAAATGGTAAAAGAAAAAAAGGCGGTATCATCCAACATGAACAAACGCATTAACGTTTTCTTTACCTGTCAATCTATAGGTAGGAGCGGGACACAGTCCCCCATTTGTCAGACTAGGATGAGAAGCGTCTGTAGAACATGGACCAGAGGATGGTTGAACAGCTAGCTCTCTTTACCAAATCCACCTGCATCCTCAGATTACTCTTGCTAAGTTTTTATTTTCAAATGTCTAAATGTCTTTGTTTTTAGCATGAACACGTGGAGTTATTTTCTTCCGCTCAGTAGTAATAACCTTTGTTCTAAAAAATATTTACTATTCTCTGGCAGAGGACTTCAGTTCCCATCGTTTATACCACGTACCTCTCACTCCACGTCACACAGTCTGGGGCTCCCTGTTGTTTCTGACATGGCATTTGCAGCTTTACAGAGACACCACAGGAAATTGTCCTTCAAGGTTAAAACAGCATGATTAAAAAAAAAAAAAAAGGAACAAAACGTTATTTAGAAAAATTCCTGTCAAGAAATCTCGTACTAGATGCTTCACACATTTAGATTCCCAGAATTTTTTAAGATATTTTATTTCAAATAATTTAGAAAACCCAAGTCTTACATCAAATGTTGCCATACTTGTAAATTGCTGCAAATAGGAGATTTATCCAGATGTAAAGGAAGTTATACTGAAGGAAAGAAAGGGGACCGACAGAAAATATGCTCTTCTTTCCTCTTCCTTATATAATTACATTTGTTCATACAAAGGAAGAGTCTGAAGACTACACATTTTACAATTAGTTCTGATGTTGTTTACTAGACAAAGGATAATTATAAATTATTCAGTGGTCTCAGCTTCTTTCTAAAATTTTTGTCACAGCCTCTCCAGTGGCGATTTTTAGTTTTACTGACACACGCTTACCGTGACGCTCTCTGGTAGTGGTCGTTAGTGATCATGAGATGCTTATGTAGGGAGCCGAAGAGAGGGAAGGCACAGGATGCACATAACCCCCAAACTGGACAGTGAGTGCCATAACAATGGAAATTTAATTTTACCACTAATACCCAAAGAAGGATATAAAAAAAAATCCCACAGTTGATATTTATTGTTTAGAAAATACCTAAAATGACTTGGAAAATAGAGGAGGTTATCCGTTATTCAAACAAAAGAGTATTCCTTTTTATTACCTGGATATTTTAGGCTGGAATAAATTTTGTGTTTTTTTGGCCTCGGGCACAATTTAAATACTTAGAACGGAGAGGGTGTACTCAGCAGACCTAAAGATTTAGGTAAGTTTGAAAAGCTATACGCATTGAGTCTGGATTTAAGGACGTGACATTAAAAATTATTTAAACAAGGAAAAAACCCAATGAGTCAGGGAATATAGCAGGTGTGTTAATACCTAGCAAATCTAATTAGCGTTTGTGAGTTGTCATATTTTACTTTTGTGTGCTTCATTAATTCTTCCTATGATAGATGCACATTAGGCATTAAAGAAAAAAACAGCCAGGGATCATTTTTATAAAGTTTAAATATATTCACAGCTAGACTTTTGAAAGTTTCCATGATAGGCACCACCTTTGTGCCCAGGCAGTTCGTGGTGTGTATGTTTGTGTGTGTATTGTGAATTCTGGAAGAAAATGGGGATTATCCAGAACTGCAGAAGAGAGAAAAGTAGCAGCTGTCCCAGCCGATTACAGATATGGCTAGATTTGTAGAGCACACTTTTAAATGTTTGCTGATAGACTCTTTTGTAATATGCAACATGTTTCTGGGTAATGGGACCCTGAGACAACTCTAGTCTAATTTCATTGTCAAAGCCACAGTAAGTTCCACAGTCCTAAACATGCATTTCTAAAATTTGAACATCAAATCCTCTGATATTCACTAGCTTTGAGACTCTGGTTAAGTGCATTAATGTCTCTGGGCCACCGTTTCCTCATTTATAAATTTGCAGTGATAGTAATGACTCAACTAATTTCACAGGATACTTGTGAACATCAAAAATGAGATGATATGTAGCATTCCTAAAATTCTAAAATACTATCGAATGAAAGGTGTTTTCCCTAACTACCTGGGACTCTGGGTTTCTAGGCATATTCTTCATAAGCATAATTTCTGTCCATCCGTTCCTCTCCTTCTCATTCCACTCCTGCTACGCCACACAGCTTCCTAGTGATGGTGTTCTTCCTAGTATCTCACTCAGGACTTACACTTACAGCAGACACTTCAAAGATGTCTTTAATCGCTTGCAGTGCCAGTTATCAATTTATCGCCTCTCAACTCCAAATTCACCCTTTACTTCTGAGTGCCCATACTGAACAATACGTTTTTTCTTTCTAAGGAGCATGATGTAAATTTAGCCAGCAGAGTGGGAGAAACATTGCAGCAGGGAGTAGCTTTTCATGGCTCCTGTGTGTGTGGCTTTTCTTTTTCTTGCTTCTGCTGCAGGGTTAGTCAGTGGTTGTATGTGTGAAGACACGCAGTGGCACTTGGCCAGAGCCTGGACCCAGCGGGCATAGTTCCTTGGGAATCTTGCATCGCTGGCCATGGTGACCATCTTTCTGCAGCCCGCCAAGTGTGGGCACTGCATGCTCCATGCTTCTCTCCTACAGCCGCGTTCTTACCCCCTTTGCACAATCTCTGATAGCTGTGGCTCTCCTCACCCAGAAGGGTAATTTCTTATTTTCCTAGCAATGTGGACCTCTTCTGGCCCAGCAGTGCAGCAAACGTCCCTGCCAACCAGTGGGCTACAATCATGCCTTTTCCCGTTAGGTCTGAACCTCAGCCTTGGAAGGGAGAACTTCTTCCAAGTTTGCCTTTCCTTTTTTTTTTTTTTTTAAGTTTATTTATTTATTTTCAGAGAGACCGAGACTGCATTGGTGGGGGAGGGGCTGAAGAGGGAGATGGAGAATCACAAGCAGTCTCCATGCTGCCAGTTGTGGAGCCCATCACAGGGTTTGAACCTGAACGGTGAGATCATGACCTGAGCTGAAACCAAGAGTTGGATGCTTAACTCACACACCCAGGTGTCCCCCAAATTTGTCTTTCCTTAAGGACTTCCCCAACCTTAGGGTATCCTTTAGTATTCTCTTTACATCCTTTTCATAACTACTCTCCTACTATAACTTAATAATTCTTTATATTAAACATCCCGTTTAAATTACTGTGTGATTTTTGTCTCTTGATTGGACCCAGACTAACCCATTAGCTGCTAACATCAAATAATCATGTCAAAAATCTATGATAGTCACAACAGTAACCTAGGTTATAATTACTATTTATACTATTAAAGTTTTTTAAAAAAACATTTATTTTTGAGAGACAGAGAGAGACAGAGCATGAGAGACAGAGTGCAAGTGGGGGAGAGGGGCAGAGAGAGAGGGAGAAACAGAATCCGAAGCAGGCCCCAGGCTCCAAGTTGTCAGTCAGCACAGAGCCCGATGCGGGGCTCAAGCTCACAGACCTGAGCTGAAGTTGGAAGCTTAACTGACTGAGTCACTCAGGCGCCCTTATACTATTTTTAACATATTAATTAACTTAAGTCATTATGTTTTCTTCTGTTTACTAGCATCAGAGAAATAATTCATATAATGGCAATGGGCACTTGTGATGTAAATAGCTGTAGTACTGTGGATATTGCTTTCAATTTTATCCAGATTTCTACTCTGCCTATAACTTCCATAAGACCAACATTATAAAACAACCAATAAATAATAATTATAAATGTTACTGTCTCAGCTAGTGAACTTTTAAAATTTAGGAAACATGAAAAAGTACAATTCAATTTTCCTGTATAACGTTACATAACTAGGAAGTAGTTTTTCTTGATCTCCAATAGTAATTGCTTATCATTTTTACCATCTCTGTATTGAGGTAGCATTGAGTTCTGTTGTGCCAAACTTCTTGACTTTGACCAGAAAATAATGGCCCTACATGGGTAAAGCCTATGATGGGCCATTGTGCAGATAATAGGAAAATACTGTATGTCTTCATATCTAAGGTGCCATCAATTGTATGAAAAATAATTTATTTACTTAATGTATTATGATCTGAGGAAAAGTGCTAAAATTCTAAGACACTGTCAAATGTAAGGACCACGATGATTGAGAGATGTTAAAATGTGAAAAAAAAATGCCTCTAGAATCAATGAAGTACGATACAACTCTAGGTAATTCTCAGGGCTGACTAGCCTTGATATTGCTGCCCTGCCATAATTAGCAATATTTCAGTTAAAAGAAAAGCAATTTTCTTTGTATGATTATAATATATATTGTACTTCTAAAATTAGAAGATTGTTTTGTATGACAGTTTAATAGTGTATACAGTTCAGGCATCATCAGACCATATCACATTTGAATACCCTGACTTTATCCATGATTGCAGAAACTCTGCATGGTTTTGGCTTCCATTGTCACATTGACCTGCCACAATTTCCAGTGAGTACCCTATGGCGATCGGCTGTTTACTAGTTGTAGGGCCATCAAGCCTATTCCCTTTCCTCCACTTGCTGCCAATCAGATGCTGATTCCATCGGGGTATTGTAGATCTTTGTGGTTGTAGGTTCTCTGTGTGCTCACATTGTGAGATTCATGAAGTTTTGTTGTAGATGCTGTCAGCAGTTTTGGTTTTGCTATTCTTGTTTGCCTGTCTGGTCTGTTTTTATGGATGAATGAAGGAAGATTCCAAAACTACATCACTACTGTGAGAAACTTACCTGAATCCTTCAGGGTTTTTTTTAAACTGCCATTTCCAGCCCAAGAAATTAATCCATGGACAGCTAATGGGTACAGATCTGCAATTTGAAAAGCAAGAGTCTAAGAAGTCCATGTTGTGTATCATGGAATTTGTTAAAATGCTGTATCTATATGCAAAAGATTGTGCTTGTGAGAATTTCTCTTTGGAGATGTTCTATTCAAGCGCCCCTCCCCAATTCTCATCCGTATCTGATTTCCAAAAAAAAAAAAAAAAAATTTGGAACAGTGCTCCAAATGTAGATTATATCTAGATTAAACTGGACCAACAGAAATGTATTTCTTCATTTATTCTTTTCCTTGTCTACTTGTGAGACTCTTCTGCTTGATGTTGATAATATAAACCTTGCAATGAAATACTAGAACATGAAGGGATAAGGTACTAGTTCCTTGCCATGGTGAAATATCTTTATGTTTTCCATTACATAAAATCTTGGCTATCCATCATGTCAAATGAGAGGACATACTTTCACTTCTATGTAGTACATTATTTCCCAGAAATAGGAATATTTCTTAAAGATATCTGAATGTTTCTTAACATCCTTTATTAGGCAATGTTTCTATTTTACTGTTTTTCAGATGCTTACATTTCAAAATATTTGGTTTTGAACACTTTTGCATTGAGCTAGTGAAAGCATTATCTGAATAAATATAAACAAAGTTGAAAGTTTGCATTTATTTTTCAGACTATCATTACAATTTTCCCTTCCGATTATGTTCTTTAAAGAACAAACACTTTGGTATTAAAGAAACAAATGTCATTAGGAATTTGATGATGAAAGTAAAAAATTTATGAGATGTTTTGATTTTATAATGTACTATTGTAAGTCAAATAATGCAAGATTTCTAGAAGGCAAACATTGGTAATGAAGCTAATTTTAGAAGTATAATGTTATAATCATACAGTTTTCTAGACTTTTCTGAGCCCTCTGAATGCCCACCTTAATGTATTACTATTCTACTCTGTAAGCAGCAATGATGTGGACACTGGTAAAAAATTTAGGAAAGAGTTCCAGACACTGGGATAGGAATTAGTAAGAGCTTGGAAAGGCTTCGGTTCTAGAGTGGACTGAATATTAGGCTGAACAAGAACTCAGAAACAGAGGCAAAGGCAGGTCCTACTCTATCAGACCTAAGGCACTGTTTAGCACTGGACTAGTGCCTATAATGATGAGTTTCAGAAAGTGTGGCTGGGGCCAAATAAATATCCACTGTCACAGATGCCTACAGATCCTCAGAATCTTGGGCTGGGGTATAACCTAGAGGTAGACATAAAATGAATTCAATTATGGGACAAAAGGTGTGTAAGTTGGGAAATGTGTGAATTGGATAAATAGTACATTTGAAGTAGTGTGCCATTACCACATTTCCACAAAATGAATTATTAAAGGAGAAAAAATGAAATTATTATAGAAAACACAGGTAGCATTAAAGTGAGCATGATCCAAGAGTATAGGTAAGAGGGACAGGTTGTTTTTCTTTTAAAATTTTCTTCCCTTTAAAAACCTGTCTATTTCTCAGTTAAATGGCCTCTGCTTGACTCTGTAACTTTGGCTCCGGGAGTTGGCCTAGCGACTCGTTTTGTTTAGTTCCTGGGAGGAGAACAAAAGGTCCTTCTTCATGAAAATTCAGACCATCCAACTTTAGTACTGTCCTTAGTATTCTCCTTGTGTGAGCGCCTAGGCTGAGGAGTTTGGCTGATTTTCAGGGCACTGGAACTATAATAAATCTCAAATCTGGGATTAAGTATAGTATAAGATTATTTACAAGAGTCAAGTGAATGTAAAGTCAAATAGACTAATTGTGAGAGCAAATCTAAAATACTTTGGTGAAGTCTCATAGAAGAAAAAAACTGAGGGCAGCTCTTCAATGAACAAAACCTCTGTTGACAAAACCCCAAAGGGGCAGCACAGCCCTATCTGATGGCAGCATTTTTGCCTCTCTGAAGATAATACTCTTTGACAGTGAAAACATACTTGCTACTGACTTAAAAGAAAAGATATGTACCTGTATTCATGGAAATACAGGTAAGTTCTCCTGGCAAGCTGTCTCTGAGTATGAAGGGAGAGTCCTTGGAAGTCAGGAATTTATAGTAAATAACAGGCTGAATAGGTTAATCTACCACTTTACAAAAGATTTTGATTAATAAGAATTTTCTCAAAAATGATATTGCAGGTCTCCTGAAATTCAAATGAAACCCTAAAACATAAAAAGCATTTCCTTTCTCTCAGCAAATGATAGAGTTACACTGCAGAGAAGTCCCCAGAAATTCATATTCATATACCACCTTTACTTTGCAGGTAGAATAATGGCATAGCTTTCCTGTTGTCTTTCCTGTTACAATTATGCTTTACATTAGAATTATGAGGAAAATGATTATACTGCTTTATTTTTTTAATTAATGCACTTTTTAAAGATGTGGCATTAAATTCCATATTTTTATGGGTGCACTGTCTTTACAACTACAACAGAATGTTAAGTTTTATGAGGGCAGGGACTTTGTCTCTTTTGCTTGTAAATGCATTCCTTCTTTCTGAAATAGCACATGGCACATAGTAGGTACCAAATAAAGGAATGTATGGATGAGTGAATGAATGAATGTTCTAAGGAGCTTACTGGATGCTTGTTCTACAATCCTAAGAAGGAAAAATATATGATGCAGCACTGTGATGATAAGAAATAAATACTAAAAGAAACTGGTGGTCTTTCCTTTCCCTAGCAAGTTTATATACTATAAAACAAGAAATAGAATCCCAACTTTCTCCCATTTTTGGCTAATAATCAGCTAATATTTTAATGCGGAATGTATGTTAGGGCATGATATTAGAAGGGCAATGCTTTTCAATAGAGAGGGTATTAGTATAAAGAGTTCTAAACAGAAATACTCATTCAGTAGTTTGCAAACAGGACATTTCCCCAATACTTACAAAATCACAACAGAAAATCCACTTAATTTCTCTATGGAAAATTATTATAAGCAGGGAATAGTGAATCATATAGGACTCTAAGAAATTTGTTTATGTCATTTCTTATTTTTAGCTTAGGTTATTTAATTAATGAAATGGAGTTAATGACATAAAAACATTTCTGAATCTATACTGACACCTGGTATTTGTACATATATTTTTAATATTGTAATATTATTATTACAATTAAATAAATATTTAATATTTATTATGGATAATGGTGAAATTTGGCTAAGGGCACATATTAGAGCAGTGCTTGATACATTGTAAACACCATTTAAATCTTCACCATTATTACTACTATTATTATTATTATTATTATTATTTTGAAGATATCATTCACTTGCTTGAGTAAATGTTCAATAAAGAATTGATTTGAAAAGAATACCCAACATTTGATGCAGAGCATAACCTGGGAAGAAATCTTGATTTTATAAATATAAGTTGTAAATTTCTTATGTATTTAGAATCTACATTATTGATTGAGAAGTTTCATTGCTTTTGGAGTAACAAGTTTAAATTTGATTCCTTCGCATACTGCCTCTCATAATTTTACTTCGCCTTAGTACCTTCCTACATAACTTGGGAATAGTTATATCTACTTTTGTAGATCATTATGAAAATATATTTTGAAAGTTTTATTTAAATAAGACTGTGTGGATGTATATATACCATTGTGCATGTGACATGTGCTAAGATATTATAGCTAGTTTTATATAGTCATTAAAACATTTTTAAATGTTTATTTAATTTTTAAGGGGAGAGAAAGACAGAGGTGGGGGGGAGGGACAGAGAGAGAGGGAGACAGAATCTCAGGTAGGCTCCAGGCTCTGAGCTGTCAGCACAGAGCTGACGCAGGGCTCGAACTCACAAACTGTGAGATCATGACCTGAGCCGAAGTCCAATGTTTAACCAACTGAGCCACCCAGGCACCCCTATATAGTCATTTTTAACATTGATATCCAACTACACCATGCATCACGGATTCTCTACACCCGTTCTTTCTGGTCAACTAGCCTTTTATATATATCATATACCATATCTATATCTATATCTATAACTATATCTATATATCTATATATCTATATCTATATCATCTATATCTATGTATATATATAATTTCATATTCTTGGTTTCTATCTTACCTAGTTTCTGAAAAGAAAGGAAAAGATAAGTCCTCATTATTTTCTTAAAGCAATAATGTTGATTATCAGAAAGTTTTTCTTTACAATATTCTATTGTTGATTTTTCTTTAACTTCTATTCATTAGTCCTAATTCTCCACCTTGGCTCCTGGTTCAATTCTCCTTTTAAACAATAATTAGAAAATATAACATGCTGCTTAAAACCAAAAATTCAGAATCAGTCTATACAGTGTCTCCTAAAATCTGTGAAAGAGCTATTTGTGATCTGAATTTGACATTGCATTTCTAGCAGGGCCATACTAATTCCACCAAGGAGGGCAAAACATCTTGACATCTAGACAATATGTCATTGTCTAATAATTTTTATTTTTTATTATTTTTTTTAAATTTTTTTTTTTAACATTTATTTATTTTTGAGACAGGGAGAGACAGCATGAACGGGGGAGGGTCAGAGAGAGAGAGGGAGACACAGAATCTGAAACAGGCTCCAGGCTCTGAGCTGTCAGCACAGAGTCCGACGCGGGGCTCGAACTCACGAACCGCGAGATCATGACCTGAGCCGAAGTCGGATGCTTAACCGACTGAGCCACCCAGGTGCCCCTAATAATTTTTAAAAATGCACTATTAGTTTAGATTTCAAAAAAACTTAAATCTATTTTTGATCTACCCTCATCTCCATGAATGAATATTACATTCATTCCATAAGTGTTTGTGGGTTTGATGAGGACTGTGCTTCATGTGGATCAGTCATTGTCTATTAATTGTGAGCAGAAAGGACTCTGGGACAAGGATGAATATTTGAGTAAACCAAAAGCTTTACCAGCCAAAATGGTGGAAATCCATGAAGTTATAAAGGATTAAACTGAAGTAACTTCTCATTTACCTCTCAAAATTTTCTTTAGTTTCCCCCTAAGTCCTCCAATAAAATAGCAGCACTGGGTGGCTCAGTAGGTTGAGCATCCCACTTTGGCTCAGGTCATGACCTAGCGATTCTTGAGTTTGAGCCCCATGTTGGACTCTGTGCTGACAGCTCAGAGCCTGGAGCCTGTTTCAGATTCTGTGTCTCCCTCTGTCTCTTCCCCTCTCCTGTTCTCTCTCTCTCTCTCTCAAAAATGAATATTAAAAAAAATTAAGAAATAGCAGTGTGCTCTTCATTTTGTAGTTGAGATATACACCTCAGAAGATTCGTAACAATGCTGTTTACATGTTTTGTGTTGGATCATGGTTCTTTTGACCACTTAACAAATCTTTCCTTGACTTCTTTCATTGAGTACGGCTGTGTAATAAGCCCTGGGGACATGGTGACCTCTGCACTAAGGAGCTTCCATTCTAACAGGAATGATAGTCATCATTCAAGAAATTACAAATACAGTGAATATCATAAAGCAGAACTTGAGCACAAAAATAAGTAGCTCCAGTAATGATAAAGCAATGAAAGAACGGTAGAAGTCATGAGCGCATCCTGATAATCAGCGACAGACAGATGAATGGGTGAATAAATGCTGGAGAAGGGAGGCTCTTACTCATGGTAGAATGCTAAGGATTGACCTGTAAATGTGGAGGGAATGCTGACATTGGAAAATTAGCCTTTGCAACCATCACAGGAGAGATCTGATGAAGAAAGAATCATCAGTAGATACTGAATCTAAAAGACCAGGATATTTGTATGGTCCTAAAGTCTCTTCACAAACTCTTCATTAGTTACCTGGAAAAAAAAAAGGAATTACACAGTGGAGAAATCAGAAGACACGTTGATTAGTGACCAAAAAAGTATCACTGATGAGAGGAAGATGGCCATTGTATGCCACTCTGAGAGGACACAGCATAACCAATGCGGTATTCTTACTGAGCCTAATCATGAGGAAACATCAGACAAACCTAAAATGAAAAATGGTCTATTGAAAAAAAAAGGAGGGTTCTGGTCTTCAAAGTGCCATAGTCACGAGAGACAAAGAAAATCTAAGGAAATGCTCCATTTCTAGTCTTCTTAAAGGAAGTCTAATGAGGCTTAACTAAACATAGCCAAACAAGAGTCAGATATGCCACTTAGTTGTTAAACCTCAACTGACAAAATTGGAAGAATGATGGTGGGCTGAATAAAAGTAAATTAGCTATTTTAATAATTGAAGTTAATAAGTACACTGTACTTGTAAGACAATTCCCTATTCAATATAGAAAATAAATACTGAGATATTTAGGGGAAAGTGTCATCAAGTATATTACTTACCCTCAAATGTTCCAGAACACACACACACACACACAGATCTATTATGAAGTAAATGGGATAAAATTTTAACAATATGTGAAAGGGTGAATTGTTTTTACTGTTACATATTATAATTTTGCAACTTTTTGTAAGTTTGAAGTTATTTCCAAATAAAAAATTTAAAAAATATAAAAATGTGTATCTTAAAACTATTTAAAAAATGTAGCTATGCTAAACTTATTTTAATGAAATAAAAGTTGAGACAAAATGAAGCAAGGGTGAAACAGGTGATGGGTATTAAGAAGGGCACTTGTGATGAGCACTAGGTATTGTATGTAAGCGTTGAATCCCTAAATTGTACAACGGAAAATAATATTACACTGTATACTAACTAAGTAGAACTTAAATAAAAACTTTAAAAAAAGAAGCTTACTATGAACCTAGTATAATACTGTATGTTAACAATACTTCAATAAAAAATGCCAAAAAAAATGAAGCTTATAATTCAAAATTTTAAAAAAATCAGCATGGAACATTCTACTTATGAAACATTACATTCTATTTCTCTTAAAATGTTATTTTTAGGGGTGCCTCGGTAGCTCAGTTGGTTGAGTGTCTCACTTTGGCTAGGGTCATGATCTCATGGTTCTTGAGTTCCAGCCCAAGTTGGGCTCAGAGCCTGGAGCCTGCTTCAGATTCTGTGTCTCCCTCTCTCTCTGCCCCTCGCCTACTCGTGCTGGGTCTCTCTCTCTCTCTCTCAAAAATAAATAAACATTAAAAAATGTTATTTTTAGAGGATTATGTGTTGTTAATGTTTTTATGTATTGTCTGAAATACAGTGATTTAAGGATAAATAGATTAATTGTAATTTAAAACTTTCAGGAAATTCATAGAAAGATTTTTATTTAATTATAATTTCCTTTGGAGGACTAGTAATGAGATGATTTTTTAACGACAATTTCTTAACATCAATAAAAACTTAAGTTTTTTTTTACCTCACTTGTATTTATTTACCTCACTTGTATTTCAGTTTTTCACTATTTATTTCACTTTTTTCAAATTATTTACTATTGCCTCTGATGAATGTAGTTAATCTAACAGCTCTTATTTTAGCCAAACACAGGGCTGATGTTTGCAAAGATACTGAAACACCACCTTTTTCTCCCATAGACACAAGATTCCCTTATCAGTTGCAATAAATACCTCTTCTGTTCATTGATATTCAGTTAATAAGTAAATGTTTCTGTTCCATAATTTACATAAAAAAATTTCAGTTGCCTTAGCTAAATGACACATTGTGCTGACCCAAAGATGAAAGCCTTGATGTTATTCTTCCTTGGAGAATATAAAAAATGATGTGCATTTCTGAAATATTCCCATTTAATTTTCAACAAGACAGCTGAAGTATTGTCGGTGGTGAAAATTTTAAAACCTATATCAATAGTGGATAAGTTCTTTAAATTTGAAGTTAGCCCACATCCCTAACATTAACGTTTGAAGGGGCAGCCAGCAGCCAGCATAATTGGTGGGCAAAATAATGGATTCATAAGGCTGTATTATTTATGTACAGTTGTCATCACTATCAAGTCTGTTAATAAAACCAAAACCATTTTTAATTTATAAAATTATTTTATGAAAAGTCTCTAACACTATGCACACACATAATAAAACTTTGTAGAAAAGTGCTAACTGATTGAATTTAGTTAGGTTATACAAAAATTAGTAATGGTTGAAGTTGTTTATTTATTTTTTTTTTAATTTTTTTTTCAACGTTTATTTATTTTTGGGACAGAGAGACACAGAGCATGAACGGGGGAGGTGCAGAGAGAGAGGGAGACACAGAATCGGAAACAGGCTCCAGGCTCTGAGCCATCAGCCCAGAGCCCGACGCAGGGCTCGAACTCACGGACCGCGAGATCGTGACCTGGCTGAAGTCGGACGCTTAACCGACTGCGCCACCCAGGCGCCCCTGGTTGAAGTTGTTTAATAACCAGTTCCTTGAATATATCTTGAAACCAAATCTCCCTTGTATAGCTACAATTTAAGGCTATTTTTATGCAATCCAGATTTTTTTTTTTAATTTTTTTTTCAACGTTTATTTATTTTTGGGACAGAGAGAGACAGAGCATGAACGGGGGAGGGGCAGAGAGAGAGGGAGACAGAATTGGAAACAGGCTCTAGGCTCTGAGCCATCAGCCCAGAGCCTGACGCGGGGCTCGAACTCACGGACCGCGAGATCGTGACCTGGCTGAAGTCGGACGCTTAACTGACTGCGCCACCCAGGCGCCCCTGCAATCCAGATTTTTAAGAAAAACCTTCAAGTATATAAATTATCATCTGCTTGGTTCTAAACAACCAGATTCTGTATTTATAAATATCCAGATAACCATTAAAATTACCACTTTTAATTTCATTCTGTACATTAGCTTTCCAGAACTTCTACATCTTATAACTGAAAGTTTGCACCCTTTGACCAACAACTACCCATTTTCCTTTCCCTCCAGCCCCAGGGAACCACCATGCTACTCTCTGTTTCCAGGAGTTCGGCTTTTTTTTTTCCTTTAAGATTCCATGTATAAGTGACACTATTTGTCTTTTTCTGCCTGGATTTTTTCACTTAACCTAATACCTTTTAGTTTTATCTATGTCATCACAAATGGCAGGATTTCTTACTTTTTTATGGCTGAATAGTATTCCATTAACTATCTATCTATCTATCTCAAATCTTCTTTATCCATTCATCTGTCAACAGACTTAGGTTGTTTCCTTATCATTGCTCTTGTGAATAACTCTGCAATGACCATGGCAGTGCATCTATCTTGAGATACTAATTTCGTTTCCTTCAGGGGTATATCCAGAAGTGGGATTGCTAGAGCATATGGAAGTTCTATTTTTAATTTTTGAGGCATCTCCATACTGTTTTCCATAGTGGCTGTGCCAAGTTTGGGTTTCCTTTTCTTCACCTCTTCATTATTTGTTCTGTTGACACTTCAGTAACAGTCATCCTAATAGATGAGGTGATATCTCATTGCGATTTTGATTCACAGCTCCCTGATGATTAGCAACCTTGAGCATCTTTTCATGCACCTCTTGGCCATTTGTATACCTTCTTTGGAAAAATGTCTATTGAGGTCCTCTGTTCATTTTTTAATCAGTTTGGGTTTTTTTTGATAAGGAATTGTATGAATTCCTTATAAATTTTAGATAAAGACCCCTAATGTTTTGCAAATACATTTTTTTCTATTCTGTGGGTTGTCTTTTCATTTCGTTTATTGTTTCTTTTGCTCCCCAACAGCTTTCTAGTTGATGTAGTCCCAGTTGCTGATTTTTTAATTTGTTGCTTGTGTGTTTGGTGTCCTATCTAAAAAAATCGTTGCAAGAATAACGTCAATGAGCTTTTCCCCTACATTTCCTTCTAGGAGTTTCATGGTTTCCAGTCTTAAATGTAGTCTTTAGCTTACTTTAAGTTAATTTTTGTGAATGGTGTAAGATAGGGGTCCAATTTCATTCTTTGCATGTGCATATCCAGTTTTCCCAGCACCATTTATTGAAGAGACTATCCTTTCCCCATTGTGTGTTCTCACATCCTTCTTAATATTAGTTGACTATGTATGTGTGGGTTTATTTTTGGGCTTTTTATTCTGTCCCTTTGAGCTATGTGTCTGTTTTTTTTTTTTTTAACAGTACCATACTGTTTTGATTACTATAACTTTGTAGTATAGTTTGAAATCAGGAAGTGTGATGCCCACAGTTGTGTTCTTTCTCAGAATTGCTTTGGCTATTTGGATTGATCTTCCCAGTGATCCTTTCTGTACAGTTATTCTCCAATTTTTTTGGCTCCTTTGTGTTGCAGTAGGTCCTTCATTAGACTTTTGAGCTCTCTCAGGACTATTTTTGTTCATGGATAGCTGTCTAATTTTTGTTTTTAGGTAGGAGGATGAAGGCTAGTATATACCACTATATCATCTTATTAATGTCACTCTTGGTAATGCTATAATGACTGGATACATGCTAAAAGTTTCAAAGATAGATAGATAAATATTTTTATTACAGTGTCTAGTTTATTATAATTATTGTGTATATGAAAAACACTGATACACACTATGCATACCTATATCTATAGCTATGTAGTGGCTTTACACATTCATTTAGTGAATATTGATTAAACAAACACCTACTATGTGACATTACAGTGTTAAAAACTAATATCTCAACTGTGAGGAAAATAGGAGGGAAAGCCAACGGGTAAATTCTGGAACGCTGAAAGGAGCTTCTCTATGGCGGATTTTTAGAGACCATGATTTTTGGAAACATACTGCAATTGACATCTGCCAGATTGAGACTGGCCCCAAATAAGCTAAAAAATGCCCTCTACTGGAGGATGTTGGTTTATCACGTCTGGATCAAGTCCAGCCTGTTTCCATGGGACATGTGTAAAGGTCTAGATTAGGTTTAGGAAGAACACAGTTTAGGGGTGGGAAGTGAGGGTGGATATGAAGAAAGCCACAGCTTTTTTGAGGAACCATTCACTCTTTCCCCTAGTAACTTTACCCCAGAACTGCACTTACATTTTGGAAATCTTTCTTACTTTGGAGTACTTTGTTTTCACATTTTAGAATCAGGAGAGATTCCAAACTGGAAGGAAGAATGTGAACTCTTGACTTATTCTATAAGCTTCTTTCGGTGCTACAGTTATGCATATCCTATTTTTGTCACTTATAAATTATTTAGGCATGGAAATATTATTTTAAGGTTCACAAAAAATCAGTTTGTTTTCCCTACTCCCTGTTTAAGTCACTCATTTATTTATTCATTCAATATTTAGAAAGCAAAAGAACTCCAATAAGCATGGTTAATTAGTTTCCTTGTCAGTCTATACTTCTGAAGCAAATAAGTAGCTACATTATTTTTCATCTGTTCTTATTTTTGGTTTTGTTTCTTTCACAAGTTTTTCTTGAGCACCTACTATGTGCTGCTTACAGTAGAAGCAAGAAAGAAGAGTAAGTTAAAGTCTGTGTATGTAAGAGCTCATTATATCTGAATACTGCAGCCTGACTCAATTTGTACAATCACACTATAAAAACTCTGGTTCCTACAAAATGGAAAATCATCACTGCCTTATTAGTTTACAATCAAGGGGCGCTTGCGTGGCTCAGTAAGTTAAGTGTCTGACTTCCGCTCAGGTCATGATCTCGCAGTTTGTGAGTTCGAGCCCCGCGTCGGAATCTGTGCTGCCAGCTCAGTGCCTGGAACCTGCTTTAGATTCTGTGTCTCCCTCTCCCTCTGCCCCTCTCCTGCTCATGCTCTGTCTCTCTCTGTCTGTCAATAATAAATAAACGTTAAAAAATTTTAAAAAAAAGTTTACCATCAATATTATATAAGCAAAGCTGTCACCGGTTAATGAAAATCTACATTAACATACATTATGAATAGCTTAACTCACCATTGCTCAAACTTCAGAATTACATGGCGGACTTATTACAACACATATTTCGACCTCACCCCCAGAGTTTCTGAGTCAGTGAATCTGAGTGGGATCTAAGAATTTGTGATTCTAACAAGCTCCCAGAAGATAATGATGATGCTGGTACCAGAAACACGGACTTAAATCAGGGCTCCACAAACTAAAGCCATGGGCTAGATCCAGCCAGCACCTGGATTTATTTTTGTAAATGAAGCTTTACTGGAACACAGCCACACCCACTACTATTGTCCATGCTGCTTTTGTGCTACTGTGACAAAATTACATAGTTGTGACACAAGAGGTTTTATGACCCACAAAGACTAAAATATTTACTATCTGACCTTTCTCTCTGTCTTACACACACACACACACACACACACACACACACACAATCCCTGACATTGAGGGATCACTGTGTTCCTATCTGAAATTCTCATTTGAAACTATTTTTGTGATTTTTAATTCAACATAATCTTGATACAAAATAAGAATTACTTACTTAAAGCGCTGGGGTTACTAAATATGCAGCTTTCAAAGATTTAACAAACTGGTTCCTGAAAGTGTTACTGGAAAGTAAATAGAAATTCTTTTTTGCACCTCCAGAGTGTGACTATGCCAGTAAAAAAAAAAAAAGAATAAATAATGCGGTTTATTTTTTATTTTTAAAAAAAATTTTTTTCAACATTTATTTATTTTTGGGACAGAGAGAGACAGAGCATGAACGGGGGAGGGGCAGAGAGAGAGGGAGACACAGAATCGGAAACAGGCTCCAGGCTCTGAGCCATCAGCCCAGAGCCCTACGCAGGGCTCGAACTCATGGACCGTGAGATCGTGACCTGGCTGAAGTCGGACGCTTAACCGACTGGCCACCCAGGCGCCCCAATAATGCAGTTTAAAGGGTGAATGAGTTTGATGACCAGACCTAACTGTGTTATTAGACACATGAACTTAAGAAATCTAGATGTTTAATATTAGCTGGTATCAACTGGCAAGAACATAGAGAGAATGGAGATTTTCACAGCATTTTCTTTCTGAAATAAAATGGTTAAATTTCACTTCTGTCAAAATAGGGTTTTTAGCGACTATTGAGATAGTATAAAGGCTGAAATTTGTTCATTTTAGTTAATCAAAGACTTCAGAAGTAACGTAATTCAACATGCAGTTTACAAATAATTTACAGAAAATGTGCGTTAATATTTTTAATCCTTTTGACGTCCCTCTAATAAACATCTGTGCCAGATAGTTTAGTTTAGTTTGCTCATTGTCCTTTCCAACCCTCCTCAAGCATACAGAGAACAAAAAATTAACACTACCTTCACCAGTCTATCCTCCAGTTAGGATGCCTGATGTGATTTAGGTTGCACTAACCGGATGTTCTCTGTGAGACTTCGATTTAGAACTGCATCATTTGGGCAGAGAGGCCGGGAGGGAGCTCCAGGTAGGGTTGGTGCAGATCCTGGAAGAGATGGTGATGTTTCTGATTCTGCAACTGACTGGTCTTCCCAACTGGAACAGGGGTAGAGTAGGGACTAAAAGTTAGGTCTAGAAACTTAATCTAGAGCAGAGTTTTCTCAACCTCAACTCTACTGACCTTTTAAATTGGGGGGCAGGGAGGGGAGTGGATTATCCTTTAAAATAGAAACGACAGTTCAATTTTGTGATTTTCTAAAGATCGTGGGGTTTTTTTGCTTATTTTTCGAAATAAAGGGATTTTTCAATATATTTTCTACTGTAATATGAATTAAATATAAATGTGAACGTAATAAAATTACAACAGATATAAAAAAACACCCGGTTTTTAAATCACTGAGGATTGAAAGAGGCATAACACTGCCTCTGCAGGTCTCCCGAGTGAACTTGATAGTGAGGAGCAACCAAGGTATCCATAGCAAACACTATCAGAGCAATAAGTGAGCACAACATACACGTCTATTTTGGCATGTTTTATTATCTGAGATGCAAATAAGGTTAGACCTTATTGTTTTGTTATAGACTGAATTGTGTCCCTTCAAAATTCATATACTGAAGCCTGAACTACAAATGTGACTACAGTTGGCGATAGGGCCTTTAAAGAGATAATTAAGGTTAAAAGAGATCATAAGGATGGGGCCCTAATCTGATAGAACTAATGTTCTTCTAAGTAGAGGAAGGGACCCCAATGATCTCTCTCTGCTTCTGTGCCATGTGAGGCACAGAAAAGGACATTAAGGACACAGCAAGAAGGTGGTCGTCTGAAAGCCAGGAAGAGAGGTCTCACTGCAAACCAACTGCACTGTGATCTTGGACTTGTAGTCTTCAGAACTGTAAGAAAACAAGCATCTGTTGCTTAAACCACCCAGTCTCTGGCATTTTGTTATGGCAGACTGAGCAGACTAATACTGTCTCTTCTGCAAAAAGACTTTAGCAATAATCAAATACCCTTGTTCCTACAAATGTATTTGAACGATTGTTCTTGCAAATGTTTTTGAAAACAGATTGTGAATATTTTAAAGGAAAGGCACTAGAATGTCTGTATTAAAATAGAAAAAAAAAGTATTGACAAGAAGGTTTAGTTAGGAGGAGTAAAGAAATAAAGAAAATAATAGCATGACAAAGACATTGTCCTTGCCCTCATGACAGCGATTCAGTAGAGGAGACAGAGATATAGAGAAATAATTTCAATACAAAAAGATACTGAATTTGCATTCTGTTGTTGCTGTAACAAGTTACCACCAACTTAGCTTAAGACAAAATGTATCATTTCACAATAGATAGGTCAGAAGCCTAATGTGTAACTCACTGGGCTAACACCAAGGTGTTGGGAAACTGCTTTTCTTCCTGGAGGCTCTGGGGAAGAATTTGTTTCCATGTTGATTCAGTTTTTTGGGAATATTCAGTTCAAGTGGTGAGAGGGCTAGGATTCTTTTTCCCTGCTGGCTGGCAGTGCAGGTGATTCTTAGCTTCTAGAGACCATCTACATTCCCTTTATTAATCATTAAAGTCAGCAAAGACAGACCAGGTCCTTCTCACACCTTAAATCTTTCAGATTTCTCTTTGTTTCATCTCTCCTGGTCTACTTTTCTACCATTCTCTTTGGCTTTTAAGATTTTATGTTGAGGGGCACCTGGGTGGCTCAGTTGGTTAAGCATCTGACTCTTGATTTCGGCTCAGGTCATAATATCACCATTTGGGAGTTTGAGCCCGATGTCGGGCTCTGCAATGACATTGTGGAGCCTGGTTGGGATTCTCTCTCTCTCTGCCCCTCCCCCACTCACATGCCTCTCTCTCTTTATCCCCTCTCCCTCTCTCTCTCTCTCCCTCAAAATAAATACATAAACTTTAAAAGATTTCATGTTGGGCCCACCCTATCTTTAAATCAGCTGATTAATAATCTCAATTCCGCCTGCAGTATCTCTGTACAACAGAAACTAGGTTAGTGTTTGAATAATCTGGTGATATGTATCTTGGGGGGCAGACACCTTTAGAATTCTGCTCACTGCAGATACTGTCTGTCCTAGTGTTATGTGTATGGTACATTCAAATGTACCAGGATGTCTAATGGCTGCACTTGAGAGCAATGCCTGTCCCTTACACCAATATTTTCGCCACCACTGCAGTGATTATCTTCAGTACCATTATGCCTGTCACAGGAGGGTATTTGAAGAGAGCTCATTTTAGCTTTACTCTTTCCTTTTGCAGCCTCCTTGTCCTAGGACTCAGGCAGAAGTCCTTGGGCATTTGGCCAGAGAGCAATCTAATATAAAAATACTGCGCATAATGTTTTCCCTGTGATGACAATCCTTTATCCTTGAAACAATCTCCTACATGTCTATGTTTTCTCCCCTAAGAATGAGTTCTTATCCAGAAGTTTCCTTGGACTCCCATGTAAATAGACTCCTGCTATTCCTACCTACTAAGACCTATAGATTTGCCCAGATATGCCAACTCTTAGGATAGATATATATCCAGTTTAAACTGAAATCCTTGCTATGCCATGCTGCAAAGATGTACACTGGATCCTCCATTTTCCTCACATTTGGGGTATAATTTGTTTGGACTCCCCAGTTCATGGTCTGTGCGATTCAAAGCCCTCCCAATGATTTCCACAAATTCCCTTTCCACTTCTTCATCATCCTGTGTCTCCCTCTCCCACATTTGTGTATGTATTCATTGCACCTACTTTTAACATTGTGTAGCAGAAATGAAATAGCAGTGGCTCAAATAGAAGATTATTTTCAGTCTAAGTCTATGATACCACTATTGCTTTGGCCCTTTTCTTCTTTCTGCTCCTGTACCTCCAGGGCATGGGTTTTACCCTCTTGGTTGCAAGATGTCTGCTTCACCTTCAGTCTCCTGATGACACTTCCAGTAGGAAAAAGAAGGGATTGTGGAAGAATCACCTATATGAAGACACCCATATCCCAAGCAGTCCTCCAGTTACATTTCAGCAATATGAATTGTGTACTTGGACACATTTCACCCTAAAAAAAAAAAAAAAAAGAAAGAAATTCTGTTAATCAAGAAGGAGAGGATTAAGAGGACACTTATCATGATGAGCACTGAGTAATGTATAGAATTGTTGACTCAGGATATTGTACACCTGAAACTAATATAACACTATGTTAATTATACTAGAATTAAAATAAATAAATAATAGAGACAAAAAGAAGGGGGTATGATTATCGAACAGTTATTAGCAATGGCTGCCACGGTGAGTGCCTTCCCACTTCTAATTTAAAACAATTTGAACACACGGCTTTGTCACTCATCAGTTTCCACCAAAGATCACTCCACACCAAACATTTCAAACGTTTAATAATTTTACTGAAGAGCTGAGATTTCTTCGGGTATAGCTCCCTCCACTTGCTACTCTGTTACTCCTCGTTTCTCATGAGCTGGGCCAGCCTATTTAATGCAACATTCCTAACATGAAGGCCGATACCAGCCATTAATATAGTAACTTCCCACTCTGCCACATACATGATCTTCTATATAAAAATAATATTTCCCACAGTCACATCATTGCAATCTCCAGGAAGCCAATATCATAGTCCATATTGAGAAATACTATTGTCCTGCTCTGAGGAACCAGTGCTTTAAAACTATTCTCCTGGGTTTTCACAGATTTTTTAAAATTCAGTAGGGTTGTATCAGTTTCATAGTATAGATTCTGAAAGCTATTACATTAAAAGTTGGGAGACTCAATTCTTTTTGTTGTTGTTGTTGTTGTTGTTGTTGTTGTTGTAACACTGAGACTGACTGCTCTAAGAAGTTGGAAAGTTGTATCTGTTTTGATCCCCATGTTTCTCTGATGTAAAATGGAGCTGGGCAGGGTGATCTTTAAAGTCCCCAAATGTTTTTACCTGTGAGGCAAAAAATGGTTGTATTTGGCCATTGTTTTAATAGAAAAGAGGAATATAAGAAAAGGAAGAGGAGGAGGAGGGGCAGGCAAAGAGAACCAGGGAGGGAGGGAAAGAGATGAGGGGGAGAGGGAGGGGCAGAACATCTGGCTGAGTCAGACAGTTATAACCTCATAGTAGGTAGGACTAAAGGGAAAATGTGACTACCTGATGCTCCACTTTTGGCTGTGGGTGGGCCCTTAGTTCTTTCTCATTTGTAAAGCAGCAGCAAAGGTCAAATCCCCCAGGAGACTTGGATATACTCATGTCCACTTCTGTGCCATGTTACACAATGTTACTTCTCCACAAGAAGACACTAGTCATGCCAAAGCTCTCCTCCCTCCTCACCATGCCTGCCTTATACCTTCCAAGCTTGGCACAGGGAATACCACCTCTCTGGGGCCAATGGGGAGGGGGCTCCACCCTTTGCCCACCTCCCAAATTGATGCATGTTTTGAGTTATGTGCTTTTCCTCTGTGCTCTTATGCTTTCTATGTTTCCTTCTATTAGATGTATCTTTTTAAAAAATTTTTTTAATGTTTATTTATTTTTGACAGAGAGAGAGAGAGAGAGAGACAGACAGGGCATGAGTGGGGGAGGGGCAGAGAGAGAGGAAGACACAGAATCTGAAACAGGCTCCAGGTTCTGAGCTGTCAGCACAGAGCCCCAGGCGGGGCTCGAACTCACAGACTGCGAGATCATGACCTGAGCCGAAGTTGGATGCTCAACCGACTGAGCCACCCAGGTGCCCCAGATGTATCTTTATATACAGGTATAGTTATGTATTTACTTTGCAAAGCATTAAGTCAGCAAAATGTATTGAGTAGGTACTATGAACGAATGCACTGTGAAAGTTAACAAGGTCAAAGATGAATAAGGTAGTGTTGCTTTCTTTTATTTTTAATATATTTTTAAAGTTTATTTTGAGAGAGAGAGAGAGAGAGAGAGGGCAAGCAAGCAGGGGAAGGGCAGAGAGAGACAGAAAGAGAGAGAGAGAGAGAGAGAGAGAGAGAGAGAGAGAGAATCCAAGCAGGCTCTGAGCCAACAGCAGAGAGCCCAATGCAGGGCTCGAACTCATGAACCATGAGATCATGACCTGAGCTGAAAGCAAGAGTTGGACACTTAACTGACTGAGTTACCCAGGTACCCCAACAATGCTGCCTTCAAAGACCGAATAGTCCACCAGGGGAAATAAAGGGAAATAAAAATGCTATAAGATAGGCATAGAAATCCATGGGGGCAAAGAGG
Organism: Herpailurus yagouaroundi; assembly: GCF_014898765.1. Lineage (NCBI taxonomy): Eukaryota > Metazoa > Chordata > Mammalia > Carnivora > Felidae > Herpailurus > Herpailurus yagouaroundi. The sequence goes on from NW_024412405.1 coordinate 19,637,086, forward strand.
AGAGGTATCTAACTAAAACTGAAGGAGTCAGAGATGGCTTTCTAAGGAGATTCCTAAGTTGAGACCTGAAGAATAAGAATTATCTAGACAAAGAGGAACTACAGTCAGGCACACCAAGCAGAGGGCACAGCAAAGGCCCCAGAAGAGAGAGCCAGATGGTATAGCTGGAGCTGTGAGAAATCAGTGTGGCTGCAGGAAAGGGCTGGGCTGGCAGTGCTGAGCAAAGGGTGCTCACGATGGTCCTGCGTACCAAGTTTAAGTTTATTTCAAACCCACAGAAGCCATGGAGAGGTTTTAAGTACAGGTGTGGCATGAGCATTTACATATGGATGCCACAAAAATGCATTTTTCTTCTGAACTCTTGATTTAAAAAAAATTCTGAATTCTAATCATATTTCTTTCTCTGTCTTACCTACTAGATTATGAATTTCTTTGAAGGCAGGGAAGATGTTTTGTCTTAGCAAAGCTTCTGCACATGTAGGTAGGCATTTAATAAATGTCTGTTGAGTGAAAGAATAAATGAATGAGAAAACAAATAGGGAAAGTATTATGGGAGGGAAAGTAAGCTTGTTAAATGTATTCAGAGATGTTGTGAAAGTGTAAGCAGAATGGAAAAGACCATGATACCTCAATGTCTTTATAAGCTAAACTGACACCTCCCAATCCTGAAGCTGCAGTGACTTCAGGCATGGGGCGATTTTTCAGCGTCTTATGTCTTGAAAGTAAAAATACCTTTACAATATGCTGAATGGAATCACAGCAAATTTAGGGAAGAGGCAGAAGTGAATTGTTAAGAGCTATTTTCTTTCTCACACTAATATAATATGCAAATATTAATGTTAACCAGTATTTAATTGGTGAACTGTAATGTTAATAACATGATTTTTAGTTAAGAAAAAAGCATCCTTGGCTAGGTGAGGACCATTTTTTGAGGTAAATATTTATGCCTACCTTTCATGTAACATTCAGATTTCTATATTTTAAACCACCTATACTACCCAACCTACTTCTAGGATGGTGTCTAGGAGTGAGTAGTAACTGGCTTCCATGTTTATAATTTCATTCATATTTCAGGAAGGATAAATGCATGCACAAATGGTAAGTGGAAAATTGCTATCATCTCTCTTAATTAACCGTGTCAATGGGAAGCCTACTTATTCAGGACCATGAATCTCTAACTAAGATTGAACCACAATTTGGTGTCATAGAATCTTAAACTACAGGCCTAATTTTTATGGAATAAACAGTTTCAAGGTAACTGGTCTTGCAAACTCACACCTATAAAATACAACAAATTTTATATATGGTTTTAATCTTTATTGCAAGGACCTTCAAATGCTTTATGGACAGATTAATCCTCATAACCTCTACTTGGGAGATGGCAAGTATTGTCTTCATCTTATAGAGTGAAAAATTGAGTCATCTAAAGGTCTTGGCTTGTATCCAGTTAGCAAACTGGAACGTGAAGGGGAAGAAAAAAAGCACCTTAAATCTGCTGCTTCTTGGTGTAGAGCCTCCGTCACTAAAGTTTGGCAGCAGTCTAGATGGTAAATTATGAAATTTATTCCCTCCTGAAATTCGTTCTTGGCAGATGTTTTTCTTTTTTTTTTTTTATTTAAAAAAATTTTTTTTTCAACGTTTTTTATTTATTTTTGGGACAGAGAGAGACAGAGCATGAACGGGGGAGGGGCAGAGAGAGAGGGAGACACAGAATCGGAAACAGGCTCCAGGCTCGGAGCCATCAGCCCAGAGCCTGACGCGGGGCTCGAACTCACGGACCGCGAGATCGTGACCTGGCTGAAGTCGGACGCTCAACCGACTGCGCCACCCAGGCGCCCCTTGGCAGATGTTTTTCTATTGGTAGATTTCAAAATGTATGCTGCTTAATTTTAAATTAAATGAATGTATCATTTAACAAAGCTTGTATTTAAAAAAACCCATTCTTCATGCTTCAAGCCAATATTTTTGTTTTTAAAAATTGGCTACTTTTATTAAAATGTCTAAAAAATATATCATACATTGATATAAAATTATAAATGTGATACATGTATGATGTAAAGATATATGTCTGATATAAAAAAGTAGTAAAACCAATGCCAATGTACCCACAACCCAACTTTGAAATGCATTTCCAATAACTTTGAAGCCTTTTTCACCCCCAGGGTGGTTACCACTGATGCTGTGTTTATCATTTCTTTGATTTTCTTTATAGTCTTACCACATGTGAACATATCCCCTAAACAAAAATAACACATTACTGTTTTGTCTGTTTTTGAACTCTCTATGAATAGAATTATACTGTATATCTTTTGTAACTTACTTCTTATGTCATTTTAACTCCAGGATTAATTCCGTTATGTATATACCACAATTTATTTTTCCATTCTTGTGTCGATTTACATTTCTGTTATTTGTATTTTTTTTTCCATAGTGAACAATGTTGCTATGGAAATTCCTGGAAGCAATGCCTGTCTTAGCTTGGGTTCCCCTAAGAGCAGAACTTGATATACTTGTATACAGATAGTTTATTTGGGAAGCGATCTTAGGACAAGCAAGAGTAAGGAACGAGGCATGTGAAACAGAAAGAGAGGAATCCAATAGAGGATGTTGCCTAATGGAAAAATGTGTCACTCCCAGATCCATGTGTTGAAACCTAATCTCCAGAGTGGCTGTATTTGGAGATGGGGCCTGTAAGGAAGGAATGAAAGTTAAATAAGCTCAAAAGAGTGGATCCTGATCCAGTAGAGTTAGTGTCCTTATTAAGAAGAGACACCACAGCATAAGGAATAGAGTCAGTGATATTGTAATAGTGCTGTATGGTGACACATGGTAGCAGCTACACTGGTGGTGAGCATAGCACAAAGTATAAACTTGTCTAATCACTAATGAACTAATGTAACACTGTGTGTCAAGTATACTCAAAAACAAAACAAAACAGAACAAAAAACCAAACAAACACAAAAGGGAGACACCAGACAGCTTGCGTTTCCTTTCTTTCCCTGCCATTGTGTGAAGACTCAGCAAGAAGACAGCCGTCTATACACCAGGAAAAGAGTTCTCACCAGGAACTGTATCTGCTGGTACATTGGTCTCAGACTTATAGCCTTTCTCATAGCCTCTAGAATTATTAGAAAATAAATTTCTATTTTTTAAGCCACCCTGGCTATGGTATTTTGTTGTGGCAGTTCAAGAAGACTAAGGCATTGTCCACTGCAGTTGGCAAACTGTGGTTTTTGTCATCGATTTTTATACTTTTAGCTTTACCTTTAGATCTTCAATCCATTTTGAGTTAATGTTTGTACATGTTGTGAGATAGGGGTCCAACTTCATTCTTTGGATGTGTATATCCAGCACCATTCGTTGAAAACACTATTCTTTCCCTATTGAATTATTTTGCCACCCTAGCTGGCAATCAATTGACCATAAGTGTGAGGACTTATTTATAGGACTCTCAATTCCATTAAAATTGATATATGTCTATCATTTTGCCAGTACCATGTTATCTTGATTACTGCATCTTTCTAGTAAGTTTTGAAATTGGTTATTCTGCACCCTTTAACTTTGTCCTTCCTTTTCAAGACTGTTTTGGCTATTCTGGGTCCTTTGCACTTCCATGAATTTTAGAATCCGCTTCTTAATTTCTGCAAAAAAGCTAGTTGGGATTTTGATAAGGATTGCGTTGAATTTTTAGAGCAATTTGGGGGAGTATTGCAATGCTAATAATACTAAGTTTTCCAATCCATGAATATGGTATATTCATCCATTTACTCAGGTCTTCTTTTCTTTTTTCTCATGATGTCAGTTGTTTTCACTGCATAAGTTTCACATTTATTTTCTTGAATTTATTTCTAAGTATTTAATTCTTTTCATTATACTGTAAATGGATTTTTTTTCTTATTTTCATGTTAGGATTGTTCATTGCTAGTTTATAGAAACAAAATTGATATTTGTATATTGATCCTGTACGTAACCTTTGCTGAACTTGCTTATTATTACTAATAACTTATAGTGGATTTCTTCGAGTTTTCCATATACATGATCATACCACTGTGAACGGATAGTTTTATTTTTTCCTTTCCTATCTGGATTCCTCTTTTTATTGTCTAATTGTCCTGACTAGGAACTTCTGTATAACACTGAATAGAAGTGGTAAATGCAGACATGCTTGTCCTGATTTTAGTGATAATGCTTTCAGTCTTTCACCATAAAGTATGATGTTAACTGTGGGTTTCTTGTAGATACCATATGCCAGATTAAGGACATTCTCTTCCACTTCAACTTTGTTAGTGTTTTTACCATGAAATGTTGTTAAATTTTGTCAAATGTTTTTGCTGTGTTTATTCAGATAATTATATGACATTTGTCCTTAATCCTATAAATATGATGATTTATTTTCATATGCTGAAAACTTCACATTCCTGTGTTATATCCCACCTGGTAATGGTGTAAAATCCTTTTAATATATTGCTGGATTAGGTTTGCTTGTATTTTGTGGAGGATTTTTGTGTGTCCATTCATAAAGGATATCAATCTATAATTTTTTTTTTTAATTTTTTAACGTTTATTTATTTTTTTGGGACAGAGAGAGACAGAGCATGAACGGGAGAGGGGCAGAGAGAGGGGGAGACACAGAATCGGAAACAGGCTCCAGGCTCTGAGCCATCAGCCCAGAGCCTGACGCGGGGCTCGAACTCACGGACCGCGAGATCGTGACCTGGCTGAAGTCGGACGCTTAACCGACTGCGCCACCCAGGCGCCCCAACAATCTATAAATTTTTTATGATGTCTTCATCTGGCTTTGGTATTGGGGTTTTTGAGTTTATCCTACTTTGAGTTTGTTGAGATTCTTGTATTTGTAAATTAATATTTTTCAAATTTTGGATGTTTCAACCATTCTTTCACCAAATATTCACCTGGTTTTGGCCTCACAGAATGAGTTGTGAAATGTTTCCTTCTATTCTTTTGCATGAGTTTGTAATGGATTGTCATTAATTATTATTTAAACGGTTGGTAAAGTGAATTGTGAATAACTCTTGTCTCTATGTGTTCCATCTGTTATGGAAAGTGGGGCATTGAAGTCTGCATATATTATAGTTGAACTGTGCATTTATCTCTTCAGTTCTATATATCTTAAGTCCTTTTTTATTTCTTGCTTCTACCATTACTGCCTTCTTTTGTGTTAAATAGATATTTTCTAACATACCATTTTGATTCCTGTTATTTCTTTCATACATATGAAGCCCTGCAGATTGTAATTATCATTTTAATTTACAATTTAGTTCATATTAATACTAATTTAATTTCAATGTTATGTAAAATCTTTCCTCTAGTATAGCTCCATTTCACTCTCCCTCCTTTGTGTTATTATTGCCATCACAATTACATCTATATACATTATAAATCCATCAACACAGTTTCATCATTGTTACTTTATGTAGTTATTTTCCAATAGGGTAAGAGAAAAAAACCCAAATGAATTTATACTGTCTTTTATATTAGCCTATGTAATTAGTTTTATCAGTGCTCTTTCTTTTTTCATGTGGATCAGAGTTAGTCTAATGTCTTTTTTTTTTTTTTTTTTTGCCTAAAGGGCTCTAATTTTTCTTGCAGGGATAGTCTGCTAGCAACAAATTACTTTAGGTTTTGCTTATGTGGACAAGCCTTAATTTCTCTCTTGCTTTTTGAAGGTTTGTTTTTCTAGATATAAAATCCTCATTTGATAGTCTTTTCATCCAACACATTGAATAAATCATCTCATTACCTTGTGGCTTCATGATCTCTGAGGAGAAATCAGCTGTTAATCTTGATAAATCATTCTTGTACAAGATGAGTTGCTTCTCTGTTGCTGCTTTTAAGATTCCCTCTTTGCCTTTTGACAGTTTGATTATGGTGTGTCTAAGTGTGGATTTCTCAGTTTATCCTATTTTGAGTTTGTTGAGGTTCTTGTATTTATAAGTTAGTGTTTTTCAAATTTGGAATATTTTCAGCCACATTTCTTCAAATATTCTTTCTGCCCATTTATTTCTCTCTCCTTCTGGGGCTTCCACTATGTATATGCTGATATGCTCGATGGTGTCCATCAGTTATCTCAGGCTGTGTTCATTTTTAACATTCTTTTTACTTTCTGTTTCTCAGACTGGATAATCTCAATGGGCCTCTATTTAAGTTTGCTGATTCTCTTTTCTGCCTGTTTGGCTGTTGAGCCCCTCTAGTACATTTTTCATTCCAGGTATTTTAATATACTTGTTTACCATCTTATTTTCCCATCAGAATGTGAGCTGTAAAGGAGGAATGTGGTCATATCATTTCTTTAGCTCTGGCATTTGATTTCTAGAATATAACAGGTACTCTGTAGATACATTTGAATTAATTAATGTGAAGAAAGTTCATAGCCAAATATTGTGTACCATGCGAACACAGCTAGACACAGTGGGTTCTCCAGGGGATTTCTGTACCATTTAAAGAAACTGATACTTTTCATTATATGGCTTTAGTTCTAGAATAAATAGAAATATCATAAAATTCTTCACTTATTCTATAATAAATCATACTATATAAGACAGCATAACACAGTGATGAGAGTTACAGCTTCTAAATGAGCCAGACTGAGTTCAAATTCTTGCTCTCCCACTTACGACTTATGTAGCTTTGGGCAAAAGTAGTCACCTACAGGCTTAAACTTCATCTTCTGTAAAATAAAAAGGGGTTACTATATGCATGGAATGACATACAGATGGATGGAAAACAATTGACATAGTTCTGTACATGTAAGAATCACTCAAGAAATTATATAATTAGTAAAATGATTAGGACTTCACTATCAAGCAAACCTTACATCAACCTAATCTGTGTATAGAGACATAAAATTCTTACAAAAAAATGCTAATTTAATATAATTGAATAAGTGAAAAATATTTCCTCATGACCAAATAGATTTTTCTCAGAACTCAGGAATGCTTAAACATGGGATTCTAATAATAGAATAAATTTCTTTGCTTCTGATCCTCCCTCTATATTTGGTATGATGTTGATAGCATCGCCAGATTACTTCTGCTAAAATATCATTACCCTTTGCTTCGTAATCTGTAAAGATTTTTTGCAACTGGAATTGCATTATCTATAGAATAAAAAATTGAACTTGAATTTGAGCCCCACATTATATTCTCACCCTTAATATTTATTTTAAGTTTTTTCTTCTGATATTTCCCATGTTAACTTTGGATCAGAAAGAATGTAGATCACTCTTCCCCCCATCCCCGCCCCAAACATCTTATGCTTTTCTGCCTATTTACATTTGTTCATTTCATACCATCCACCCCCAAAACTGTAACTCAAACTCTTTCCTTTGGATCATCTTTCTAAATCTGTGTACAGTCATATAATTTTCCTGACTTTTGTTGTTGTTTTCAGTTGCTGTTATTTAATTACCTAAAGGAACTTTAACATCCTTTTCCTCAACTAGGCTACAGTCTTCTATAGGAGAAGGGTCTAGTTACTTTTGCAGACTTGATGTGTAATAGTTATGGTTACAGAAGAAATATTTGTTGATTTTAAAACCATCTTTATAAATTTTACCTTGTAGAAATTTAGTCTTGGCTAGTAATCTTTTTCTAATTATGGAGAAACTACTTCATGTCACTTTTTAGGAAACTTATGCTCTGATCAAATGCATCTGTTTAAAGTTCTGTTCTAATATAAGCCTAGAATTTTAAGCTACAGTTTACACTTGGCACACTATCAGAGGTAAATAGTAGCCTAACACTACATCACAGTGCCTACGTCACTCACTTCACTTCATCTCATTATGTGGCCATTTTATTATCTCACCTCATCACAAGAAGGGCGAGTACAGTGCAATAAGATATTTTGAGAAGGAGAGAGATCATATTCATGTAACTTTGCTTACAGTATATTATTATAATTGTCTTATTTTGTTATTATGGTTATTAATCTCTTATTGTGCTTAATTTATAAATTAAACTTTATCATAGGTATGTATGTATAGGAAAAACATACCATGTAAAGCATTAGGTATTATCCACAGTTTCAGGTATCCACTGAGGGTCTTGAAATGTATCCCCCACAAATAAGGGAGGCCGCTATGGTGTATGTTCATTCACAAGGTGAGTTTGTCAATAAGCAGATGTCTCTGTTCCACTATGTGATGTTTGTCCCAGAAACAAATGAATGGGATTAACTTACTGACTTGGTGATTTTTAAAGTGGTGGAAGGAAGACACTTAGAGTGATATAGTCTATGTAATGAAAGTATAGAACAGCAACTGCAAGAGAGAAAACTTGATGTGAGGGTCCATGGTTGCTGAGGGTTTATGATCTATGGTCTCTCTTTATTGCCCAGTGTGGGAAGGCTGGAAAGGGGTGTGCTGATGAGACTCTTGTCTTTGATATCCACCCACCATTCTCCAAGACTAGCTGGTTTTGTTTGTATTATATGAGATTTGGCGGGGAGGGGGGGAGTAAGAAAACATTGGTTATCTCTTTTTAGAAAGGAAAAAAACCAAATGCTTTTGTAGCCACATAGCACCAGAGTTCTGTATGTAACCTGACATCAGAGAATAGAAAAAACTGTTCTGTTCTTAGCAAAGGCTTAAACAAGGATTCAGTAAAACATCAATAATAATTGAAGATAAGTGAAATGGATGGCTAGTGTTACTTTCAGTTTCTTTTAACATTACTTCTTTAAAGTAGACTTCACTCAGTAATGGCTGTAGGTCTCTGATATTATAAAGAATTATTTAACATAGACATGTATCACTTTGACCCTCTCTCAGTTACCTTATGTTACAGAAATGTGGATATTAGATCATGATGATTTTAGAAGCTACCACTTACCTTGTGGCAGTACATTTTAAACAAAGGCAAAAGAGTTAAAAAGGAATGAACACTTCTTGAATATTGAACTTGTGAGTCTATGACTATTATGTCACAATGTCAGCATTCAATAACTGTGTCAGGGAATCTATCTTATATTTAATCAGAATCCTTATATTTCAACCTTTATTATTCAGCATGTCAGTGAAGAATGCATCCTTTATCAGAGATGGATTTACCAGGAAGGTAATGGAGTTTAGCCTCATAGCTCCTCACTTGCATAGATCCCTTCCTAGGCCCTGGGAGGGATCCTAGCATTGTGTCACATGTCATATATTGTAAAATTTACAAAAGTAAGTTATTTTAATTGTACTCAGTTAAACTGCTATGATTTTGTATATGTGTGTACATTCTGCCATGCTTTCTCTTGGTGATGGCAGTAGACTCACCATGAGCATTTTTGGGATCCAGCTGAAGGGATGTTGAGTGTTGGATGCACTTAGTTTGAGTGTAGTAGAACATGCTTTTCTGTGGTTCATAATCACTTCTTTTTTAAAAAAAATTTAATGTTTATTTATTTTTGAGAGAGAGATCGAGAGACAGAGTGCAAGGGGGTAGGGGCAAAGAGAGACAAAGACGCAGAATCCGAAGCAGTCTCCAGGCTCTGAGCTGTCAGCACAGAGCCAGAAGTGGGGCTTGAACCCACCAACTGAGAGATCATGACCTGAGCCCAAGGTGGATGCTCAACTGACTGAGCCACCCAGGCACCCCCATAATCACTTCTGTATGTAGTTCAGTTGTTGGTAGTTAGCCCATGGTAGGGATTGTTTCCAGGAATGTTCCTATGTCCTGCCCACTGGTGACTTAACTGGTGTCATGAAATGAAGATTTGGACTATGCATTATAAAATTATAGGAGTTTGTCCTATGGCACTTGCCGTTGGACCTATGTGGGGAGCGGAGACAAAGTGTGTGGAGCTTGAAGCTAATCTTTGGCAAATTCTTCAATTTTTCAGATTTGTGAATTATAAACAAGGAATGGTTCTCATCAAAACCTGGTCAAGAGGTTCCTGGGTGGCTCAGTTGGTTAAGCATCCAGCTCTTGGTTTCTGTTCAGGTTATGATCTCACAGTTCCTGGGATTCAGCCCTACATCCAGCTCTGTGCTGTCAGTGTGGGGCCTGCTTGGGATTCTCATTTTCCCTCTCTTTCTGCCCCTCCCCCGCTCATGCTCTCTCTCTCTCAAAATAAACAAATAAACTTGAAAAAAAACCACTTGGTCAAAAAGAAGTTGTCTTCTATGAGGAATATTTGAAAATGTAACATGTAAAATTATGAATGCATCACATATATTAATTGACCATACTAGAAGACACAATGAAGCTTCTCTATTCTGTCTTTCTAAAAATGAGCAACAGTTTATAAAACAATCAGAAGATTGTTGTGTGAAGAGACAAGATGTAGGGAATATAAAAGAATGTTAAAATTCAATAAAAATGCTGCTTTTTGAATTTTTTGTTTGTGATACTTGTCAGTTTTTTAAATTTGTAATTTGTTGTGATTTTTAAAATCATTTTGTAAAAATGTTCTCTTAAATGACTGATTTTATTATCCTTTCCCTCAAAAGTGTCCTCCAAATTATATAAACTTCATGTCCCATAAAATCCACTTTTGCTCCTTTATACTATATGATGATAGTTAAAACTTCTAATCAATTTAGTTAAAAAAATCAGATGTGTCACTCGTTTTTTTTCAAATGTATAGAAGCTTCTTCATATGTTGTCAAATCACTCATTCCTTTTTTTCTAAGAGCAATAATCTAGTTCTTTAATTTTTCTTTATGTATTATATATTATATACCCTCTTGGTCCAATAGAACTTTTCTGTGATACAAATGTTTTATATCTATGCTGTGTGCTGTGATAGCCACTCTCCATCCATGGCTATTGAGCACCTGAAATGTGGCTGGTGAGACTGAGGAACTGAAGTATTAATTTTATTTCATTTTAATTAATTTGCATGCACACTGACATAGCCACACATGGCTAGTAGCTCCCACATTGGACAATACAGTTTACACTCTTAATCAACTTTGGAATTAACTCCTCATATCTCATGTATATCTTCATCTAGTCATTGAATGTAGACTTCTATGTCTTTGTTCAGTAGAGTCCTAAAGCATGACTAACAAGCATAATATACATTATTTTGAAGGTTGGGCTCAATTTTTGAATACCTCAAATTAAATATTCTTATATTCTTATTATGCTGTGGGTATTTTTATAAGCAGGTTTTTGTTAATTACGTTTACTGTTGGCAGATGCTGGAAAGCTTAAAAAGAGATTTGTGGAAATTTCCTTTTCAAACATACTTTTCAATATGGTAAAACAATCAATCAAAGAATGCTTTATTTGGGGTAAAAGATGCACAGAAGCCAATCAATAATGCATTTTGCTCGCCTAAAAGTTGTGCTTACCGGAATGAGCTTGACATAAGTGTGACACATTCCACAAATGGAGACTTTCTGCTATTTCAGAATTAATTTAACAGCAATAGCCAGATATTTCACATGCTCTGCAAGTTTAGAGTGATGCCCAAGGCAGATGCGGCCATGACTAGTCCCCTGGAAGATGATTGTTTACACCCAAGAGCAATTCCTGGAATGTAACAGGAAGCTGCACGTGACCACATGGCTGAGCTGGGTATTTCTCCAGGCTTCCTGTTGGAGGAATAAGTGCTTTTCATTCTCCTCCAGGCACAGAAAAAAATCATTCTAAAACCCATACAGAAGAAAATACTTATTTAAAACAAATATGACTTTTTACACATGTATGCTTCTTTACAGAATGATTTCCATATAACTATTACAACAGGAGTTGGAAACCTAAGCAAAACTTCAGAAAAATCAAGAGCAGTCCAGATGTTGGGGTCCAATATAGTATAAAATTACACTGAAATTCAATATTAGTTGAATTTTTTAGGCCCACAAGCATTCCTAGAAACCTCTAAATTTGATTCAACACATTTTTCTTTTTTATTTTCTGTTTTCATGATACCCTTATGTTTTTGTTTACTCTTTTCACTCCACTGGATTGAAAGTATATGATGATTTTTCTATCAAACAGAGTACTCTGTGTGTATGTAGTGCTAGATGTAGGGATAAAACTGAAATAGTTAGGCCACCATCAAGATATTTTCTATTTAGTTCATTGTGTCCTTAAAGCAAGTGGGTGATGTTTTTTTTCAGTTATTTTAAAATGAACCTTAGTTCTGGGTGCACACAAATTTAGTTTACCTAGAAACAGAAACAGTCATAAAAACAGTAAGTAATGAAAGCTTTATTGGAAGGCCAATTTTACTTAATCTTATCTTTTTTTAAAATTTCCTTCTTAACGTTTATTTATTTTTTGAGAGTCAGAGAGAGAGAGAACACAAGTGGGGGAGGAGCAGAGAGAGAGGGAGACACAGAATCTGAAGCAGGCTCCAGGCTCTGAGCTGTCAGCACAGAGTCCTACACAGGGCTCAAACACAAACCGTGAAATCATGAGCTGAACCAAAGTTGGATGTTTAACCAACTGAGCCACCCAGGCACCCCATTAATCTTATCTTTTTATTTTGAGAGCTTCAGAGTGTAAGCATTTGCTAATTTTTACGGCAGGAGTAGGAGTTTATGCAGAAATGTAATCACTGTCATTAAACTAATGTATCTAGACAAAAAAATCCTGGAAACAACCCCACTGTCCATGTAGGAAGAAGGGACTGACCACAAAAGGCCAACAGGAAAGTCTGGGTGGTCATGCATATGCTAATGGTCTTGCATGATGATGTTAATGGTCTTACTTGTGGTGATAGTTTCACAGAGAAACATAAGCCAAAACTTGTCACATTGTACAATTCAAATAAAAGTAATCTATTTTATGCAATTTTACTTCAATAGAGCTGTATAAAACTTAAAAAAGTTTTTTTTTTAATTGTGCTCTAAAATTTTTGACTACTCAAAAATAAAGCCTTTATCCAAATAGTTTTCACAGTCTCACAAAGGAGACTAGGTAAGGTCCCGGTAAATGATGAATAAAATACAAGAGCCACCTCAAAGAAGCAAATGATCAGTTTCCAAATGAATGATAATAGAAGCCAGGAAAAAAATCCACAAATCAGATTGGTTACACCTCTCTGTCTGTGCATAGCATCAAACTTCAAACTTCATTCATTTGTTAAAGCAAAATACTTGCTTTAACATCTTCCTGGATCCTAGACTTCTTCTCTCACTTGGTCTTTTATTCTATTAGTTACAATTTATTTTGTCTCTTGTACTAGATATATTCTAAATGCATCTTATTTCTGTTCTCTCTGACTCATCGTCACTGTTTTGGTCAGATCCTTATTATTTTCCTGTCTGCAAGTAATTCTAAGCATCTCTCTGTGTCGAGTCTTCTTCCTTTCCAATCTATCCTCCATGCAACAAAGGAGAGCAGTTACCTGTAGTGGCCAGGGAAAGAAGCACCTTTCTAAAACAGGAGAGAGAGGCCACATGTAGGCCAACTGTAGGAAGCCACATGACAAAGCTATGGACCTTGGTAGAGGAATCCAGCATTGCTGATCTGTGGCCTGGAAGAAAACGGGGAAATAGACACTGACCTTTATTTCTCTTCCCCTTCAAATCTCCTGCCATGACTTTTATTGGTTGAATCCAACGAAAGCCAGGGAGCCCAGGGGATGTGGTCCATAATGGTGGGCCTTTTAGAGCACAGAGAAGAGTGGGGGAAAAATGGGTGGATCTGGAGAGGCAAATAGAAAATATATTCACACATCCTTCTAAAACATAAAATTGATCATATTATTATCTTAAGAATATAGCTTTGCGTGCGTGTTGGGGGCTGGGGAAGACCTTTGCCCCTATCTTCAAAATTGGAAGGTGGGGGCACCTGGGTGGCTCAGTCAGTTAAGCTGCCAGCTCTTGATTTCAGCTCAGGTCATGATCTCACAGTTCTTGAGTTTGAGCCCTGTGTTGGGCTCCTTGCTGGTAGCGGAGAGCCTGCTTGGGATTCTCTCTTTCCCTCTCTCTCTGCCCCTCCCTGCCTCTCTCTCTCTCTCTCTCTCTCTCTCAAAATAAATAAATAAACTTAAAAACATTTTTAAAATTGGAAGGTAATACTTTGTTCACATCGCTAACATTTATTCATAAGAAAAATTATTTGCTGAAGTAAAGGAATGATAGCTATGATGTATTACATGCCTACCATGTGACAGGCACTGTCTTAAGTAGTTTATATATGTAAATTATATATATATTCATCATTTAATCTTTTCAAATAGCTCCCAGAAAGAGATGTTATTTTCATTAATTTATGAATAAAGGAGCTTATCTATCTTTACAATGGTATCACATTATATGTGCATAGTCTTGTGAATTCACTAATAACTTGTAGGGAGGAAGATAGGAAGCAAAATAACACTTTAAATTGTGATGATCCTGTTATTCCACTCTCAACAGTTACGGGAATTTAGAGTTTATTTATTTTGTATAATGTGATTTTTAAACACACACTCATTTATCTGGTACTTAACAAAAGAAACAAGACAGAAAGAAAAGTGGCGATTATGACTTATTAAGAGATGGTGTGTTGTTTTCCAATGTGTCTCAATTTTCAAAGGGATTTCAAAGGTAATTTTTGTGTCCCTTGTTTTCATCTTACTCAGTGACTTTAAAACCTAAGGCTTTCGGGGCGCCTGGGTGGCGCAGTCGGTTAAGCGTCCGACTTCAGCCAGGTCATGATCTCGCGGTCCGTGAGTTCGAGCCCAGCGTCAGGCTCTGGGCTGATGGCTCGGAGCCTGGAGCCTGTTTCTGATTCTGTGTCTCCCTCTCTCTCTGCCCCTCCCCTGTTCATGCTCTGTCTCTCTCTGTCCCAAAAATAAATAAAAAACGTTGAAAAAAAAATTAAAAAAAAAAACAAAAAACCTAAGGCTTTCATAAGATGACTCTACTCCTGAGAATTAGAGCGTAGATTAAACTACGGTCTGGTTATAAAAGTCTGTTTGATTATAAACTCCTATCTCTTTAGCATTATTATGTATAGCTTCACTAAATAAAAGGATAAACTCTGTCAACTTTTTTTCACTCTCCCTGCAGAATTAGGAGTTTGAGATTATTTCCTTTTTTTCTCAATTTGCTGTTACTCAACATTTTTGAGTGCATGCAACTTGAAAGGCAATGGAAGTTTTCTATATCTTGTCATTGTCTTCATTAGCATGGTTTTTATGAAAGGGTATGCTTATAAAACAGTATTCATATTTTAGTGTGTAGGAAATGTCAGGTTTTCTATTGGATATAAAACGTTTGTTCCCATAACTTATAAAATATATGTCAGAATATTTTAAAATGTTTTCAAGACTAGTGGCTATTGCTTTTTCTTGGTTTTAGTGTTCTTTGTCTAAACATGGTGCAGAAATTTAGTGCTCATAATCTAACATTGTTGGAGAACCAAATACATCCATATTTAGAGAAGAAATTACTTTTTACAAAGAAATTTTTAATGGATAATCATATGCTTCTCTCTGAGTCTATATTCCTGCTTTAAAAATTTCCTAATTCAGGGGTGCCTGGGTGGCTCAGTCGGTTGAGCATCCAACTTCGGCTCGGGTCACCATCTCACAGTCTGTGGGTTTGAGTCCCGCATCAGGCTCTGTGCTGACAGTTTGGAGCCTGGAGCCTGCTTCAGATTCTGTCTCTCCCTCTCTCTCTCTGTCCCTGCCTCACTTGTGCTCTCTCACTGTCTCTCAAAAACAAATGAACATTAAAAAAATTAAAAAAAATTCATAAGGCATATGAATTTATATCATCATTACTTATTTGCAAAATTTTTTCATATTAAATTAGAATTCTATGTATTTTTCTTATTTGTATCTTGAGGATACCTAGGATGTACTTGCAAATAATGAACATTCAGTAAATGTCGGCTGAATGAGTGAATGAGTTTCTAAATGACAACTACCAAGATTTATTCTCAATTGTCATTAATTCCATTTGTAATTAGTAGAAATTAGTAGTAATTAGTAGAAAACTGTACTGTTTATATCAAGAGGTGACATAAACTTCTGTTATATGGAGTTATAATCATTGTCTCTCATACTTTGAAATAAAAGAATTTATTTAAAGCAGAAAGTAACCACAAAAATAAAGCAATCAAAAACAGAAAGCACAAATTGGGCCAAATCAGTAGCAACACTGTTCTGTTTGGTGTGCACAATATGTTTTTTTTTTTTAAAGGTTTTTGAGTTAATATTTTAAAGTCAGGTTATCTGACATGAGGATTGCTGGATTTTCTTAAATTTGAAGATAAGTCAACACCGCCTCCAATCCCAAAGGCAACAGTAGTCTCAGTGATCCTTAGATCTGTCCTTTGGTGATTCTTTCCAGTTGAGTTCCCACCCACATGCAGTCCTTGCATCTGCACCCATCACTGGCCCAATTTATCATTTATGCCAGTTTCTCTGAGCCTGGGGGTGCACGCAGGGAGTACTCAGCTGAATGGTTTTTAGGGAATCACTTTCTACATTTTTAAGTTTGGTTATCTGTTCATAACACTAGTCTGCCTGAGAATGTGCCTGAGTTCACAATTACCCTTCTTCCACTATGTAAAAAGAAAGGGATGCTTTCTCCCATCGCAAATCTAACTGTGGAGTGATGCTCTGAAGCATAAAACCCAGAGGGCTTCAAACGAAATGCAAGCCTCCTGTAACGATTAACCAAAGCACTGCAAGACCTCACGAATCACCTACCTTTTCAGTTTTGTACATATTTGGGATCCCAGTGAAGGCTGGCATTAGAAATGGGGTCCACCTGTGATGACTGAAATTCAGATAAATTCTGGAAAGGGCTGGTGAGAATAATGACAATTTTTATTGCACTTATTTTTGTTAATTAATTACATTTATTGGACAAATGCATGGCTCCTGAGGGAAATTGTCTTGAGTATGCAACTAAAGAGCATTCATAAGAATCACTGAACTCTTTTTTAAAAAGCTTTTTATTTATTCAGGGTTATCTTGGGGGGCATCTAAATGTAAAATTATTTTCAGTCAATCTTAATTCTCATCTCATTTCATAATGCTACTTGGGTATGATTTTAACAATACATTTTTCTTCTTTCATAAATAAACATAATAATTTTAACCATAAATGCCAGCAGAGTGAATAGCTTTAGCTCTGATTTTGAGAGTTGATTGGTTTTTATTTTTAATATTTATTTATTTATTTTTAAATGTTTATTTATTTTTGAGACAATGCAAGAGACAGAGTGTGAGAAGGGGAGGGGCATACAGAGGGAGACAAAGAATCTGAAGCGGGCTCCAGGCTCTAAGCTGTCAGCACAGAGCCTGATGTGCGGCTCAAACTCACGAAATGCGAGATCATGACCTGAACCGAAGTCAAACACCCAACCGACTGAGCCACCCAGGCGCCCCTAGTTGAAACTTTTAAAAAAGTTATTCTCCAAACCAGAACACCAGAATTCAGTGTGTATGTACCCACATATTGACTAAGTAGGATGTTCCACACTCACAAAAATACATATGGTAACTTAAAACATTAAAATGCTTATAAAGGACGACAACCTAAACATTACAAATAGAAAATGAAAAAAAAAATAAGTATACAGGTATCTTCACAAGTCATTAATAACCAGTTTGTGTGAACTATGGGCAGCAATGAAAGAAATCCAATTGTTTAATGGTTTTTCAATTTTTTTCTTCTACAGAAACTTTTTCTCAAGCTTGCTTGTCATGCTAAAATAACTGGTGATTTGAACTTTTCTGTGTCCTGAACATCATCAATGCATCCAGAGGAAAGAGTGGCCAGCATGTTAGAGTGTGAATAATACAGGAATCTGGAATCCCCTACCCTCAACGGAGAGTCATTGAGGAAAAACCGAACTCATGCTTTTGAGTTCAGACTAACTTCTCCAGAAATCTTTGCAAAATGCTTTTTTTTTTTTTTGAGGCCCAAAAGATCTAATGACTTTCTAAGGAAATAATATCTAGCAAGCAACTCTTAAAATTAATCACAACTCACCTCATATTTATTTAGCTCCATTCTCCAGTATAATTACTTTTTTGAAGATTACCCTAAAATTAAAAATAATCTCTCCTGCATCTCAGTGAACTGCTGTTCTTGGATATGCACTCTCATCTCAGGTTCCTCGTCTCTCTCCCTCTCTGGACTTTCCGACTTTTCTCAGATGAACAGAATCTATTCTCTTCGTCACCCTGACTTGGAAATTTTCTTTTTTGCTTTTTTCTCCATCTTCTCCAAACCCAGGAATAAAACAATGACAATTATTTTTTCTTGTTATTGACACCTCATTTTAATCCCCCCCCATCATCATCTTGGTCCCCAGACCCATTACTTCATAGCAAGACTATTTTAATAATTTCTTAGCTTGATCTTGTTTCTAGTCTCTCTAATATTTTTTATATACCACTTCTTTCTTTATTCAGTTTATCTTTCTAACTTGAAATCTTTTAAGATTTCCCCATAACCAACAAAATAAATGTGTAATTCCCTAGTGTATCATCAAAGACGCTTCACTTCTGATCCTGATCTATTAATTTAACCTCATTGACTGAACAGACATTTTTGAGAGTTACTTTATGCCAGAGACTATGCTGGGAACTGCACTTAAAGATGAGTAAGGTAAGGCCCTTGGTCTTGACAAGCTCACAGTGCTTCTCGGTAGGAGGACCTTAGCCAGTAATGCTTTCCAGACCCCCTTCACAATTCCAGGGACTATTTTTTTTAAGTTTATTTATTTTGAGGGGGGGCAGAGAGAGAGAGAGAGAGAGAAAGAATCCCAAACATGCTCCACACTGTCAACCCAGAGTCCAACACAGGCCTTGATCCCACAAACTGTGAGATCACGATCTGAGCCAAAATCAAGAGTGGGATTAACAGACTGAGCCACTCATGCGTTCTTTATCCAAGGAATAGTTCCCTTCTCATTTCCTCCATGAAACCTTTAATAATCTAGTCCATTTTGGTTTCTTCCTTCCCTAAACTTCTAGCTCATAGCGTTTGGAATAATAATCTGGACAACTTGTTCTTCCCTTCTCCCAGCTGTATTGAGAGTTAACTGACATATACCATTATGTAGGTTTAAGGTGTACAACGTGATGATATGACATATATATATATATATATATATATATATATATATATATATATTCTGCAAAATGATTCAATAATGTTGATAACAATAAAGCTAGTTAATTAAGACATACATCTCCTTATGTGATGACAATTTTTTGTATGTGTGTGGGAGAATATTTAAGATCTATTCTCTTTGCAACTTTCAAGTAAATAATACATTACTGTTAACTGTAGTCATCTTGCTGAATATTAGATCCTCAGAACTTACTCATCTTATGAATGAATGGGGGTACCCTTTGTATTCTTTGACCAACATTTCTCCATTTCCCCCACCCCTTCCCCTGGCAACTGTTATTCTACTTTCTGTTTCTGTGAATTTGACTAATTTTTTTCCCCCCAAGATTTCAAATGCAAGTGAGATTATACAGATTTACCTTTCTCTGTCTGACTTAATTCACTGCATAATTCCTTCAGGGTCTGTCCATGTTGTTGCAAATGGCAGGATTTCATGTTTTTCATGGCTGAATAATATTCCATTCCATATATATACACCATATTTTCTTTATTTATTCATCTACTGATGGACACCAAAATTGTTTCTATATCTTCACTATGGTGAATAATGCTTTAATGAATATGGGGGTGAAGATATCTCTTCCAGATAGTAATTTCATTTCCTTCGGGTATATAACCAAACTTGCCCAGCTGTATAACTTCTCTGGAAAAAATGTCTATTTATGTCCTCTGCCTATTTTTAATTGAATTATTATTATTATTATTTGCTACAGAATTGTATGAATTCCTTATATATTTTGGATATTTGCCCCTTTCTGATATATACTTTGCAGGTATATACTTTGCAGGTATCTCCTCCATTCTGCAGGTTGCTGCTCCATTCTGTTGACTTTTTCTTTTGTTGTACAGAAGCTTTTTTGTTTGCTGTAGACTCACTTGTATATTTTTGCTCTTGTTGCTTGTGTTTTTGGTGTCATATTCAAAAAATTAAATGTGACATTGTGATACATTGTCTACTTCTGCAAAAAGAATTTTAAAAAATCAGTAAACAAAACTGACATCTGCAGATCTGACTCTGGTGACATGAATTTCCATTCATGTCTTTTGCCAGGTCCCTGGGTAGGTTGGACTAGATTGTAGCTGGAGAGGGTACATCTGAGTACAGGGCCCTTTTAAGATTTCTGGGAATGCAACAAGAAGGTCTTCTATTGGGTTTCTAGGCTTGCAGGTCTGTTAGTAGACTGTGTGGTTATGACGGGGTTGGATGGTCCTTCAGGATCTCTGAGGGTGCAGATGGTAATGTCTCCCATTGGGACTATGGATGCTCAGGATTACTGGCAGATCATGGCTGTGAGGTGGGTTGAGCCATGTATAGGACCCTTTCAGTTTCTCTAGGGGCAAAGAATGTCACCTGCAAGGCCCCTGTGCCAGCAAAACCATTCACATACTGTGGCTGGGATAAGAGTCCAGTTACAGAGCCCTTTCAGAATCTACAATCTCACCAAGTTTGGTAGGTTTGCCTCCAGGGGCTCTCAGACCATTGCTGAGAGGGGCTAGGCCTAGTTCACAGGGCCACTTCAGGGTCCACAGCTGGGACAAGTTCTGAATGCCTATTACCTAATGCATGGGTGGGCATGAGTGTTCCCAGATTGCTTGGTGTATGATGCTGGTGACAGGATCAAGCCAAATGGGGCTATGACTCAGTCCTCAGTGGTACAGACTTGTTTCAGGTCTGTAGCTGGGACCAAGGACATGGGAGTTTCTCCTACATGGTCCCTATGCTAGCAGGACTGGTCACAGATTATGGCTGTGACGGGCTAGAGCCAGTTACAAGCCCTTTCAGAATCTACAGTCTGAATTCAGCAGGCTCTACGTTGCCATTAAGAGGTGGGTGCTACTGACATCTAATGGGTAGAGATCAGGGATGCTAAACAATCTAAAATTCTTTGGCCAGTCCTCACAACAAAGAATTTTCTGGCCCAAATGTCAATATTGCCTAGGTTGAGAGACTCTGTTCTGGGTAATTTCTTATCTAAGCATATAACCCTTTTCCACGATTATGCTGTAAGCTTATTGAAACTTAAGCCATTTTTTCCTCACTTTTTTCCATTTATTTTCCTCACTTTTTTTCCTAAGTTTATTTACTTTGAGGGAGGGAGAGAGGAAGAGGGAGAGAGAGAGAGAGAGGCGCAAAGAGAGAGGCAGAGAGAGAGAGGGAGTGAGAGAGAATCCCAAGCAGGCTCTGCATTGTCAGCTCAGAGCCCGATGTGGGGCTCAAACTCATGACCCATGAGATCATGATCTAAGTTGAAACCAAGAGTCGGACACTTAACTGACTGAGCCACCCAGGTAACTCCTATTTCCCTGACTTAAAAAAAAACAAAAAACATGGTGTAGTGGATTGAATAGTGGCCCCCAAAAGACACATCAAATCTCAGGAATGTGTGAATGTTGCCTTTCTTGGAAAAAGGGTTTTTGCAGATGTAATAAAAGTCTTGAGGTGAGGAGATCACCCTGGATTATCTAGGTGTGCTCTAAACCCAGTGAGAAATATCCTTATACTAGACACACAGAGAAGAAATACATAGAGGAGACATACACAGACAGAATAAAGGGAGGAAATGAGAGATTGAAGTGATGAGGCCACAGCTAGATGCATACAGGAGGTAATGGGAAGTTGAGGGCAGAATTTAGAGTGATGTGGCCACAAGCCAAGGAATCCAAGGAATGCTGACAGCCACCAGAAGCTTAGAGGCAAGGAAGGATTCTCCCCTAGAGCCTCCAGGAGGGTACAGCCTACCTACACCTAGATTTCAGGCTTCTAGTCTTTACAACTATGATAGAATAAACTTCGGCTATTTTAAGCCATTGAGTTATATTCATATTCATTATCGCAGCCTCAGGAAACATACACATGGTAAGTACAATGCCTTACCCATTGCAGCTGCTTAATACATCATATTTATGATGAGAACTGCCTTGCTTCTTTGTAGAAATTTGGTTAAGTCTCCTTACAAAATCTAATCAGATACATATTCTTTTACCTCCATCTAACTTCTCTCAATACTATGGTGTGTCACGAAACTACTAGACATTTTAGCACACAAATGAATAGAATACTGCCCAAGGGAGAGGCCATACAATGTGATGATTAGATGTCGATAATATTACATGTAAGTTCTCTCATGTATGTACTCATTATTTTATTTCAAATGTACTCCTATAGATGTATCATACTGTAGTTTCTCCTACTGGACTTTTAGCTATAAAATGTGATGTTGATGTTAGAATTTAGAAGCTAAGTTGTAAATGTAGTTTGTAGCAACATCAACTTTAATCTCTAGATGGCACTATGTTATAAGGAATCAACCTAAGATCTGCTACTACAATTTTAATATAATTGTTTCTGGAAATAAAGAATATTTTCCTGCTAAAATCTTCCAAGAAATTATATGCAGCACTATGAAAGTTCTATTTTATTAAATATGGATAGGCTTCTAATTTTCATATTACTGTGTGATAAGGAAAGATAATAGAGGAATTGAGTTCTAAAACATACCTGCCAACATTAAGGGATACATCAGAGAAATTTATTTTCATTTAAGTTTTCTGATTGTTCTGCATACATTTTGTTGGGGAATGTATAAACAACAAATGGTACATGTACGGTTTCTCATGTGAGAATGTCCACATAACCTGGGACTTTACCTTTGATAGTTACAGGTGAATATTAATAATCTACTCTTCATTTTAGCTTAAAATATACACAAGATGACATATTTATGTTTTATCCTTATTATTGAAATATTACTTTTGATCTCAGATGAGATGAGACAAAGGTATTTGTACTATCTTTTCCTTAATTCTCTTTTTTACATTCTTGACTTTTCTTTGGAATATGTATATATATATATATATATATATATATATATATATATATATATATATTTCTCTCTATCTGCATTTGTGATAAACTCATTTACCCAGCCAAATACTCTGTTAGTCCTTGTCTTTTCCACTTTCAAAGCATTTTGAACCACTCCCAAGGTACTGTTTTTTCTATTCTTGTTTTGTATTTTAATTATTTGCATACGAACTTACCTTCTGTACAAAATTATACAATCCTGGGGGGATGGTATACTGACTTATTTATCTTTATGTGAATGATATATCCTTGGTAACTATCTATTACATTAAATGGATTGGGTAGTGCACGATTTGATGATTCAAAGAAAAAAGTAGCTTATTTGGGGGTTGTTTCTCTTTTGGCCTTTTTCTTTAAAAGAAATCCAAATTTCTTTGATCTTAAATAAAGTGAGATTACTAAGTAAAAACAGATATAATTTTCTTGATCAGAGCAATAATTTGGGAATTAAATTAGTTATTAAGTAAAATTTGAGGACATTAAAAACCAGTTTGTTTGAATTTTTCTGTTTTCTTCATACAAATGAAGAAGTCTTTATCATCACCCAAACTAATTCCAACGCTTAACTTTTACTCTTTCCTCAGATCTCAACTTATCTGCCAATTCTTACAGGTACAATTCTTTGATCTTTGGAGAGATTTTACCCTTTTGTGCTGTTAAAGCACACTGCCCTTCCCATATTATAGCACACATATTAGATCTTCGTTGCTTATTTCTTTGTCTATTATCATTCTTTAAATAATTTCAAAAGGGCAAGAATCACGTGTATCTGATTTACCTTATACACCTAGCACCTGGCACAGTGATTGTTGCATCATGGCCACATGGTATTAACTGTGTGAATAAGAGCTGAATAAGTGATTTATGGATGAAAGGGAAACATTTACATCATTTACTTTGCAAATATATTGAGATACTTATTACTTATCAAAAACTATGCTAAAGACAAGAGAGGGAACATAACAAACAAATCTACTGCCTTCATGGAGTTTCCATTTTAGTGAGGTGAAGACAGGCAAGTCAACAAATAAATACATAAGTTAACAAGTGAATACAAAATAAAAGCCAAAGATGTTAAGAAGTATATAATTGATAAAAATGAAGCAGGAAAAAGTGATAAAGGATGTTTCAGATGGTTCCAAGAAGGCCTTTCGGGGGTGATACAATTGAGGTGAAGTGGGAGAAACTTCCGTGTTCTTTTTGAGGCAGAACATTTCCTTCAGAGGACAGTTAATGCAAAGAGCATGAATCAGAAATTTGCTTGGCATGTTCCAGGAACACAAGTGGAGTGAGTGAATGAGAGAAGCAGAATGTGATTGGAAATGAGGCTGGAAAGGAAACCTGGTGTCAGATAATAAAGGACCTTGTAAAACCCAACAAGGACTTCAGATTTCATTTGAGAAGCTAATCACATGAGCCATGTGAATCTGGGTCTAGGGGTCAGAGACAAAGTCAGAACAGAGTGGGAGGGCGAGTGGATATAAGGGAGGTTTCTCCATGTCTGGCTATCAAGACAAAAGAAGCCACATGGCTTGAAATGTGTGTGGTCCCTGGGAACAGAGACTAGCTGTAGGTGGCCTTCAGGAGCTGAGAGCAATCCTTGCTGACAGCCAGCATGGAAATGTGGACCTCACTCCTATAATCACAAGGACTTAAATTCTCCAAGAATCATGAATGAGCTTGGAAGTGGATATTTCCCTCAAAGTTTCCAGATAAGAATTCAAGGGGTCAAAGCCTTGATCTGAGTCCTGTGAGACCCTGAGCAGAGAACTCAGCCATGCCTTGCCCAGACTTTTGACCTACAGAACTGTGAGCTAACACATGGGTATTATTTTTTCCGTTTGTGGTAGTTTGTCACACAGCAAGAGAAAACGAATACCTCAAAAGTCGTTGTGATGATCAAGTACCCAGTATGCTTGGTTGGTTATAAAGGGAAAAATATTAAGGGTCCTTAGCAAGTTCAGACTCGAGGGGTCCTTGGTGTAGACACTAAGGATGAAACTAAAGGGCAGTCCTTGCAGTGGATGGAAGGTATTTAGGATGGACAGAGCCCAAAGTAGATTTTTATTTGATTTCGTCTCACACCGGCTTTACCCTTAATGTAGTTTTATTCTAATTCGACATTGATATCAAATTACCTAGGTTCAAAATAATGGCATTACATTTGAGTTAGTACTTTTGCAAGTCACAAAGTCTGGTAGCTAATGCCTTCTAAATTTCCCCTACCTTTCCATTTCCTTTGCTAGTCCCTTATTCCAGCACTACATCCTCCAGTACCTGGTGGATATTGCAAACATTTACTTTGCCATCCCCAAGCCTGCTTCTATGAATTAGATCCAAATTCATCTTGCCCAAAGCTTTCTTCCTTCATGCTGCTCCCTTGCTCTATAGCTTCTCTTCACAGGATTCTGTCTTGCCAAGACCTTTTTGAGCTGCAGTGGTCTTTTGGTGTCTCTCAACTTTATGCACAAGGAAACTGACACTGGAAGAGGTATGCTGACTTACCCAATGTCAGAGTGAGCAAGGGGCAAAGTGAGGCCTAGAATAAGATCTCCTGATTTAGTTTTAGTGCTTTTCCCATGACACTTTTCAGACTTCTCAGAATGGCTTCAGGGCTTTTCATTTGTATTTCCAACCTTACCTCTCTACCCTTACCCTCTTTACTCCTCATCATGAATCATCCACCCCAGACAGACCCATTTCCCAACTGTCCTGTGAATGTATGACTCACCTTATTCCACCTAGAGGATGCTCTCCCTTTCCCCCTTTGCCTTTCATAATTATGGTGTTTGTGCTTGCTGGTCACTCTACCTCACACAGATGCCTCCTTCCTCTGATCTCTGTCAGCATCTACTGTGCTTATCAGTCATTAACACCTACACCTTACAAACCACTTTATTTGGATGTAGGTGTTTCATGGGTGGCTGTTTTATCTTTCCAAGGAGATTATACATTCCCAGAAAATACTTCTGGTTTCTCTTCCATCTGTAGCCAGCTCCGTGTTCAGTGCAAATAGTGTATTGAATTACATTAGTCTTGGTGTTCTTCTGCACTGTTTACATTTTAAATTGACTAACGCTTATCGAGGGTCTATTAGGTATTAGATGGGGGGATGAAAGGTGATGTATAACTGTCCTAAAATGAGCTTGCATTCTGACTGGCAAGTAAACTACTCTGAGGTAATATGATAAATACATTGTGCAGCAAATTTGGGTGTCATATTTCTCCTACTACAATCCACTGATTAGAGGAGATGAGGTCTCTTGGTTGGTTTTGATCTTGGCAGGGTTTTTCTCCTACGAGGCTGTTGGTTCATACAGGGATTTTATTATGATACATGTTACATCATTTCCGTGCTGTAGCCAGTTGAACACACTGAAATAACTGAAAAACACTGCAGCCAAGCCACATTTTAAAGGACTTTGCTATAGCATGGATCCAATTATTCTGGGTAAATAACTTATCTGATTAGGTGCCTTATTGTATTTTCATTTGAAAAGTGCTCTGATCCAGAGCCAGTTAATTAAAAATCTATTTTCAACCTTTTTTTTTTTTCATTTCAAACAAATACGCCCTTACCTTATTGTGAGCATTTTAAAGTTTAGAATATTGGCCCTTCCAAGACATGTTGTAACTTAATTATAATAAATTCTGCTTCTTGACAATAGCTACAAATGAAAACAAATCTTCTCCACATAATGCTTTCTAAAAAGGCAAAAAAGAGAAAGATTGAAAAGTCCGGTTGACAAATTGCAATTGGTCTGCACTAGGGTACTTCAGTACATCATTCAGTATCACTGAAATGTAAAGGAGCTTTGTTAGGATTTAAAAATTGAGGACTTGGATTCCTACCCAGTTGCAATAGCACAGTGTAGCATTGTTAGTTCTGATTCAAGTGCAACTGATCAAAAGGTTATTGAATATTCCTTGTCTTTCTGCCAACTCTGAATGTCTTCTCCCTGACTGGAATATTTGGATCCTGT
Organism: Herpailurus yagouaroundi; assembly: GCF_014898765.1. NCBI lineage: Eukaryota > Metazoa > Chordata > Mammalia > Carnivora > Felidae > Herpailurus > Herpailurus yagouaroundi. The sequence goes on from NW_024412405.1 coordinate 19,663,982, forward strand.
TGTTGTTCATTAACGCTTATCTTACATTCCATTCACTATCATTATCTACCTTTCTCAGTAATTAGCTAATTATACTTCAAGATAATTAGTTTAATGAAAGTGTGGGAAGTATGCAGTAAGAATCTAAGTGATATTGCCATGACTTCTACATGGAGATTAAGTACAAAATAAGGAACACACAAAAAATTAAAAAGCAGGAGCACTTAAAATATTATGTATGAGTGTTTTACCGAAATACTTCAAATAAGTGCTAGTGCTAGTCTCCTCTTGGGTTCCATTGTTCCTTAGGGGTATGTAATGGTATGTTGGGTGTTAGAGATATGGAATAATTCCTTTAAGTCACTGAGGCAGCTTTCTGGCCAGTAGAGAAGTAGTGCTTGTTACTGATTGTTTTGTTTATGGATTTCTCCAACACAAATAAAGAAATATGGAGAAATTTAGAGAAACAAAGTGAAATAATATTAGATTAGTGAAGTAGCTTTATTAATAGAAGGAAAATAGCCATACTGATAGTATTCCCCCATTTTAAGAAATGAGCACACAATTAAGTTGAACCTAAACCTAAATGCTTATTATTATCTAGTGATGTATGCATGTATGTATGCATGCATGTATGCATGTGTATGTGTGTGTATTTATGGCAATGTATATATGTTTTCAGTGAACAGGGCACTTTGTTAACTGCTGCAGGAGAAAAAAGTATATTAAAAATGATTTCTTCCTTTAAAGAGTTATTTTCCCTCTAATGGCAGCCATGAAAATGTGCATCTCAATCTTCCAAATACAGGGAGCATAACTGACCAAGGACCCCTGCCGCTGGGCTCTGAAGTTCATCACCACCATATCTGCACTGAGTCCATGCTTCCTAGAGGCTGTTCCTAGCCAATGGCTGAGTATGGCTGAGACACAGAGGTAGCCCTATCCTGAGAGACATGGGACCCTTATGGCCCATTCTCCTCTGAGAGTCACAGGACCTTCCTCTGACAGCATGGTAATCTAGAACACTCCCACCCAACCCTTCTTCCTGTTCTGCTTCAGACTTGCTTTCTCCAGCTTGCTCCCTATTTTCTTTCACAGGCATTTCCCCCAATAAAAATCTATGCATATTTAATCTCATCTTGACATCTTACCCTTGGAGGACTAGCCTAACACACTGATGATGAAATCAAATATACTCAGGGAAAATTAAAAACCACATAACCAGGAAATACAAAATAAGAGGCAACAAACGATACAGTTGAAGAGGTCACACACACACAAAAAAGACATAAAGTACTTGACTCAGACAGGTAAAGGGAGGCTATTACAGAAATTAGGATGTATAAGTTTGAGTACAGTAGGCATTCCAGCTGAGTGGAGTATAGAAGAATTGAAGATAAGTTTGAAAGGTTTACTAAAACCAAAATATAGAAGACCTTGAATATTATGCTGAAGAATTTGGCTTGTCTTTTTCATCTAAAGTCCTTCCCCTGAAAATGTGACAGCAGAGGGGATGCACAGATTTGGAAATGCTGAGCCCTAGCTTGTGCTTTCTCTTTCAGGCTCTTAGTGAAAAGGCATGACTAATATCTAGTGGAGTTCAGCAGTGCCAGCCCAAGAGGAAAGCTTTGAAGAGAACTGGGACTGGACTGAGATTTAAGATTCTAACACCTTGGTAGTTTCCTAGTGAGCTAAAGTATTCCACACACATATGCAACAAAGACTGCTTTTGAGACTTAGGTCTTAGTTCTGCACCAACAACAAGCTAATTGGCTTCTTTTCTTTCTTCTAGAAACTGGGTTATGACTAGCAGTGTTTGGGCCAGAGTTGAGGCATGTTTGGCAGTGATGGCGATGAAAAGAAACCAGAAATGTAATGCCAAAATCCAAATGTATGACTGTTTTTGAATAATCAGTTTATTTGGCTAGATTATTATTCCTGTATGACTACAAAGCTGGAGGTTGGGTAGCAATGACTTCGGGTAGATAGGGCCAGGGTTCTTCAGTGTGCCACAATCCCGTCTCCACCCTCCAGCCTCATATTGGGTCCATGCTGTTCATCTACAGTCCTGACTAGTGTTTGGAACCTTTTGAATGTGTGACCTCATCTACATTTACACCTAACTTCCTTTGCTGCACTGGTGTTGAAAACACATACCAGCCCAGCCACATGGGCAGCATGTTTTTGCTTTTGGGCAATAGCTCTGTGTTTATAAATTAAAACAGCTGAAGTGAGTTGGATCCCAGGGGACTTTTCGGTGAGATTCTTCTTGTCTGATCAAGACATACAAAGGGTACCATTTTCTAGCAAGCACCAAGAGGATTAAACTATCAACAGTGGCAACTGAGCTTCTGTGCAATTAGCATTGACACTAATGGTTACACAGTTTTGCTTCGAGGAATAACCCAAGTCCTCCACAGGGGATGAGAAAGATTAACCCAAATCCTATTTTCCTCCACAGGGGATGAGGAAGATCAGGGCTTATTTGAGGACATGTGTAATGGAAAGTTCTCTACAATATATCATCATGTTACATGAGCTTTTGTTAGGTTATGTGATTACTTGCATAATCTTTCTTTGAAGGTCCAAAAGCATTTATTGAAAGTCCATAGGAACCACTGTCTGTGTCCCAGGTGATAAGGGTTATACAGGTGATTTCCTTGGTCATTGTTCCTACTGTACAGCTCCAGTAATAATAGAGTGGGAATCAGTAAACTTTTTCTGTTAATATATAATATATAATAATATATATTTTTGAGTACTTTGTCACAACTATTCATTTTGGCTTTGGTAGTTGGATGTGAAAGCAACCATTGGCATTATTTAAACAAAGGGGCGTGACTGTGTGACAATAAAACTTTATGAAAATAAGTGATGGGTAGGATTTAGCCAGCAAGTGTAGTTTGCTGACCCTGCCACAGGGCAGAAGGAAAAGGATATGCTTATCACAACTCTCCAAGCCACAGCTAAATTTTCCAGGGATTCAGGGAAGTGTCAGAACTCCAACTACCATTCTTCATGTTCCAGATTTCCTTCCTTGTGGTTAAAATGGAAGCTTCTCCATATTTCTACAGTCAGGTTCCCAGAAAACTGCATTTTCTCCCCAGCTCACTCACCAAACTCTCCACCAATATTGTCCTTCTTGAGTCTCCATAGGTTTTTGGTCTTAACAAAAGCCTGGTTTTCCTGAGCCTGCCTACCTCAATAGCCTATGCAAATGGACAGAACATGCTCACGGAATTTTCCATGACCAAAGAATCCAACTTCACTTCAGTTAACCCACCCCTCTTGCTATTCCTTACTGCCTCCTCTAACATATCTATGCCCATTATTTCCAAATTTGTATCTGCGGCCCTGACAAGGATTGAAACTTGTTTGTCCTACTGCAAACTGACAGCCATTGAGAGACCTAACAAACAACTCAAACTTAACAGAGTAAAACCTTGGATTACGAGTAACGTGTTCTGCGAGTGTTCCTCAAAATGAGTAAACATGTCTAATAAATTTTAGCTTAATACAATAGTGATGTCTTACAATACAAGTAGTACGTGATGCCAAATGTCACATGATCGCAACTAAGCCAATGGTTCTTCTCTCTCTCTCTCTCTCTTTCTCTCTCTCTGTGGGATTGTGTGTGATTATCAACGCAATGTCACATTTCTGCAAAATTCTCAAAAGGAGGCAAAACCAAGTGTCGTTGAATAGGTTCCTTTTTAAAGTTGCACGAAAAGAAAGATTCCATTGAGCCAATAGACAGCAGTACTTCTGTTAGTGATAGTGAAAGCCATACCACACAATAACCCTCCTCTCTCTTGTCTCCCTCACACCAGCCATGAAATTTTTCAAAGGCAGGTGCAGATTATTTTTCTTTATATTTAAAAAAGTGTTTATTTATTTATGAGAGAGAGAGAGCATGCGTACACACACACACACACACACACACACACACACACACACACACACAAGCAAGCAGGGGAGGGGCAGAGAGAGAGAGAGAGAGCCGAAGTCAGATGCTCAACCAATTAAGCCAGCCAGGTGCTCCTGTATTTTCTTTATTATTTTGTATTATATTACCGTATTGTAATCATTTTTATATGAATATTTTTGGGTCGTGGGATGAATCATCTAAGCTTCCATTATTTCTTATGGGGAAATTCTTTTTGATATACAAATGCTTTAGATTACAAGCATGTTTCCTGAATGGATTATGCTCACAAACCCAGGTTTTAGTGGATTGCCAAAACTGAATTTATTTCTGTCCTTAAACCTGTCCTTTCTTTGTCTTCCATCCTCAGAAAATAACCCCACTTCACCCTGTTACTTCAATCCCATGCTTGTATTCTCTTTTTCTTGTTTCCCACATCCAAGCCATCAAAACATATTCTAATTCTAACCTTTTCATTGTTAGCCTTTAGTCTATTCCACCTCCTGGAATGGTAGTATTCTCTCTGGGTCAGTGGACATGACAACAACCTCATCTCCTCGACTCTGTTCATAGTCTGTACAGAGCAACAATAATCAACCTTTAAAGCATAAGGCAGGTCACTCCTGTCCTTTAATCTTCTGAATGAAAATTAAGAGCAAATTCCTTATCTTTTTCTGTTAAGCTGTACACAGTGTGGCTTGTATCACTTGGATTTCACTCATCATAGTGTTGTGGGCCTTCTTACCATTCCAAGCTCATTCCCACCTAAGTTCATCTGCACTTGCTCTCATCTTTCTGGATTGCTCTTTCCCTTCATGTATCAACACTGGATGTTTCTTGTCCACATTTCAATTTAAATAGTGTCTCCTCAGACACGCTGACTATCCAAAATAAAATAGCCACCCTGTCACTCTGTATCGTTTTATAACATTTACATTTATTATCATGGCTGTCTGTTTGTTTGTTTGCTTTACGGCTCCTCTGGCAGAGTGTAAGCTTCCAGGGAATAAGAGTTGTTTGCTTATTCAATTACCTTAGTTCTTCAGTCAATTGATTGTTTTGCATACTTCCCATCCATGAGACTCTTCTCGTTTCCTCTCCTTGGTTTTGATGGTAAATTGTGTTGACTATCATTTCAATAAGTCTCCTGTCAATAGCTCTGGCCTTTTATCGTCATACTATCCTGACAGTCATCACTCCTGAATGAATCAACTTTTACCCTCTCTCTGCCATTATTCTGCTTGATAAGACTTGCTGGAGAAAATTACATAACTGAGAAGATTGATACCATTATAAACTTACAGTCATCACCTCACCTGGGCCCTCAACACTGCCTGGCAATCTTCATATATTTCTTAATCAAATTTCAAATCTCCACCCCCTCACTCCCAGCAAATGAGCTCACCCCCTGCTTCATAGAAAATAATAAGTCGTCAGAGAGGCGCTCCCTCAACTTTCGACCACCAAAGCCACAGACCTTCCTTTCTTCCTTCCCTCCTGTCACACTGGCAGAGGTGTTCCTCTCCTAGATAAGCCCATGCCATCTATTGTTGTTTTGGAGACTACTCCTTGTTTCTTAACAGGATATTGCACTGTTAGTTATTTTCTACTCTGTACTTGACACTTCTCTCTCCTTACTGGCTTTCCCTCACTTATTATGCTTTGTTTGTTGAATTTCTTTCAGTTCTCAACATCCATCAAACTTTTCTTTCTCTCTCTCATCCTTTTCTTCTCGCTCTTTTGGAATTTTCAGCATTTTCCTCTCTCTGCAACATTCCTTCTCCTCCTTGCTCTCACTCATACCAAATCATCCAGTTAATTTGTGTTTTTTTTTTTTTTTCCCTTCAAATTTCAGCTTAAATGTTAGTTCTTCAAAGTGACCTTTTCTTTCTATGGACTATAGTTAGGGCCTCTGTTATTGCTTCCATCACATTCTGATCTCCCTCCTTCCTTATACAATCCTAGTTTAAATTATTTGTTTAATGTCTACATTCCTTGATCCACCAAAAGCTCCGTGAGGGAAGTGACCACAGATATCTTGTGAACCACTTTATTTTTGTACCTAATACACTGCTTGCCAAAGCACTGGCATTCACTAATGGATATTTGTTAAACGAATGAATGAGTGAATGGATGAATGAATAATGAACAGAAGAAGGAGGAAGATGAAGAGGAAGAGAAGAAGGGGCAGAGTGGGAGGAGGGAGGAAGAAGAAAGGAAGAAGGACATCCCAAAGAAAAGCACAACCTAAAGCCTGAAGCTGATTTGGGTAAAGTATTTATTTCATTCCTCTTTCACTGAAGTTGCCCCATGGCTCCCAATAGATGGGAGGCTCCTTCCCATCAGGAAGGTGCTCCAGACTCACTCAATGCATTATCTATATGGGTAAGAAGCACTCTGATAAAGCTCATCAAAGATAGCATGGCTCCATGATGTCTCCAAACTGCTGATCTCTTCCAGCCTGATTATGTCTCAGATTCCATCTTCTGCTATTGTTGTTGCCCAAGGAGTCTGAGTTGACTCAGGTTTCCTTGAGAGAGGATTTGAGGGGAATGGGAGAGAATGTTGTGCTCCTCCTAGTGGTCAAAATATACCCGTTACAATGAGGTTTTGGGTGGAGTGGGCTTGTACTGGAGAGATTAGAGTTTGAGGCCTGTAGTCTGGGATAGCAGTTAGGAAGGTGTTGCAATGGATGAACAAGGCAGTAAGAATTTAAATTAGCATGGCGAGAACTCTGACTTTCTATTGTTAGATCATGTGTATACTGCTGAACACTAACATACAACTTAAAAATAACCAAACATAGAAGGCTAATTCAAACAAATGTGTTCTTATGTGTTTCCACAGAGTGATAGGCTGAAAAATTAGTTAAAAAAAACCCACTAATTTGAACATATCAAATTGGGTTACTGAATAACAAAAATATTGTTTTAAGCAAAGAACATATTAAAAATATCAGTTTACTATTTTAATTAGTTGCTAGAGTTAAAACAAAAAAAAAAAAAAGAAAAATTAAAAAACTCCTTATTGGGGATTCAGTTATAGAAGCCTCTTAGATAAATGCTATGTGAATTTGATTTTCCTTTTATAATCTTTACCATGTCACAAAAAGAGTAGCAGATGACATAAGCAGATGGACTTGTGTTATCTGCTACTGCTTCAAATCTTCTCTAAGCATTTTTTTGGCCATATTCATAAACATAGGATATGGTAGAACTAACTTACATCTGTTTAAAATCCTTGGTAACTTCTGTTAGAATTTATTTTAGTAAGTTATAATATGGCAATGCTTTTTAAATTATGGGCAGTATTCTATCCACTTTAGAAATAAGGTCTGAGGTATATTTCAATACTTTTAGATAACTATAAGTTTGAAAGGCAAAATGTGCCTTTGAGTTTTCATATTAGTGAGTATTCCTGAGAAAATGATTGTAGATGATATTTTCAATTCATGAAAGAAATGGAGACAGACATGGAAAAATTCTTGTTCTAGTTAATAATTTCTGTAGCTTTTTATAAATTCCAAAGTATTTTAGGACTATTAATTTCAGTCTTTACTTAGGCCGCCTTGTTTTGGTAAGTAGCATGTTTTTCTCCTGAACAAAAAGCAAGCCACCCTGTCTCCATTAACTCTGTTAATTCTGTCTGAGAAAAGAATGTAACCATGTCCACTCCTTACTTGGTAAGAGTTTGCCTGATTTAGTTTTAAAGTGACCACAGGGAAACACCTTGAATATTATTCCCACACCTATAAACTGGCAGAAAATAGCACACAGGGTCTCAAGGAATTCTTAAATAATTAAGTTTAAATTAAAGTACAGGCTAATATTTGTACAGTTATGGTTCTGATTATCGGAGAAAAAATCCAAACCTAATGAAATTCACTAGTCCAGTTAATTTTTATAGAAAACTATTGTCATTATGCATTTAGTAGTTTTATTTGGCTGTATAACTAAACAGCAGGAAGAAGTATGCTTTCTGAAATAATCATAACTTTTAAATTCTGATTATTTGGTTACTACTTTATTATTTTAGAATAAATTTCACGATTTATTATTTTTTAAGCTAGATTTAAAAGCTAGAACCTGTAAGCCTCTAAGAAGCTCCAGGTGAGACAGTTACATACAGAACAATGTTAGTGAGGTATACATTTAATTTTCAGGCAAGTGTCCCTAACAGACAATCTTTAAGAAGGAATCATTGAGTGAAAACAGCTCCCTGCATTATGTCTATCTCCTAAGATTATTGGGCTAGTTCATGGATTTCAAACAGACTTGTAGAGTCCTGGTGTTCCAGAGAGGCTCATGAGAACCTCCACAGAGGAAGGAAGGAGATGGGAACACCTGGGCTAAAACTTCTTCCCTGATTTTCCCTCTTCTACAGCTCAACTCGGCCCTTACCTATTTAATTTGAGGGTTTACCAAGATTGTTTTATTTTTGAAATAATATTTTTTCTGCTGAATATAATTAATAGCCATAATATAAAATGAACACTTTTAATCAAGTAAAACAGTAACCTAATAATAACAAAATAATTTTGCCATTATTTTCTGAGTATTTAGGCCGTTATTTCCATTTTAATTCTACCCAGGAATTGCAGTATAGTTTCAATATTTTTTCTAGGTTATTTTTGTATAACACATTGGCATTAGAAAATTTATAACATGTTTCTCCCCTTAATTCTTACCTTTAAAAATTCTCATTGTAGAATTCAACAATTTGCTAACACAGAATTTGTTAGTCATGGCATTTCCAGGACAGAGCAAAATAATTATTCAATATGCAAATGCATTAAAAGAGCGCCAAGTCAGTTGTACATGACCAGGGATTAAGAGCAGGAAAGGCTTAGCTCACAGCAAATGCAGATCCTGAAATATATACCTGTTTTTCCATTACTACAATCAATAGCTGTTGATTGTGTGATGTTCAGAAATGTTTCTGAGAGGAAAAGTTCAAGTTGATGAGTCAAATGAAAGATGACAGTTTAAAAGATAAGAAGTCAGGATTTCCCAGCCAAGAACAGAAAAGATAGGTTGAAACATGAAAAGCAGTTCTTTTGTGTGTGTTAAATATTTTCAATTTCTAGTAGCTGTGGGTAGAAGAGAACCTGTAATACTCATGGGCATACCTACTTATATTCCACACTGATGTGTTTACTTCCAGCTCTTAATGATGGGGCTGAAGTCCTAGAACTCAACAGTGCCATTAGATTAACAATGTCACCCGGAGAATACATTAATGTCAACCTCTATTTCTCTGCAAAGAAACCTCCTCGTTCCAAGTTCCAATGAAGCACTTTCCTCTTCAGGGTGCATAGTTCTGAAATATTCAGTTCACAATGGAAAAAGGTAAAAACTTCAGCGCTTATCCATTTTTTCAGGCCAAAGAGAAATAAACCTCAGTGTCTCTCAAGCTTGTGATCGGTGACCTTTGTTGTCTGACAGGAAAATGAAAAACCACCCATTTTTATATTTGGCTTAATAAGGTACGTGAGGTAGCAATGCTCAATAGCCAAAACCGACTGGTGATTTCCTTTCTAGATGACCCATTAAAATTGGCTGAGGATAATGAATTCATCCATCACTTATGACTAAGTGTACTGTCCCCTGCATGCACTCGGGATAATAGCATTTTAGAATGAAGGGTATTAAAATCATCAGATAAATCTAACATTACTGGGGAAAGTCATTTCACGATGATCATTCAGAGGCCATCACTACGCACATTCATACCAGTTTCCAACTGGTTCAGGCCCAAAATTGGAGGAGAAGAGAGCAGGACAAGATGCAATTTCTTTCAAGTGACATCAGTATTTTTCAGCTACTAGGTTGCCCAGCCTTTTTCAGGGGGAATAAAAAAGGGAAGAGATAGAGATTGGAGTATCTCCTAGTTCCAGTTTTGTAGACTTTTTTCTGCTTTTCACAAAGTTGAAACTTTATATATTTGATTAATATGAAGCCACGTGAATGCATAATATTCACACAGAATAGGAATGAAATATGCTGAAGAGGAGCAGGGTTTACACAGCTCCGGGAGAAGCTGTCTGGTGTTAAGAATGTGGGCTTCCTCAGTTTCATTTTGCCTCCACCATTTGCTGCCTGGATAAACTTTCCACAAGGTATTTAACCCATTCTCTCTGCCTCGCTTTCCTCGGCCATAAATGGGGATAATAATATTAGCTACCTAGTAAGGTTGAAGTGAAAATTAAATTTTATAGACACAGAATATTTATCATATGGACTGGCACAGAGTAGGCCCTCAACAAAGCTTATCACTATCATCATCAATCATCATCAATCATCATCATCATCATCATCATCATCATCATCATTATTTTGTTCTGACAAGGAATCTGAACAAACAAAAAGGTACTGAGCAAATGTGTTCTGTGTGAAGACTTTTCTTGATTTTCTTGTTTTTCAACTAATTGCTACAGAATACTCTCTAAGCCAGCTTGCATTTTTCTCTTATCAATCGAGTTTTATAGCCATCTTGATCAGAAACCACTCTTGTTTAACCCAACTAACACATACACTTTAGGCAATTTGGGATCTTCAAAGCACAATATTGGACTTAACTTATGGTGGTAGGGGCAAAGATCTGAAGTGGTCAGAAACCTCTGGGATATGAGTGGTTTGATTTCTGGTTCCCCCATTAGAGGAGGTCATAAAAAGACAGGATCTAGAGGGTCACTTAACTGAAACCTTCTGTCTACTGTTCATTATGAGTGACCTGTTATGGTAAAGGAGCATGATGGAACAGAGTAGATGTTGGAGAAGATATTTCAACCAGTTTATCTATACAACAGATAGTTTTCTGTCTCCAGAGCAGATTGTGGGTAGGAGATCTGGTTGCAATTTTGGTTAAAGAATACCAAGCAAACCAAGCAAACCGGCACCTGTGTAGTCTGGAAAGGCCATCACGAAGTCTATAAAATATGCCAAATTCCCCTAAACTGTCTTCTCTTTATTATCACGGGACCATTTAGGAGCTTAGGTAGGGTCTGTTTTTCTGATATGTCTGTAGAGAATATACTCATTTTTCTTATCATCAGATTTAGAAACTATAACTGACCACTGTGTACATGGTAGACTTGCTGATTAAAGTTTTGAGTATTTGCAGCCTGTCTTTTCCTAAGAAATAATTATTAATGCCAACTAACTCTGAAGTTAGATCCTGGGATGACAAGTATAAGTAAGACATCATCCCTGATATAGGCAATCTCACGAGTCTAATGAGGGAGAAAGCCCCAATGATATCAGGACTCTATTTAGTCATTTAAGCATAAAAATTGCTCTAGAAACTGAGAGGAGAAAGAAACTAGTTGACCAAATAATAAGTTGCTGCTGACCAATTTTTATAGCTTTGGCTTAAATTCATTCATTTGAATAAACCTCATTCAAAGAGACAGATGGTCTCAAAGACTAAAATATCCCAAGACTGCTTCTCTCACATATCTCCATAGAACTGAATAAAAATGGGGCTTCTTTAGACTTCAGTGTTTCTTATATTGTAGCACTGAAGGAGACTATCCTAATTCAGCAAGGACTTCTTACTTCTAGGCATTCTTGGTCCCGATGTTTGCATTTTGATTCTATTAATATTTATCAGACAGCCACAGGGTTCCTAGCACAGTCATCGGTTATGTAATTTCATTGAGTTTAGTTCTTAAAAAGCCATGTTGGAGCATCCAACAGGGATAAATATTTATTGGTGGAACTATATATCAGAAGAAATCATTTGAATTCATTACTTACTATGCCCCTGGGCTATAATCTTATTGTATAGAAGGCAATGCTAAGAAGGAACTCCTAAATGCCACAACTTGGCTTTAGAATTCATGGCAATAAATGCACTTACGTAAATTCTAGATTTCAAAGAGAAGATTGCTATTCTTTACCATGGTAAACTAAAATGTAAAAGATAGGGAAATGTGCTATTCAGTGTCTTGATCTGATGGCTAACTTAATTCTGGGCTGCAAGACCTGTGGACCACTTCTACTGAACTATATACGTTTGGATATTTTTCAAAATAGTGAAATTGTGGTCACACAGTAACACATAAAGGTCTAAAGGAAATTTGATTTCATTTAATTTAGGGGGAGTGGTCCCCCTCTCTTCTAGATACTCTTAGACTTATCATTCCTTCTTGCCTTGTCATTTATTACTTTTTCCTACACCATACCTGAAATGGGCTTGGTGTCCATTTTTTAAAATTATCGCGGTAAAAATCATGTGGTAATAAACATGTAAATTATTGTGGTAAAAACATGTAATATAAAAGTAATCATTTTAGAAATTTTGAAGTGTATAATTCAATGGTATAAGTTCCAGAACTTGTCCATCACCTCAAAAGGAAAGCCCATACCCACTGGCAGTTATGCCCTATTCCTTCTCTCCTTCCCCCAGATGCTAGCAACCACTAATATGCTTCCTGTCTCTATGCATTGTCTGTTCTGGATTGTGTGGCTGATCCTGATGATGAGTACCGTCTGGGAAACAAATATTTTGTTGTCTAGAATGCTGATGTGATTCTTATTTTGGTAAACCTTGTCATAATTTCCCTCCTTTTCAAATTTGGTATGCGCATCCCAATACTTACCATTATGTACCCTGCTGTCAGATACTGATGGTTTAACTTTTATCCGTGTTTTGCCTTTTTGTGAACATTCTGCTTATATTGGACTTCCAACATGTTAGAAATGTCATCTGTAGTTATCGATGGATGAACGTGAAGACCAATAAGATGATATAATTCGTAATTAATTCAGTTGCTGAGAGCTACTACTTGGGGCTTACTCCCCATAGTGATCTTGAAATTCAGCAAATGTTTATTGAATACTTCCTACATGCACAGTGCTGGGAGTGTACTTAGGTAAAGTGTTTAGAGACTTTGTGGATGAATTCACAGAACATTTAATCTCTCCAGCAGTAAAGGAAACACTATGGACTCTTCACTCTTCTCTACCAAAGAGGCTAAGTAACTCAATGGACTCTTTGGGCATTGGAGACAGTATATGCCTCACTTGGGTATTCTAGTTGGTTCTTTACATCAGCTACCTGTATATCAGGGTGGTTAAAAAGGTGATTCAGCTTATAAACAGGGAGATTTGGGTCAGAGAAAAGACAACAGTTCATGATACATAATAGAGACAGTGACAAAAAAACTGAAGCCTACCTCTGTAGTAGCTAGATGGCTTAAACGTATCTTGTCTATCTCTTGCTAGAGGGAATTGGTATTTGGCTGAATCTGAAGGTTTGATGACTTAGAGCCAGGAGGAGGCAGTATATGTTCTGCAATCAGTGGGTCTGGGAAATTGCTGCAAAAGTCACAGGACCAGAGAGGAGGCAGGCCCTCCTGGAGATTACTGTCTGTGAGAACAATACACACCTAGGAGTCGAGGGGTGGGAGGTATACATCTGGGTGCCAAGGGGTGGGAATGGAAGACTGTGCTTAGAAACAGGCAAGATTACCTAAAAAGGAACGAAGATAGTTGCCATCAGCATACTTAATTTGACTTTATAATTTTTTTCCTAGAGTTTCCATTCCATGTAGCTGGAGACTCATCTCTACATCCAAAGGATAGACCTTATGGCTATTATTGTTACCATTCTTATTACATGAATATTTATGATTGTGTCATACTAAAATATGTCTTGGAAGCAGAGAATGAAATGTTCTTATTCTATTACTTTATTGAGTTGAAAGTCACATAAATTTATTTTATTTCTATTTTGCTCTGAAGAATAAATTCGGATGCTTTCCTTCAGAGGCAATATTATTTTTGGTAATTTTTTATCAAAAAATGAGAGAAAAGATAACTTTGGAAGTGTATCTTTGACTAAACATATATTATCTATTAAGTCTACAATATACATTTGCATTATTAAATATGGAGTGTGTATAAAACATGGCTCTAACTTCTGATTTACTAAGTAACACCAACCTAGGGTGAGCATAGGAAGATAAATTTTGGGTAACAGTCACAGTGGTATTCTCAACTCAAATCTTCAATTTTATAACTACACTTACTTTGGATTGCAAGCTTTATCTACTATTCCTCTTATTTTGGAGGTAGGGGGGAGAACATACATTATTTATGGAGGTATAACAAGTACTGAATCAACTCAAACTGAAAGTTGATTAGAGAATAGTAGGGTTCAGGAATGCTGCTATCAGAATGAGGGCCTAAATGGGCCATGGGTCCTTCTCACATCTATTGTTCCATGATTCACACCTTCTGTGTACCTTGTGCATCTGACAAGGATACATCTTAAATGTGATGAATTGATTTCCAGGTGAGGTATCATCCTTTTAAGCTTGCAAATGAAATGCATCTCAGTCATTGCAAGAGTGACTTCCTTTCCTTCCTTGAGGAAGGAATAACAGCAATATAGTAATAATGCCAAGACACAAAGGTACCCATTCAGTGGAGAGAGTCAGTTTTGATTACTCCTACAAATGAGCAGAGAAAACTGGAAAACTGACTCAGTCATCCAATATCAACGTCAAAGAATTCTTTTTTTAAATTTAGATGTCACTGACATAATTGCTGAGCAATCCCACCATGCCTCTCACAGGGCAGTGCAGTGAACTCAGCTTGGGTGTCTGGAGTTGGGTGAATAAGCACCACAAGGAGGTAGAACTGCTGGCCACCAGCCTGGTGTGAGTCAGGAAAATGAGGTCAGAGGTTGTCTGTACAATGGCATCTCTTCTGATTTGACACTGAGCTTTCTCTCCATGAATTGTGGACTTTGTTTTCTCTTTACAAAGAAAGCATAAGGTATAAGGTATGAAGGTATAAGGACACCTTTAGGGTACTACTCAGTGTGAGTAATGAAATAACAATCTTGAGGCTCCATGGCCATTAAAGGGCAATAGGAAATTATCCCCATGATGAGGGAAACATTTGTTTTCAGCTCACTTATGGCCTTATTTGCTGGGGTTGATTAATTTGTATTCCTTAAGTAATTATTGGCTAATAAAAAGGACCACTAGGAGGAGGGATGTAATAATTAAAGGGGGAAGAGAAGAACTTCAGAGCAAACATGGTCTCCTTCTCTGTTTTGCCCAAGTTTGGATCAAATCCAAAGATGGAAAGGGTCTTGGTTCCTTCCCATCTCCACTTCTCCATTATTCACATCTTACATACACTTTTTGCATCCAGCAGTGATATACCTCAGACACAATGCTGTATTTCTCAAGCCTCCTACAGAACTTATTTTTATCAAGCCAAGTGCTTTCCTCTTTCTACGAAAGTAGTTCTTTTACTTAGCACCTTGAATATTTCTTTTTCTAAATTCTAGTTCTCAATGAAGAATTGTTTTGAGCATTACAGAAAATCTACATAGAGGACAGAGCTGGGAGAAGAACAGAGACAGAAGCCATCTGTTGCTTTGGCTATCCTTATGCAAATTGGAAAAGCTTTTTTTTTTCTTTTTTAAAGATTTAATTTTGGAGGCGCCTGGGTGGCGCAGTCGGTTAAGCGTCCGACTTCAGCCAGGTCACGATCTCGCGGTCCGGGAGTTCGAGCCCCGCGTCAGGCTCTGGGCTGATGGCTCGGAGCCTGGAGCCTGTTTCTGATTCTGTGTCTCCCTCTCTCTCTGCCCCTCCCCCGTTCATGCTCTGTCTCTCTCTGTCCCCAAAATAAATAAACGTTGAAAAAAAAATCATTTAAAAAAAAATAAAGATTTAATTTTGAAATTAAAGTAGTTTAAAAGCCCAATGTTAAATTAATAATTTCTATCCCAAAGTTTATGAAGTATGACTATAAAGTAACATGATTCACTTCATTCACCTTGTAGCACATAAACATCTAAATAAATATATTAGAATACACAATAGGAATTTTTATTATTATTCAAATGATAGTATCATTTTCTAAAACATTTTAGATACATACTCTTGTAGTTTGCTTTAGACCTAAATTAAAACTAGACCCAAAATTATTTTCACTATATAATTACATTTTCTTGCCTATTTTTCAACGTTTTTGTCAGAGCTGGAACATGTATCCCCTGGCTGTTTTCAAAATTCAAATCTGTTTCAACATAATTTAGCACCTTTACATTTTTAAAGTCATTTTCTTTTAGTTTCAAAAGAGATCTAGGATCTTACATCATAGTGGCAGCAATGGAAACTGTCTAAAGACTAATAAAAACAAGTGTTATAAAGGGACAACACTTATTTGGGTTTATGATATGGGGCCAGTTTGTTTTTAAAACATCATTTTACGAAATGTCACACCCCATATATCTATCTGTTTTCAAAACCAATGTGATTGGTGGGAATTAACTTAGATGTTGGAAGAACTCCCTGAGTTTTTGTTTGTGTTCTTGTTTATCATTGTGAGATTTTCACTTGTGTTCAACCATTTCCCTCTTCTTCGAAGATGCTAGTGCCAGAAGCTTGGCAGGAAAGCTGTCAGTGGTTGTTATGAGATTCTTTGCTGAGAGAAATAGACCCATATTCTTCCTCTTTTTTATTTTATTTTATTTATTTATTTTTTATGTTCATTCACTTTTAAGAGAGAGAACAGAGCATGAGCAGGGAAGGGGCAGAGAGAAACACACACACACACAATTCGAAGCAGGCTTCAGGCTCTGAGCTATTAGCACAGAGCCTGATGTGGGGCTCGAACTCACGAATCCTGAGATCATGACCTGAGCTGAAGTCTGACGCTTAACTGACTAATACACCAAGGCACCCCTCTTCCTCTAACTTCTATGCAGCAATTTTGAAACTGCATTTCTAGGTTATTTTTGTAAGTGGATGGTGTACAACTCTCATTACTGCAGTAGGTAAGGATTTGGAATCTATAGTAAGAAGCTCTCAAGAATTTGAAAAGAAAAAAGGAAAAAAATTTGAAAACAAAATCAGAAGGAGACCCCCTTAGTGAAATTGATACTAATAGTTAATATATACTGTGTTATCCAACTGCAGAAATACCACCTTGTAGTAAAAAAAGAATATAATTAAGTTAACCCATTTTAAGAAGGTATTTGTAACTGCTTTAATAAAAAAGTATGTTGTTGCTGTTTTAATATTTAAATCCTATCAAGATAGTCCCAACTGTTGAATGCAGTGGGCCCAAGTGCCAGTCTACATATAAGCTGTGTTAGAATGACCTGGAGAGTTTTAAAGTTATCATTTTTAAAGAAATTTTGGTATAATCCCTAGGGTTTTCATCTAGAACTATTGGGTCAAAATTGCAGAGACCAAGGAATCTTTACATTGAAAACATTCCAGCTGATCCTGATGCAGTTTGGTTATGCACTGCATTTGAGACTTCCTGATGCAAGGGAGGGTGTCCTTAGCAATTATCCTCAGAGAAACTACAGAGTAGAATAGAGATCTAAGATGAACAACAGGCGATCCTGTTTTAAGGAACCATGTGTAAGGGGGGGGGGTTGTGGTTGGGGGTTACCAAAAATGGGTGCTATGCAGGCACTAAAGAGAGGAACCCAAATAATTCTGGAGAATCCAGCTGGACCTTCAGAAGTGATGCTTGAGCTGAGTATGATAGTATGTTAGATGAAGTAGGTGAGTGGAACATGTAGCAGAGGTACACTGTGTGCAAAAGCATAGGTCTTTGAGAAAGCATGTGCTTGGCAGACTGCAAGTAACTGAGGATGGGAGGAAGGATGTAGAGCTGAGAACATTGAGAGGGCAGGGGCCAGATCTACAGAGCACCATATGTCATAGGAAGGGGTTTTTACCTTATTCTACATCAAGTAGGTGCCACCAAATGACCTCATACATGAAAATGGCACGGTCAGGTTAGTGTTTTGCACATACTGTTGAGGTCAGTGTGCATATGGGGGTGATTTGGAGCTGAGTGAGGCTCCAGCCAGACCAGGGTAGAGGTCGTCCCGGTGGCCCAGTGGGAAATGAAGAAGCACTGTGGCAGCACAGAAAGAGGAGGGAAGGTCTTGGTGAAGACAGGAGCAATCCTTAAGGACAGAAGAATTACTATGAGTATCTTCTAAAATATTTCTGCCAAAGCATCCCAGTGACATAGGGAAATAATTGTGTAAACTTTAGGGCTATAGCACATGAGCCCTAAGCATCCCACTTTATAGCTCCACATTTCTTTTGTTACACACCATATTTAAAATACATGTTCACTTTGAATTCCTCATAATATACTCACTTATTTTTATGAAATGCGATGTTTGAAATTACTTATTACTATGAAGATGACAAGGAGAAGGAGGGCATTCCAGGAAGATTCATTGTGTTCATTCTGTACTTTATATGTATTACCTCTTATGACATTACTGTCCATGGATGTTCTCATATTCAAGTTTGAAAAGCACAGAACTGGACAGGCATCGAAGAGGCAGAATTACATAATTTGGTGTGGGAGCTAGGGAGGATGGAGAGTGTAGGATGATTCCTAAGTTTCTGACTCGGGCACCTGTTTGAATGGCAATGTCAGTAATCCCTGTGGGGTCTCAGAGGCATGGGAGGGGTTCCCTTTCTTTTTTTTTTTTTAATTTTTAATGTTTATTTTCTTATTTGGAGGGAGAGAGAGGAAGTGGCAGAGAGAGAAGGAGAGAGAGAATCCCAAGCTGTCAGCGCAGAGCTGACCCAGGGCTCAGTCCCACAAACCTTGAGATCATGACGTGAGATGATTTCATTAGTTGGACACTTAACAGCCTGAGCGACTCAGGTACCTCAGGAGTTCCCTTTCTTTAGGAGAAAGGAGGACAAGGAGGAATAGTTTTTTTGGAGGGGTGAAGGAATGATAGGTTCCATTTTGGCATGTTGACTCTGAGTGCAGGTGTAGATAGGTAGGTTGATGGCTCTGGGCTTTGGAGAGACATGTGCCCCAGAGGCACAGACATTAGTTGACTGTATACTTATGCTTTGAGATCATCTTTACTGATGCTAAAAATGGGTTTAATATTACTTGCTGGATAATTCTAGTTAGTTAACCTCTCTAGTTTTCCAGCTTAGTATTTGAAAAATTAAGTGGTTCTGCTTTAAGACATTAGGGATGAAAGGAGGTGACCAGAGAGCTAATTGGAAGGGAAAAGGTCCAGTCTCTTTGGTCAAGTTATGAGCAATTCTTAAGGATACAATCCTCAGCTTTGTGTTTGGCATATTCAGTAAAAGATAAAAAATGAAAAATACAACAAATGGTGACAGGGAACTAAATGACAAGGAAAAATAAAAAAGAGGAAACAAAAGAAAATCCACATAGAAAGTAGTCAGAAAAGTAAGTAAAAGAAACAACTTAAGAAAATACAAACGAAATAACAAAAACAGAATAAAAAAGAAACAAAAACAATTAAGATTCATTAAATCACTTAATAGATGTAAAGGAATAAATTAAAATAGGCTGAACTAATGCAAGCCACATATTTTAACCAGGAAAGTGCATTGTGAATTTTCCATCCTAAAAGAAATTCATTAAAAAAGAAAGAAAAAAGCCACTTGAATCACTGGATTCTACTTATGTTAACTAACTTGAATTTAAATAATAACAATTAAAAAAAAACCAAATAAAGAGGAAGAAACTCCAGTGTTGAAAACAAAACCAAAACCAAAACCAAAAAAAAAAAATCCACTTGAAAAACTGAGATAAACAAAGAGAAAACAAGAAAAATAAGAAGATAAAACAAATAATTTCATCTTCAGCATCACTAACATTTTGGTAAATATTCGTCCAGTTTTTTCCCCCCTCTGTATATACCACCCACATGTTATAGAAGATGTGTACCACACAGGTCTATAGCCTATATGCACATTTATAATAAATATATATTGTAAAAAATATATATGTATATAAATATAAACAAGCAGCATAAATTATAGGCATTTATACATACATGCTAAATATAACCTCTTAAATTCTAACAGAGTAGAGGGCAAAAATTAGAAGTGATAGATAGAATAAGAGAAGTAAAATAAGCTTAATTCCAAAGCTAACATCCTCAGGGATCTTGAGGCTATTGGAGCCAGGATCCCTTGAAACATTCCCTGGGCCTCCCTCCTTAGAGTTAGATTTCCCTGCAGGGGATCTTTAGCAGATGTCCTTTGAGCTGAGAGCAAAAGGGCAAAGATCATGACCCTTGCCCTCTCTCTGGGTCCCTGTATTCTCTTAAGCAGCTGTTGGAGATACTTATCAGCCTTCAAAGGCTGCCAGAAGGGAATCCCTGCTGGGGGCCTACCAGCACGCAGGAGTCCTCTTTATCTTTAGGGAGCCTCTCTCTTGCCATAAGCCAATCTAACCAACACGTGTTTAGCCCAGGACAGTATATAGAACTCTTTTACATGCACCAGCTCATCTGATCTTCACAACAACCCTGTGAGGCAGGTATTATTTCTTGACCTTTCTTTCTTTCTTTCTTTCTTTCTTTCTTTCTTTCTTTCTTTCTTTCTTTCTCTCTTTCTTTCTCTCTCTCTCTCTCTCTCTCTCTCTCTCTCTCTCTCTCTTTTTTTAGGGGATTAAGTCACTTGCTTAAGAATACAAACAGCTAAAAAGAGGTGCAGGCAGAACTCAAACCTGCATCTTTGATTGCAAATCCTGTGATCTTTGCTCAACGTTTACAGAGCCCCCTGCTTCTGAGTAAATGGATAACACTGAGATTCTGAGTGTCTCAGGCTGAACGCCACACCTGCACCAGTTACTCGTCCACCTTGAGATTTTGAGTCTTCTTGGAGCGTTTTTTAAAAGGCCTATGTGGAGGTCAGTAAAAACACAATAAATACTTGTTGGAAAATAAACAGATATATTTTGTACTTGGGGAGTCTTTGCAAAGTTTATCAGAATCAATCTTCCTTAGAAGTTCGATCCAGAAGTATTTTATCTCTTCTAGATCTCAAAATCATGTTCCTATGTCTTTAATTAACAGGATGATGAAATTACAAATAAAGCTTTACCAATGCAAATAACAACTTACTAACTTAAATTGAAATAAAGTAAGCTACTGGGAGAAGGATGCAAAAGTGGATACAAAAAGGGAAAAAATATTAGATATTGGGCCTCAAAAAGCATGTGAGTAGAAGGGTAATAGGCCTACAGAGGTGGGAATAAGGACATTTCTTTAATAATTATGCCTGGAGTTTCCCCAATCTACACCTGTTGTTATTTTTTTTTTAATGTTTATTTATTTTTGAGAGGGAGAGAGAGAGAGAGAGAGAGAGAGAGAGAGAGAGAGAGAGAGCGCGAGCGCATGAGGGGAATGGAAAAGCTGAAGCAGGCTCCATGCTGACAGCACAGAGCCTGATGCGGGCCTGAACTTGAACCGTGAGATCATGACCTGAGCTAATTCGGATGTTCAACCGACTGAGCCACTCAGGCACCCTAACACCTGCTATTTTTGCACTTTCTTTATGAAATACTTGAAGTTAGGTGACATAGATTGATCAGACTCTTTCACTTTGTCTTTTGCTTTCTATTGCTGATCTATCTTTTCCTCAGTATATTCACAGATACAGAAATAAGGCATCTGACCAAATGAGTTTAAACACAGGGATCAAACTCTTGAAACTCTTGAGGAGAGTGGTTTTTTTTGTTTTTTTTTGTTTTTTTTTTCAACATTTATTTATTTTTGGGACAGAGAGAGACAGAGCATGAACGGGGGAGGGGCAGAGAGAGAGGGAGACACAGAACTGGAAACAGGCTCCAGGCTCTGAGCCATCAGCCCAGAGCCCAACGCGGGGCTCGAACTCACGGACTGCGAGATCGTGACCTGGCTGAAGTCGGACGCTTAACCGACTGCGCCACCCAGACGCCCCTGAGGGGAGTGGTTTTTAAATCTATGATACAGATGAACTCATTCTTTAAACAAGCGTCTAAAGACGCTTGGAAGCCCAATACGTAAAATAAAAGCAGAGCCGGTGTCACGGAAATGGTGGCAGGAGAGCAAATTGCCATCTCCTGAGGCCCTCACATCCTTGTGGCAACCTTGACATCCCTCTTTGGAAGGGGTCTAGCCAACTAGGATTTGAAGGGGGTCGAATCGTTCAGTTTTATTTTTTATAACACAATGAGACAATGGGATTATAATGCATTCGATGTTTGCCGTAGGCTTTGCTAAGAAGGAGAGCTTGGGGCAGGGAAGGATCTGGGTGGCACATAAACGGGACGTGGGAAAACCAACCTGTGTCTGTAACATTTCTTTCTTATTTTTCTTCGAAATTTTTCATTATGAACATAATTTCACGACATAGTAAATGTTCTGTCATTTTCAGAATTTAAAGAATGGGATAAAAAAAACCTTTAAAAGCATTGTAAATTGCATTATATTTCTTTGATTTGTGGTTTAGCTTTGCCATCCATCATGATGTTTGGAGAGAGAAAGGGACTTTTGATCATCAATCTGTTCTCCTGCTCTTGTCAGTGCTTGTGTCCTCAGATAAACATAATCTGTTTCTATTATTTATCTTTCTGAAAAGGTTTGAATAAACTGAAAAATAGAAGCTTTTATTTTATGTATATATTCTTTTTTTTCTATTTTTTTTTGATGTTTATTTATTTTTGAAGACAGAGAGAGACAGAGCACGAGCAGGGGAGGGGCAGAGAGAGAGGGAGTCACAGAATCCGAAGCAGGCTCCAGGCTCTGAGCTGTCAGCACAGAGCCCAATGTGGGGCTTGAACCCAAGAACCATGAGATCATGACCTGTGTTAAAATCAAGAGTTGGTCACTTAACTGACTGAGAATAAATTTTATATATACATATATCATATTGTATAATAACCTTTAGGTCTGTTTGCTTTCTACTGTACTAGGGGATATTGTATCTTTTTGTACTTTTATAAGTCACATGGTGAGACTATGAAGCTTTTGTGAAAATTATATAATTTCTAAAGTGCTCCCTCTATTAAGAATACAGGTTTGTTTGTTTTTTTTTTTCATTGAGTAAGGTTTCATCCTCAGCATTTTTCTGCCTATGTATAATACAGCTAGACATTTTGGAGGGAATTTTAATTGAACTTGAACCTGGCATTGTTTTTTATTTCTCATTTGTAAAAAATCTCAGATCTACCCTCATACAGTATACAGTTTCTTTCTGTATTCAATCACATTCTTCATTAGCCTTACGGCATTTTCCTAATCTTGCCATTTTAGCCATTCAAGTTTTCCAGAACTTGACTTCAGTTAAACATCTCTTAAAATATTCATAGTTATACACCAAATACCTTTGCATCTAAGAGAAACTTAGGGGATGTTTATCTCATTCTCTCTTTAAATTATCTCATTGGAAATCAAAAGTTCTCTAAAGTTACTTTCATTCCACACTGAGTTTATATACATAAGAAAAGTTAGAGATATAGCCATAACACGAAATCTGTAGTCTGAGTGTTTTAGAAAAATTTTTATTAGAGTAACTTGTTTGGAGAGCTTATGGGGGTGGGTTAAACACTAAGGAAGAGAGCATGATCAGGAGTGAACAATTCTCATGGAGCAGGCAGCTTCTTTGAAGGAACTTACCATATAAAGAATACACCAAATTTTAGTTGACCACATAAGAAAGAGCTTCTATGTTTTATACATACGGAATCAAAAGTTACTTTTACCATGAATTTTTATTCTCCAACATATTCCTTTGGCATTAGATGGCTGGTGTAATCTTGTTGCTAAACCTGCCGTTTCTGGTCCTTACAGTAGAGAAGGTAATTCCTAACATGGCTATATTAAGGGAGTCTTGTTAAAATAAATTTAAAGATGGATGTGAGAGTAAAAAAATAAAATAAATAAAAAAAAGAACACAGATTATGAGTTTATCCCATGAAAATGAATCAAACAAGGCTATTCCTTTCCACGGATGAATGTTACATCAGTGTGAACATTCTGAAATGCTTGAACAACCTGATATTCCAGCAAAATTCTGGCTTCTCAGAACAAGATTAAAGAGAGGAACTGACTCCACATCATCGAAAGAAGGTATAGATCAAACTTGAACTCAGAAGTTCTATTTTCAGTTGAGGAAGTCTTATTGCTAAAGCATGTTTCCGTTTGCAAGCTGGCTACTTTTTGTAACCTCTTGTTCTTAGGAGAGAACATGTGTATACAATCACATGTGATCCATTATAATGCTTCTGTTTTGCATGCAATCAGATGGTTATGGGTTTTTGTACAAGAATTTCCGTTTGAAGCTAACCTTTTTCCTGGTGTCATACAGTTCCTCTTAAAATATTTATTGCAATTACTTATGATTCCTTAATGTGAGGTTTTGTAGAGAAATACCTGCCATCTTTTATTTTGGTATTTACTCAGCTTCCAACTATCCTTCTTTAAGTTTTAACATTATGTTTTAGAGTGGATTTAGGTTCACAGCAAAACTGAGGTGAAAGTGCAAAGACTCCCCATATATATTTGGTGCCCACACATGCACAGCCTCCCTCACTATCAACATCCCACACCAGAGTGGAATATTTGTTACAACCGATGAGTCTCCACTGACACATCATTATCACTCTAAGTCCATAATTCACATTAGGTAAACACACCAGCTGTTGTAAATTCAATGGGTTTTGACAAATGTATAACGACATAAATTTACATTAAAATATCATATATTACTGCCCTAAAAATCCTCTGTGCTCCACCTATTGATTCCTGCTTTCCCCCAGCCCCTGATAGCCACTGATCTTTCCACTGCTTCTATAGTTTTGCCTTATCCAAAATGACATATAGTTAGAATCATGCCTTTTCAGAGCAACTATACTTTCTTAAAACAGAAAATATTTATTTGTGAATCATGAGATTAATTTCTAATTTGATGACGATTTTTGATATTAAAATTAGTGACAAGGGTAAATTTTATATTCAAAATACAAAACAGAACTCTATGTGTTTTTCAAGTTTTATAGAGATTATGTTCTTTACCTGGTAGTTGCATCCAATTTCAGGGGCCACTTTTAGGTCCTGAGAGAGGCATTTTATTGCCTTGACTCTGTATACATAGTTTCCCTGCTTTCTATTTCTATATTCCTGGAGGAGATACCTGCTGAGAAAAGAGGTAAGTAAAGCTGAAATATTTGAAAAATCTTAAGGTTCATTTTTCTATTCTCATCTACTTTTCTGTCAAGAAAGGAAATCCTGAATTCTACCAGGGGCCTAGCCCCTTAACAGATTTCCTGCCTTACTGGGATTTAGAAGACTTGAAATTTTCACGACAGGTTCCTTCAGGCTGAATTTTTAATTACTTATTTTGGGTAAGCCTTCCTGTTCTTCCAAACCAAACCTTGAATGATTTCTGGTCATGATTACTCTGGCTGCTATGAAATAAGGTGACAGGGAGGTCTTGTTTTTTGGTCTTGTTTTTTTTGTTTTTGTTTTTGTTTTTGGTCAGGAGTAACTATTATAGACCTTGTTAGGTTGTGGTCGTTTCTCCTCTCCTACACACTACACAGATGGTGTTAAAGTCCCAGAATGTGAAGTCTTAAAATGTCATAATAAGAAATCCATGTTCTTTTGAGCAGCTAATCAAGTTTCCCTGTCACAATTTGTAAACATCATTATAGTGACAAACTGCTTAGAAGAAGTCCTAAGGAAGTGTGGAAAGAAACAGTTATATGTGCGAGTCGTGCTAGCTGTCAATTCCCAAGTGTATGTGTGGACGCCTAAGGCAAGACTGAAAACACTGAAAAGAGAGGTGGGGTAAATAAAGGAACAGAAACGTTAATTTTAACATCATCGTTCACACCAAATTCAGTTCCACTGCAATAACAGAAGTGCCTTTAATTTTGTTTCAAGTATTTGTAATGCTAATACTTTTAAATTTTGGTTAAAAATTTGTCATTTCTTTTGAATCTATGGAATGTCATTTGGTTTTGAGAATAACTTTAAGTGCTGTGAGAAATGAGGAACTCAAAACTGAGGCACATTATTACCTGATGAGGAAGTCGTTTAGGAAACTTGTCAATCACAGTGGTGACTAAGGAACCACTTTGGTCACCATTTCCGATCTTTACTAGCCGTTATCTGGGGAAGGGCAGATGGTGGCACCCAAGCTAGATACCACACTAATGAGAACTGCTTGGGGTTGGCGATGACAGAGATGGATCCAAGATAGGTGTCTATCTAGTGTTTTAATTAAAAAAATCAACTTTAAAAAATACTTGCAAAATATAGTGATCAGCTGACCCTGAAATGCAGATGTTCTTCAACAGGAAAAATATATTTTATGAAGTTCACATAAAAATAAATAACGTTAAGCTATTCTTGAAAGGAACATCGATTTCTATTCTAAAGATGAAATGTACCGAAGGAATAGATAAAACAGTAAACACACAAAAAAGAAATGTCTGGACAAATAATAATTTGCCAGAATATAGTCAAAAGTTTAGAAACATGTGGAGTATAGTCTAATATGGCTCACTTTACAAATCAATTTCTAACAGATTGTGAGTGTTCTCAAAAATCTCAAAGTATGGGATATTTTTGTAAGGATCATTACTTGCTGCAGATCCTGGCACATATCCTGTTTCTTTCTTTTAAATACAACAGAGTGAAAATATGTTATCTTAACAGTTGGCTCCAGAGTTTCTTTTAGGGAATTCTGCAATATGCTTTGGGGCAGGTGTGTCCCTGAGGATAAGGGGATTGGCAGGACTAACACTAAGTGATCCAGTGGTGCAGAGCAGGAGGGAGCAGAAAAGGTGGTAGTCAAATGGGGACTCAGAGAAGCCGGACTGGCTTGAGGCTGGAGGTCTACAAGGGGTGAATCTGGCAGTTAAAGTCAGTTGGGGAAGTGGCTAAAAATGGCTCCTTGAGCCTCTGAGGTCTCCAGTAAGAGTTTTGCTATAGCTAACAGGTTTGACCTTGTTGTTGCTTTTTAAATTTTTTTAAGTGTTTTATTTATTTTTGAGACAGAGAGAGACAGAGCATGAGCAGGGGAGGGGCAGAGAGAGAGGGAGACACAGAATCCAAAGCAGGCTCCAGGCTCTGAGCTGTCAGCACAGAGCCCCACGCGGGGCTCGAACTCACAGACTGTGAGATCATGACCTAAGCTGAAGTTGGACGTTTAACCCACTAAGCCACCCAGGCGCCTCAACCTTGTGGTTTTTGAGGGAGGGATTAGAAGAGGCACCTTTGTTCCACATTTGGGATAACACCAGGACTAATAAATAAAAAGAGCAATGAGACTGAAAGCATAGAAAAAACTTAACTGGAGCCAGAAAATCCTATCAGAAGGGATGCTGAGAATTTAAGGCATATCCCCACCTTCTCCATGCTCAGGAATTTGGATAGATTTAGGGAAGGTTTTGAATTTCCACAATCCATAGAATGAGAGTTTGAATCCATTTTATTTAGATATTAAGGAGCTAGGAGACCAGATGACATTGTGGTTACGCAATAAAGTGTGATCTCTTCAATAATTGAGTGTGAAACTTTAGAAGGGGACTTTTTGTCTATGTTTTGGTAGGATTTTCTTTTCCATATTAATATGTAGAAGTTCTTTACATATGATGGACATAAATCCTGAATCAGTTATATATGCAGCAAATGATTTCCTACTTTTTGGCTCTTACTTTATTGATTTTATAATATATTTTAATGAACAGAAGTTTGAAATTATCATGAAGTTGAGTTTATCAGATTTTTTTTAGAGTTTGAGCTTTAAGGTGTTAACTTCTTCTCCACTCTGGTCATAAAAATATAATCCCATACAGCTGCAAAAATGAATAAATTTTAGTCTTTAATCCATCTAAAATTTATTTCTGTGTCTGATGTAAGGTATGGGTGAAATTTTATTTTTTTTCATTGTTTTTTTGGTAATAGAGGTGATGGAAATGGTTATTTTTGCCATGAAATTGCTCTACCTTAAAGAGAATACTTTCAATATTTTGCCATTAAATATATTTGTTCTAATTTCCTTTTTGTAGATGTCCTTTTTTAGGTTAAGGAAGTTCTTATTTCTTAATGTTTTCTTGTTTATTGCCTTTCTCATGAAAATACTGAATTTTATCAAACCCCCTTTTTGTATTCATTGAGGTGGTAACTTGATTTTCCTCTTTTTATTCTATTAGAGTAGTGAATAATATTAAGAATTTTTCTATTATTAATTTGATCCTATGTTTTTGGAGTCATTCCAGCTGGGTCATGATGTATTATTTCTTTTAAAGCATGCTGTGCTCAATTTTCTGAATTTATGCTCATAAGTGAGATTGGTGAGTAATTTTTTCCTGGTTTTCTTTGGTATCACAGTTTAAGAGCTCCATAAAAGGTATTAAGGAGGACACCCTTTTTTTTTTATTCTCTGAAAGCTTGTACATAATGGGAATTATCTGCTATAGAGCCATTTGGGCCTGATGTTCTCTTTTGGGAAAGATGTTTAACTATTGATTTAATTTCTTTAATGGTTATAGACTATTCAATTTTTTACTTTTTGCATCAATTTCAACATTTTCATTTTTTAGGAATTTATTTTGTCTACATTTTCAAAACATGTGACACGAATTTTGCTCCTAATAATTCATTGGTATGTATTTAATTTCTGCAGCATTTATAGTTATGTCCCCTTTCCATTACAAATATCTATTTTATATTGTGTCTTTTGATTAATCAAGCCAAGGGTTTTTATGTATTACTAGTTTTCTCAAATCTTCTCAACTTTTGGCTCTGTTGATTCTTTTCATTGTATTTTAAAATTTTCATTAAGGGGGCGCCTGGGTGGCGCAGTCGGTTAAGCGTCCGACTTCAGCCAGGTCACTCTCACGGTCCGTGAGTTCGAGCCCCGCGTCAGGCTCTGGGCTGATGGCTCAGAGCCTGGAGCCTGTTTCCGATTCTGTGTCTCCCTCTCTCTCTGCCCCTCCCCCGTTCATGCTCTGTCTCTCTCTGTCCCAAAAATAAATAAACGTTTAAAAAAAAAATTTTTAAATTTTCATTAAGTTATAATTTCATCTTTGATATTCCTTTCCTTCTCCTTCGTTTGTGTTTGTTTTTCTATTCTTTTTCAAAATGTTTGAGATAAACTCACTAATGTTGGTGTTTTTACTTTACTAATGTAAATATTTCATGGTATATTTTAAGCTCTAAATTCCACTATAACTGTATCAACCATTTTTTTTGCTTTTGTTTTGTTTTTGTAGGTGTGTGTATTACTTCCATCTTTCCTGTCTTCTTTTAGAATGAGGTTATGTCTTTTTTTTTTGTCTTCTTACTTTTTACTTCTCAACTTGTTTAGTGGTTATGCTTTTGTGTCTATTCTTCCAGAAGTTATTCTATTTATTTTAACCAGTATATTTAACAAAATTTAGAATTATCAAAATATTTACTTTCACCCTGAAAAATAAAAAAATTCAAAAATATCTTAGAATGCTTTAACTCTGATCATATCTCTTTTCCAATTTACATAGCACTGAAATTTTATTTCTACTACATTTTTAATGTCAGAAGTTAAATATGTTATTATTATTATTTATACATTCAATACTTGCTTAGACTTAATCACAAATTTAATACTATCTTTACTTATAGTTCTCCCTTCTTGCACTCAGCTTTTCCCTCTGGGATTATTTTCATGCTGCCTAAAATACATCCTTTAGATTTTCCATTATGAAGGATTTTTGGTGATACACTTTTTGGTGATTTTTGGTGCTTTTGTTTGTTCCTTTCTCAGTTTTCGTACCTCTTCTTTGTCTGTGTTTCTTCCCTGAAATCTTGGCTATCCACCCAATGATTTACCCAATTCAGTCTTAATTTCTATTTCTCTGCCACAGAGATACGAACATGTCACTTGACAAGTATTATTTTTCTCCATGTATTTTCTTACTTAGCTTCTGTGACTTTATTTAATGCCATCGTTGAAAAACCAAGATTTAGTCATTTAATAATTTAGTATTTAAGGTGGTTTTTGAAATGAAAGTCTTCAAACTGGTAGGGTAACTGTCACACTGTTTCATGTTAGTATAGTACTTTTCACAAAACAACACATCTTTGGCAGCATTTTACTTCTTATAACAACCTGAAGGTGCTGATGAGGATGACAATTTTTGGTTGCTTTATGTATTTGTTTATAGTTCCAGAGGAGTAGATTTTTCCTGGATTGTAATGCCCAGTTTGTTTGTATTCTTTCAAAAAGACTTCATTTTCTTTCTTTGTTGTGGTAGGAGTTAAGAACAAATGGAATTCAGGACACTGCTGTAGTTTATGAAGAAAAATAATGGGATGTTATATAATATAAATGTATCTGGCTTCTTAATTTGTGCATCTTACAGGTCATAAGCATATATCTTCAATACAGTTAGGTAATCTATAAAGATTTATTCAGTATAAATAAATTAATGTTATCTCTCTGTTCATTTTTTAAAAGATGATCTAAATGCAGTTATTGAAACTGTTAACACAAATATTTATCAGGCAGTTCAAGTATCTTTTTTTTAGAATATTTTTATTTTTATAATTTTTATTTATTTCTGAGAAAGAGAGTGTGAGTGAGCAAGGGGCAGAGAGAGAGAGAGAGAGAGAATCCCACTAGGGGCAGAGAGAGAGGGAGAGAGAGAGAGAGGGAGAGAAAGTCTGGAGCTCAAAGAGGGGCTCAAGCTCACCTAAAACAGGACTTGGTGTAGGGCGTGGGCTGACCCAAAGCGGGGCTCAAGAGCTCACAAAACAGAGATTATGGCCTGAGCCAAAGTCGGATGCTTAACCGACTGAGCCACCCAGGCATCCCTTCAGGGATCTTTTAATGGTACACAAAATGTTTAAACACTTATGCAATGTAAACTCAAAATATTTTATAATGTTCATGAAATTTACCCAACTGTTTTGTTTGGAAAAGATGTTTTTAATTTTCTTTGGTCACATTTTCTTTTTTTGAAAACGTTTGTCTATTTATTTTGAGAGAGAGAATGTTTGCAAACAGGGAGTGGGGCAGAGAGAGAGGGAGAAAGAGAACCCCAATCCCAAGCAGGCTCTATGCTGCCAGTGGGGAACTCCATGTGGGCCTCCATCTCATGTACTGTAAGACCATAACCTAAACCTAAATCAAGAGTTGTATGCTTAATCAAGTGAGCCACCCATTCACCCCGATAATCACATTTTCAAAGTGAAAATTACAGTGGAGACAGAAAGTAATTTAATTGATCAGGTCAGAACCCATCGACAGAAAAAAGACTTCCCAAGTGTCTATGGGACATTTACAAAATAAACTTCATACAAGGCCATAAACAAAGACATTTCCTCCTTGACGTGAAAGACCCCACAACGACACATACACTTCAAATATTCCCTTTTTCCCAGCTAGCCATCCACTTCATGTTAAGTTCCTGTAGGAATATTTCAGCAAGCTGCAAGATAAAAATATCCATTTGTATCAAAAACTTCAAAAATTTTAATAGTAAGATGTTTTTAATTGGTTCTTCAGCTTTCATTTTTTAAAATAGGGCAACACTTCCTAACAACTCGGGGCTGACATATCTTTTGGTGGTCGAATGTAAGAAATACATGAAGTCCAGCCTTTTAATGTTATAAATAGAGCAAAATCTAGTTGCTACTGATTTTTAAACCAATTAAAAGTATGCCCTAAAAGATCTGATGATGTCTAGCACATACTGCTGGTCTTACTCATGTACTATTTTAAGGACAAATTAAGTACGATATTCATCCCTAGAAGACATTTCATGCTATTTGTTACAGTTTTTGTTTGTTGTTTGTTTTCAGACCTATAGAGTCTGGATGACACCCCCACCACCCTACTGAGGACATCTAGTATTTTCAACATAGAAGAACCATGGAAAAGTCAATTAATTTTCCTAAGTCTGTTTTCTCCATCTCTAAGATAAGTGTTGGATAAGGTGGTTGCTGAGGTCTAAATCTATGATTCTAAAATTCTGGACATGAATTTCTATTTTCCCTGTTGTAGTTTAATAAAACTGTAAAATAACATTTTTCAGTGATGCAGTTAATGAATGTATCACAATTGCAGAGGGTCTTTGTAGCACAAACCTGAATGTTATTACAATTGATATACTTTTCTTGTTTTATTTTACTGTGACTTGGAAATCATAACCATTTTACCTGAAGATGGTTATGGTGTAAAAACAAATCCCATTTTCAGTAGTTACTTCACTTGTTACTTTCAGAATCTTAGAAATACAAGGATCCTATACAGTAGGTAACGTTAATATTTCAGGTATATGTTTGCACAATATGTTATGTCCGTCACTTTTAAATTCTGAGTTTGAAGAATTAACATTTAAGACATTTATGATAGCCATATTATTTTAAAGGTGGAGAGGAAGATATGAATTTCCCCAATTCCTTGGTTTATGGGTGAAAAAAATTGAGACTAATCCACATCAAAAGAACACAGACTTTAGAGGAGGTCCACATTAGATTCAAGAGACTAAAACCCATCCAGGCTGCTGGCCCATGGTTTTCAGATTTGTCCCTCACCAAAACCCATGGCACAGACAGAGTTTTCTTGTTAGCAAATCGAATTTGTGGGTGCATTTTTTCCTAGTCTGCTTTTCACTGAGAAGGAAACATTCTGAGGTCCCAGATTTATTAAAACAGGAGTTTTATTTTTATTTTTATTAAAAATTTTTTAAATGTTTATTTATTTTTGAGACAGAGAGAGACAGAGCATGAACGGGGGAAGGTCAGAGAGAGGGACAAACAGAATCTGAAGCAGGCTCCGAACTGTCAGCATAGAGCCCGATGCGGGGCTCAAACTCATGGACAGTGAGATCATGACCCGAGCTGAAGTTGGATGCTTAACTGACTGAGCCACCCAGGCACCCCTAAGGAGTTTTCGTTTTAATTTTACTTTGCATGGGCCCAATACCTTATTTGTTGCCCCTCACAGATATTTAAATCCAAGTCGTAAATTAATAAAGACCATCCACACCAACCAGCTGTGATCAAGAAGAGCTGCCTGTCCCCTTCATTTACTGCATTGTTTTCAACTCTCTTTTGCTTCTGATTCCTGTATATTTCCCTTTCTCGGACTTTTAACCATACATTCAGGTGAATTTTATTTAGCGTTTCTAGGTGTTTGCATCTGGATGATTTTTAGCTTGTCATATTATGTCACACAGTCATTAATAGTGGTTTCCTTAAATGCTTCAAAAGCAAAATGAAGTTTAGAATTATTTTTTAAATTTTTATTTAAATTTTAGTTGGTTAACATACAGTGCAATATTGGTTTCAGGAGCAGAATTCTGTGATTCATCACTTACATACAACACCCGGTGCTCATCACAAGTGCCCTCCTTTTTCTTTTTTTTTTAATTTTACTTTTTAGTTTTTAAAATGTACATCCAAATTAGTTAGCATATAGTGCAACAATGATTTCAGAAGATTCCTTAGCGCCCCTTACCCATTTACCCCATCCCCCCTCCCACCACCCCTCCAGTAACCCTCAGTTTGTTCTCCACACTTATGAGTCTCTCCTGTTTTCTCCCCCTCCCTGTTTTTATATTATTTTTGTTTCCCTTTCCTTATGTTCATGTGTTTTGTCTCTTAAAGTCCTCATATGAGTGAAGTCATATGATTTTTGTCTTTTTCTGAGTGACTAATGTCACTTAGCATAATATCCTCCAGTTCCATCCACGTAGTTGCAGATGGCAAGATTTCATTCTTTTTGATTGCTAAGTAATACTCCACTGTATATATATACCACATTTTCTTTATCCATTCATCCATTGATGGACATTGGGCTCTTTCCATACTTTGGCTATTGTTGATAGTGCTGCTATAAACATGGGGGTGCATGTGTCCCTTCGAAACAGCACAACAAATGCCCTCCTTAATGACCATCACCCATCTAGCCCATATCTCACCAACCTCCCTCCATCAACCTTCCATTTGTTCTTTATAGTTAAGAGTCTCTTGTGCTTTGTTTCTCTCTCTCCTCTTTTTTACCCCCTTCCCATACGTTCCTCTGTTTTGTTTCTTAAATTCCACATGAATG
This sequence comes from Herpailurus yagouaroundi, assembly GCF_014898765.1. NCBI lineage: Eukaryota > Metazoa > Chordata > Mammalia > Carnivora > Felidae > Herpailurus > Herpailurus yagouaroundi. Next base: position 19,697,761 of record NW_024412405.1, read on the forward strand.
AAATCATATGATATTTGTCTTTCTCTGGTTGACTTATTTTGCTTAGTGAAATACATTCTAGCTCCACCCACGTCATTGTAAATGGCAAGATTTCATTCTTTTTGATGGTTGAGTAATATTGCACTGTGTGTGTGGGTACACACACACACACACACACACACACACACATACACACACACACACCACATCTCCTTTATCCATTTGTCAGTTGAATGGACATTTGGGCTCTCTCTATAGTTTGGCTATTGTTGGTAATACCTCAACATCACAGAATTACCTCTTCTTAGGTAAAAATGCCATTTTCCTCCTTGGCTTCTCTCTGGAAGCAAGTATAGTTGTAGTAACAACTTGTTGAATTCTTACCATACACTCAGTGCTCCAATTACATTATTTCATGTAACACTCACAAAAAAACTGACAGGGGTTTATATACAACTCTTGGGGGTGAGGAAGTGGAGACTCATAAGGCTAAATTTCGTAAGGTCACACAGTAGGCAAATGACACAGGCAGGATGTCCATGAAGGCCTATTTGATGCAAGAGTCCTTGCTTCTAAACACCTATGTATATTGCCCACTGAAATAACTGCTTTCAAGAGACAACACTATTTGATATGTATTATCTGCTAAGATTATTTTTAAAAAATGTATAGCCTTTTATGTTTGGCCTTAGAATATGCTATATGTGTATATGTATGCACATGTGTATATATTTGGTTATTTAAATGATGCTCTCTTCCCGTTAATGTTTGGCTTTAGAATGCACTTTCTGATTTAAAAAATGTTCTCCATGGGGTGCCTGGGTGGTGCAGTCGGTTAAGCGTCCGACTTCAGCCAGGTCACGATCTCGCGGTCCGTGAGTTCGAGCCCCGCGTCGGGCTCTGGGCTGATGGCTCAGAGCCTGGAGCCTGTTTCCGATTCTGTGTCTCCCTCTCTCTCTCTGCCCCTCCCCCGTTCATGCTCTGTCTCTCTCTGTCCCAAAAATAAATAAACATTGAAAAAAAAATTAAAAAAAATGTTCTCCATAATAATATTTTCTAAGCAGATATTAAAATCAATGCATATTTAATTTTAATGATAATTATTACACATATTAGAAATATGTTTTTCATTTACTCTTATGACAAGGCAATACTGACCATGATTTAATGATTTACAATTGTCTGCAGGATAATGTCCATGATTTTGAGTCTATCACTTAAAGCTTTTGTGAACTAGTCCCACCCCCTTAACACTCACCTTCCCAAACATTGTTCTATGCTTTTAGAGTGAGAGGAGAGTCAAGAAGAGACCCTAAGCATGACTTCCCTGATTTTAATTTAGTAATTGAATGGGTTAGGGCCAGTTGCTGAGATAGAGAAGGCATGAGGTGAGGACCGGAACTGGGGACAGAAAGAAAAAGCAAATTCAGTATTGCACATAGTAGGTGTTAGCAATGGTGGGAATCCAAGTGGAGAAGTCTAGGAGGCAGTTTTGTTCTAGAGAAAAGGAGAGAGAATATCCTCTAAGTCATAGTGAAGTTCCTGGGCACTAACGACTGAAAATATATTTTATAATGTCCTAATTCAGTGTATTGTTCAACAGGTGCTCTCTTCTTAGCATTAGAATCCTTGGAATTATTTATATTTTACCTCTGTGTATTTCCAGAACACCCCTATGACTTAGCCATCACATTGTAAACCTTTGCTTTGATCACACTGTATGTTGACATATCTTAGTTAATTTTCTGCTCTTCTCTGCTGGACTATACATTCCTAGAGAACAGGGACAGCTGTCTTGTTTATTATTATAAATGGCACCTGCTATTAAATACATACTAGGAGAATAGATTAGTAGATACTTCCTAATTATATTTCTAATTCAATATGGTATTATGAAAGTACATAAGATAAGGAAGGAAGCCAGACAGTTGTTATGGAGAAATATGTAGTAAAAAATAAGGGTGTTCTTTATGGACTAGTTCAGAAGGAAAGTGCCATGAAAGTATAAACCTCATGAAATGTACTTGTTTGGAATTATTTCTTACTATTTAGCTTGAAGATGAACTGGAATAAGCTCACTTATTTCTGGTCTTATTATGCTTTAGTGCTTTACACACCCCAGTTCTTCATTCATTTTTCACAAGGTTAAAGGGGTTATTTGGAATTGTACAGAATGTTCTTCCATTGCTATGACAGGAATGCATGTTGGTAGCTCTCATTAGCATTTATCAAAGTTTATATGTACCTAACTTGATGTAAACAAATGCCTCAAATTCGCATTTCTTCCAAACCCTGTTTATCATTAATAGTTTCACTATTTAAATGACACAAAAATGTACATGCTTTAAAACTATATTAGTTGCTTTAAATGCCAAGAAAGGTAAAGTTTATGTAGTCTGCCACCTGCTTAATGCCTGTAAAATCATACCTGCTAGAGATACTGAATTGTTTTCCGTTATAGTAATATTGCATGAATAAAAATCCTAGCCTTTTAAATCACAAGTTTCGTAAGGTGTTGATTGGCCTGGAGCAGGATAAATTCAGACAAATATTTATGGTGCCAAGAGTTGTGTATATAAATATTCTTCCTTGAAAATGTTTCTGGTGTACTGTTAACCTGCCAAGGTGATATAATTTAACAGGTAAAGCAGTGAATAGAGAGCTAAGGGTCACTGAGTTTGAATTCCTTCTCCATTCCCACTTTAATATATGATCCTGAACCATTTGGATCTTTCCAGTCAAATTCCCACTTTGCAAAATGGCAAAAAATTAACCATATAGTTGTTGGGAGATGACGCCAGGGTTCATGGTTATAGAAACTTTTAAAATTTGGAATTATCATTAAAATGCAGAAATTCGTAACACTGCCATTCATGGGGAAAGTGATTTGCATGAAACATTCATCTTCACATTTGTAAACTCTTAAGTGTAATAACACTGGTTAGCATCTATTGACTGCCTGCTGTTATTCAGACCTTGTCCCGGGTGCTCTATATCCTCCATTTACTTCTTATAACAAAACTTTGAAGCAGGTATTATTATTATTATTCCCATATTAATGGGATTAATGTTATAGGATGTGATATGCCCAGGATCTCCCAGTTTGAAGGTGGTGGAATCAAGATTCAAGCCCATGTGATTCTGAAGCCAGAAGACTGGGTTCTTACCCTCTATGCCACGTTGCCTCCATGCTTTGCAAATGAGGTATGTGCAGTTTAGAAAGGTCAAACATTTCACTGAAGATCACGAGCTAACATGCTGGACTGGAATAAAAACCTGGCATATTTGATGAGGGAGCCCTAGATGTTTCTATTACTGTTTCTCTAATAATATTACCATGCTTGGTATCTTTCCTACCACCTTTCTTTATTGGATTACAGGATAATTGGAGTCAGTGTTCTGCTGAAAGCCCTGACCCCTCTAATCTCAAAAATCCAATCTTGCTAATGAATTCTATTTTAGTGGATATGAAGGTGGATTATGCATCAAAGGTGAAACCAGTGGAGTATCAATCTTTTTGGAATTCGGTCCCTTAATGCCTAAATGAGGGGTTGGGATGGTAGAGCCTCTAGATTTTCCACTTTCATTATAGCTCCGCCCCCTCTGAGAGCAGTGAAGATAACGGTTTTATCCACCAAGGCTCTGGTGCCTAACTTAGTGTCTGGAGCTTTGTAGTTATACCAAAAATATCTGTAAACTTTTACTGAAGTCGTGTTAAATTCTTTGATTTTAAGACTAGGCCAGATGGATTTTCCACTTGATTTCAATGCTTATTAAAATGGTGAGTATATTATTTCCTTTATATAATTAAATGTAGTGAACAAATGATTTACTTGAATTGCTTATTGTATCTTTGTTCATGAGACAGAAAACGTGAGATAGCAGCACTACTAAAGTACTTAGGTAGTCCCACTTGGAATCATCTGTTTGCTTCACACAGATAAAGCTAGCCAAACTCATCATGTCACCTTGCTAAGACTGTTCAGAAGAACATACAGTATGATAGTTCCAGAAAGCATGAAATGGTTAAACAGTAAAGGTCCAGACAGTTGCAGCCATAGGATATAATGATTATGATATGTAGGTAGAGAGCCCAAGGATTTCAGCATAAGTGGACTTATTTTAAATTTTTAAATTTGCATACCATTCTTGCATACCATTCCCTTATAGGTAGTCAGTGTTATGACTGCTTCTAAATTAAAAGACTTTTCTGTAAGCGTGCTTTCAATTAGGTAAGGGAAGAATGGAAAACTTCTTTAGGACTGTCTGACATATTGCCAGCAATGTTCAAGATAAGCAGCAATTACATTTGAGTTCCTGCCATTTGTGCCACAATACAGGCACCTTCCAGTTGGTCCCATTGTGCCTGTAGTCAGCAGACTAATGACTCTAAAGATGTTGATGCTCTAATCCCCAGAAGCCGTGAACATGCTACCTTATGTGGCAAAAGGGACTTTGCAAATGCAATTAAGATTACAGACCTTGAGATGGGGAAGATTATCCTGGATTATCGGTGTGGGTCCAATCCAATCACATGAGTATTGAAAGTGGGGAAACTTTTCTGACTGTGCATAGAGAGCTGAATGTGAGGGAGGACTCAAACCACGGTTACTTCCTGTTTTAAAGAGGTCACAAGCCAAGGAATGCAGTTGGCCTCTAGGGGCTGGAAAAAGCAAGCAAACAGATGCTTTCCTAGAGTCTCCAGAAAGGAATGCAGCCCCTTTGATATTAGCCTTGGTAAGACCTGTTGGACTTATTATCTTCAAAACTGTAAAGTCATAAATTTGTATTGTTGACATTGCTAAGTTTACGGTAATTTGTTAGTACAGCAACAAGACACTAATACAGTGTCACTGTAAATGATCTTTCCTAAATCACAGCATTGATATTTAATAAGAACTGCCTATTGAGTAGGATTTAGGAGGTATTAGGTATCATGCTAAGGTGTGTGAGTTTGTGTGTGTGTGTGTGTGTGTGTGTGTGTGTGTGTGTGTGTAATCATGCAACAATGACCCCCAAAAAACCCAACATGCTATTTTTCTTATTTTGCACATAAGAAAACAGAGGCTTTGGAAAGTTTCAGTAGCTGACATAAATCACATACCCAGTAAGTGATGCGACTATTTGAAACCAGGTCAATCTGTAGTCAAAACTTATACTGGGGCTACTATACCATGCATATGCTAACTTAAAATGTTAAGATTAATTTTCTTCATCAGAAGGCATTCAAAGACAATGAATTTCATATAAAAACAGACTTTGTCATGCCAGAAATTTAGTTAACTTAAATGTCAGATTATTTTCTTCAGCATAGTACCTGGTATATCATAGGCATTTAATATATGGTAATTAAATAAGTGAATGATTATAATTGTTTAATTAAAATAGTGGGATAAAGGTATATAATATTACATTTGCTGCATTCACATATATACCCCAATACACTGGGCACATATACATATAGGAATCAACATTATTTCTTTGTAAAAATAGCATAGAGATGTTACTTTTGCCACAGAAATCAGGGATTTTAACAGATTTCTTCTGCATTTATAACATTTGAAGTTATATATTATTTTAAAATTTGATTTGTAGGTCATTTGTGGTTTATTTTTATGTTTAACATCAGTAATGAGAGTATATTTAATAAGGTAAAGAGATTAAAATGCAGGAGATATAAATTTTGACATAAATGTTCTCATTAAAGTATTAAAAAAAGATTACTGAACAATGCAAAGGAAACTAAATGACTTTTGTTTTTCTTTTAAGGTGTTTCATTTTATTTTAAAAATTGCCAGTAAAATTAGAAAGATGACAGAGTCCAATTAAACCAGGCTCTTTTCATCTGAAGTGTCCGCTAGTATTTAAATGCAAACATATGAATAATAGTGCAACTTTATTCATTAGTTAAGCTTCATTCCGTATTAGTCCAATTTTAAGTGATTACTAGATGCCCTAAGGAAGAATGTAGATGCCACTAAAACTTTAATTTCATAAGGACATCAGTTACAACTAAATTGGTTCAGAAGATGATTAAACAAGAAGCAAACTCTTCATATAACCAAAATAACGTTTTACTGTCCATTTGCTTCCAAATCTTTTACACAGGTTTCAACAGATTCCCAAATGATAGTGATTCATTTTATTAATGAGAAAAGTACTTCTCATTCTTTGATTAAAATGACAAAGGTTAATATTTGGCAACAAAATAATCATAGGAAATTGAGAATGATATCTTGCATTTAATAGAAAAATTCTGAGTAGCTAGGAGCAAGATACTCAATCAGGCACTAAAGTAATTTTAAAAATACTTAGTTTTGGTATTAATAACATGCTAATTTATTATAAATTTTCAACATTGTTTTTAATACAATTATACACATATATGTATATTATATAATCATACATAATTATGCATAATTAAATATATATAAAATAATGTATTGATGCCTAAGTAGTGAGCAATTTAAGTGAAAATAGTTCACATTGAAAGTGAAGGGGATTATATATGTATGTTCTTTATCACAGCAATCTAGATGGTAGCATATATCAAATATCTTGATTAGACAATTTAAACATTTTGTGACGGCTATATAATCATAACAGTGGGAACGTAGATGGATAGTTTCGGGAGAATGAAAAATAGAGGACATCTCAGATGGGAATATTCAGGGTAATCTGAGGAACTCAGGTCAGAAATCCAATATGGAACCCAATTAGATCTGTGAAGTACCAGTACCCAGAGGGTGGTTATCAAAATGAACATAGAATGTGCAGCACAGAGAAAGGCAGTTGAACAGAAGCACATGCTGGTGGTTGAAACGGAGTGGTTTAGAATCAGACAAAGAGACCAGAATTGGAGTTCATGAAAAAGTGAACGCCTTGGCAAATAATTACGTTTGCCCTCCTCTTCTCTCTTCCCTCCCGTCTCTGAGGAACACGGTTTCTCTGCATTTCCAGTATGATCCCTCTCCATGTGAGTACAGGATTCTCACTGCTTCCATCTCTTCTGGGACACTGCTTTCTAACTATGTCTTCTCTTTGGCCATCTTTACCCCCATTCTCCTTTTTATGTCCTTCGTCTTGATTATGACTAAGTCAAGCCTATCCATAGCAACTCTTCCCTAAGCCTTCCTGCTAATTACACAGGGAATCTAGTTGTTTCTTTTTTCCATCTTGCATATTTTTTCATTCTCTGTAAATATTCACACACACTTAACTCAAAATGCTTTATTATTTTTTGTAACTCTTGGTTTGCATAAGCACTAAAATGAAGTAATCTTTAGATTATTTATGCTTTGCCATATATTTATCTCTGGTTTCTGTGAAGGAAAATGGCAGTATTTTTAGTTCTTGATCTTAAAATAACTCATTTTGAAATGCTGTAAAACCTTAATGAATATCTAAATTCATATAAATTATTTAAGCTATAATTTCTTATACTAAACAGTCATTAAATTAACATACATCCTTAGATCTCTTTCCAGCTGTACCAAATTAGCTTACTTGAGTACTTTTAGTTTATGATTTCAGGCAATGCAGAAAGTATTGCTTTTCTAAGTTGTATTCTAAGGTTACAAATAGCAATTTGATTTTAAAATGCCATTTAGAATGTTTCCTCCAGTTAGTATTCATGTAATAGAAACTGCATTTTTTTCCCTAAGAGTATTGAATTTCAAAACATTTCCTGATCTTCTCATTTACAGATGAGGAAACTGAAATGTAGAAAGTTTGGATGACAAGAGATAAGGGTGCCTGGGTGGCTCAGTGGTTGAGCATCCAACTCCTGATTTTGGCTCTGGTCATGATCTCATAGTTCATGATTTCAAGCCCTGAGTTGGGCTCTGCACTGATGGCATGGATCCTGCTTGCAATTCTTTCTTTCCCTCTCTTTCTCTGCCCCTCCCCTGTTCACACACACACACACACACACACACACACACACACACGTGCACACACACACACACACACACACACACACACTCTTTCTCTCTCTCAAAATAAATAAATAAACATTTAAAAAATTAAAAAAAAAAAGAAAATTTGGATGACATACTCAATGTCTCAAAAAGAAGTCTGTATTTTGAGGTACACTCTGTTCTTTCTTCTTTCCTTTCGGAAAGCAAGTGTGACAGAATTGTTTTGGTTTGGATGGTAATTATGATGAAGAAAAAAAGCAATTGAAATGATGGCATTTTAAAATGAAGATACTACTTTAAATTTTTATTTTTTTAATTGTGCAATGTCCAAGAACATATAAATTCCACTCTATGCTTCTCAGGGTGTCCCCGATTTTATTCTTCACTACACTCTTTCTGAGTATTTCAATCTCTAGGAGACATAAAAACATGGGAGAATCATCTTCATCTGTTCCGATAAATGCAGTTTCCTTCTCTTATATATTATTTTTTCTAGCCTCTAGATTCAGTCTTTCTTTCTGTTTCTTTAAATTTTTTTTTTCAACGTTTATTTATTTTTGGGACAGAGAGAGACAGAGCATGAACGGGGGAGGGGCAGAGAGAGAGGGAGACACAGAATCGGAAACAGGCTCCAGGCTCTGAGCCATCAGCCCAGAGCCTGACGCGGGGCTCGAACTCACGGACCGCGAGATCGTGACCTGGCTGAAGTCGGACGCTTAACCGACTGCGCCACCCAGGCGCCCCAATCTTTCTTTCTGTTTCTATCTCACATCTCTTACACATTCTTTCCACATACTTCACTCTGCTAGTTATTAACATTTCCTCTTTGACAATTCCTTATTTCTCTTCTTTTAAAGGGAACCCCTGCTGCTGTCATTACTTTTTCTTTAGATTTCCTTCAGATGTCTCCTGTTGCCAGCTACCCAATTCCCAGTTTGCAGGGAACCTGCTGATGGACATTTTTCTTTCCTTCTCTCTCTCTCTCTCTCTCTCTCTTTTTTTTTTTTTTTGCTCAAAATACTCAGAATGCTGTCTGCATAATAATGATGATCGGTATATTGTATTTATAAATTACCTTTCATCTGGTAATCTCAAAGTAATTTATGTGCATAAATTCATTAATAGTCTCCATTTTCCCATGATGTGGTGGATCAGTTTGTTTTTCTTCTCTGTGAGTGAAAGGGAAGTGACTACAGAAAACAGGATTTGGGACTACTGTTATCTAGGAGTTGGGGACAATGTTCAATAGGACAGGTTTGGGGAGAGCAATATTTCTGTTAAAATTTAGTTGACTTCACTAATTTTAAGAAGATGACATTAAGTAGAGTAGAAAGGCCAGAATCGATCTTATTTCAGGAAATTCTACTTTCAGTTCCCATTCCCTTACTTGCACTTCTAGATTTAGACAAGGCATCTGAGGGCTAGTGGATCACACTCCCAGTGATTGGGTCATTTATCTATTGTCTATGTCTGCTTTATTACTAACTTGGCAGAGTTGACAAAGTTGTGATAAAGACAATATGATCTCCAAAGCCTAAAATATTTACCCTCTGGCTCTCTACAGAAAATGGTTGCTGACCCTGACCTATCAAGATGGCTCAGCCAGGCTTGAAAAGAAGAGGAAGGGGTCTTTTTGCTATTCTAAAAGGCCTAACCATTTGCATTTAAGTCTTTTATCCTGGGCTGCATTTTGATTATGACTGCTAACAAAGGGATTCCTGGAAGTTATCTTAGTCAGGTTTCCTAAGAGCACATAGTGAGATGGTGATTTTTGTAAGTGGTTTCTTGCAGGGACTCTTGCAGGAGAAGGGGAGTAAGGGACGGAAGATAGAGCTTTTAAGCAAGCTAAGCAAGATTTCAGATGGAAACCAGCTTCAGCCTGTTCTCAGAGGGAGCCTTGTGGAAGCTGGAATTGGAGCACAGAGTTGGCCCCACCATGAGGCAGGAAGTTGGCTGTACTCGCCATTGGTAATTTATTGTGCGCTGCCCCAGGGGCAGGTGGAATCTCCCTGGCAAGGCAATTCTTCAGAGTAGGGGCAGCTCTGAGCCGTCAGGAAGCTCAAAGCAGCTGGAGAATGGGCACTCAGGACTGATAAAGAAAATTAAAACGTGTGCATCGTTTTGTTTTTGTGGTGTAACAAAGCACTTACTGGCTTAACACGGCAGAGATTTGTAAAAATTATTTTAAATGTTTATTTAATTTTGAGAGAGAGAGAGAGAGAGAGACAAAGCAGGAGTGGGGGAGGGGCAGAGAGAGAGGGAGATAGAGAATCCGAAGCAGGCTCTAGGCTCTCAGCTGTCAGCACAGAGCCCGATGCGGGGCTTGAACCCATGAAATGTGAGATCATGACCTGTGCCGAAGTCAGCCACTTAACCAACCGAGCCACCCAGGCACCCCAACACTGCAGAGATTTGTGATGTTTCACATTTCTTTAGGCTGATCATTTGATAGAGGCGCAACTGGACAATCTTTTAGGTATTAGGAGGTCCCAGATGTTCTCAGTTGGGCTCACTCACATCTGGGGCCTCAGCCTCTATGGCTGGGACTGCTGGGGTGGCTGTGGCCTCTCTTCATATAATTTCTTATTATCTACCCCATGGACCTGCCAACTGCAAATCTAGTTTGCTGCTTGTTTTTGTGAATAAAGCTTTATTGGAGTACAGATACGCTCATTTGTTTATGTATTGTCTTATGTCTCCTTTACTACTAAAATGGCAGACCTGAGTAGTCTTGACAGAGACTATATCATCTCAAAGTCTAAAATATTTACCATTTGGCTCTTTACAGAAATAGTCTGCCAACCCTGATGTAACAAGACAGCTTAGACTGGCTTGCGTGGTGGAGGAAGAGGTCTCAGTTCAAGAGTGGAAGATGCACAGCCTCTTGAGACCTAGGCTTGGGAAGTGTGCAAAGACATTCTGACAAATTCTGTTAGTCAAAGGAAGTCATAGGGCCAGTCCAGATTCAAGGAATTTAGGAGACAGACTCAACCTCTTGATGGAAGGAACTAAAAAATAAAAAGCGTGTGGCCATTTTTTGCTGTCTACCACAGTGAAGCCCCAGTGACATCCACCACAGAGGTTAGCCCTGCCCTTATTTTTGCAAATGAGGAGGCTGAGAGGTAGCGTGTGTTAAATAACACACAATGTGTTAGGAAAACGACTTAAACTAGAATTTAGGTCTTCTGAATAATACTCTTTAAAAGAATTTTTTTATGTTTATTTACTTTTGAGAGAGAGAGAGGCAGAGCATGAGTGAGGGAGGGGCAGAGAGAGAGGCAGACACAGAATCTGTGGCAGGATCCAGGCTTTGGGCTGTCAGCATGGAGCCTGACGTGGGACTTGAAATCAAGAGCTGCGAGATCATGACCTGAGCTGAAGTTGGATGTTTAATCAACTGAGCCAGCCAGGTGTCCCTTTTGAATAATATTCTACTACCATTTGAGCTCTGCCATGGTGCTTTTACTAGATAGTTACCCACTGGAAGTAACTTTCATTGGCTATTGAATGCTATTCCTTAGGACTTTTAACATGTTTGGCATGAATTCTATTACATACCAAAGAAAAATACAGTCAAGTCTTAAACATCCACTCAAATTTTGATTTTTCCATTTTAAATCATTCATAATGTAAAAATAACAAATTGGGAGCTTTATTACTTATATGTTGTATCTAGGGCTATGACAAAAACAAAACAAAACAAATAAAATCAAAACAAAACAAAACACACACTCTGACCAAACACTTGGTAGACAAACTAAGAACATAAAAATGAAAAATTAAACACGGAAGTACCTTATTGTCAGACCAGCTATTTACTATCAATCTTACTAGGATATGTCATCAGGACAAAGGTATAAAAATAAAAGTATGTGATATCCTGGATAATTCTCAAACATTATCTTTAAAACACTTTGTGATTGAAACTGCTACTATATAAGGTCTGGAGCATGGTATTTATAGACATCACAATAATTCATAGGTTTATTAAGCATTTAACTATATCTAGTCAGTGTTCAAAGTCTGAAGTTGTTTTAGGAACTCAAAAAAACCCCATAAGTACTATTATTATTTCCATTTTATAGATGATGAAACTGGGGCACTTAAAAGAGTCACACAGACAGTAATAGAATTTGAATCTGGGCAGCTGAAACCCATTACCTGTAGTGAGTAAAAGTCTGGTCCCAACAACATCGCTTACCAGTTCTGAGACTTTGGTTAAGTCACGTAATTCACTGGGCCTCAGTTCCATGATTGAATAATGGCAATAATGATACCCGCCGCTAGGAGCTGTTGGGACAAACCAATGCGGGAAAGTATGTGAATGCCCTAAGCTTGAGTATGTAGGGAAATAAGGCATGTTCCTACCCTCTTCCAAGACCTTACAATCGACCTTGATTAGAGGTAAATACAATTCGGTGTCATAAATTTGACACTTCTCTGGAATTCAGTAACCAAGGGGTGGAATATTAACTATTGTACTAATTTCTATGAAGTCAGTGGGCATGCAGCTTTAAACCCTTCCTCTCCTCTTTTTGGATTTTTCTTGCTAGCTCAGAAACTCATACATGAATCTACCTCCCCAAATCCTGGATCTGCACACAGCTAGTCTTGGTCTCATATTATTTTCAAAATCAACAGTCTTCACAGATACTGTTTAGAGCAACTCATCTCTATAGTTTTCAACTCTAATTTACTGGCAAATTCTACTTCATTTTCTCCTTTAAAAATATTTATTAAATAGCTAATATAAATAAAACATTGTGGTAGGCCATGGGAAACAAAAAGACAGCAAAATGTGGTCTGAGCCCTCAAATAGCTTTATAATAAAAATTAATGGTTTCCAAGTTATTTATATTATAGACCTCCAACAACCACAGAAATGCAAGTTGCATTATTTGTAGATTGAGTAACACACTTTAGAAATTAAATGTATAATTATTTTTTTATGTTTATTTATTTATTTTGAGAGAGAGAATCCCAAGAATCCATGCTGTTAGAGTAGAGTCTGACATGAGGCTTGACCTCATGAACCTGTAGATCATGACCTGAGCTGAAATCAAGAGTGGGATGCTTAACTGACTAAGCCACCCAGGTGCCCCAATGGATAGTTATTTTTTAAATGTAGTGAGATAACTCTTATGACTAACAAAATAAAAATTCATGAATGTATACTTGTTTTTTTGTCATGAAGTTTGTTACTCAGAATCATTAAGAAGGACAGTCCATCATGGATCCTGAATATATTCCTGCACAGGGCTGAGTGTGTCAGACTGCAAGACTTAACCATTTTCTAGTCCTGAGCTATTTCTGTAGTTAATTACACAGGCAACTAGTTGGTCAAGAGAATCACACCCTGACTTCCTTATAACTCCATGCTCCCTGGAGGAAGGAAGACTAGCTGTTTGTTACTTGCTGCAGTGTTTGCTGCTTACTTGAAAATAATGCTGGGCCTTGTCCCTGGGATTCTCACTTGTGAAGCAAACCCACTGCATAGGTAACATCTATCTGGACCTGGAACATTGCCCTGGTGAGACTGGGGACAAAGGCTAAGAACACATACATGCTGATGCTCATGCTGTTTCTTGTGCTACCAGAATGAAAACGTCCTTTGTCTCTGGTCTAGGACTCTCTGGTCTTCCAACAGCATCCATGCGGCAGTAACAGGCTAACTAATTAGCTTGTAAGTAGGTGAAAATCTTAGACCCTTCACCATTCCTGACAGCGCTGGAGATCTTCAACATTTAGTTTTTAAAACATTGAAATGATTTCTGGTACTCAACAGACTAAGAATCATTGGTCTTAGAACTTAGATAAATCAAACGGTATTAATCAAAAGACTTATATGAGTTAATAAAAGGAGAAGCATTGGAGAAGAATAGGATGACCATCAACAAAGATGTGGTGTGCAGTGAGAAGACAAAGGTATGTAGTAAAAGAAATGTGACAAGAGTCTAGGATCAAAAATCATCTGGGGTCACACTTTGGACCATGATGAATGTCAGGCATTGGGGAGCCCTAGGAGGTTTTCTAGTAAGAAAATGATATGATTAGTTTTTCTCTAGGAAAATTAATTTTTCAGTAGGGAGAGAATAGATGCGACTGAATATTGGAGACTAATTAGGAAGGTCTGAAAATCGTTTCAGTGCAAATTCTAAACACTAGTGCAAAAGGACTAACAAGAGATGGACAGATTTAGACTTTCTGTGGAGAAAGATGGGATGGGTTTCTAACTGGTTAACTTTATAAAGGGATTAAGGAGGAAAGAGTAAAAGAAGACTAACGTTTTGAGCCCAGAAGTAGGAGATAGTGACAGCATTGAAAAAATTCAGAGAACTACAAGGGAGATTCTGAGGTGAGGGGAAGATATTGGGTTTACTTTGATCTAGTTTTGATTTGAAGTAGCCTATGCAATCAGACTGCCTTCTTTTCTTTCTCTCCCCTTTACTCCCTCCTTCCCTTTCTTATTTCCATCTATCCATCCTTCTGTTGTCAAACATTTGATTATTGCCAATCTTTTCTTGGGAACAGAAATATAAATAAGTCACAATCTAAAAAAGTAAAAAGGTAGATTTAAAATTTCAGTATAATGTGATGAACTACTTCATAAAGATTAATATATGCTATAAATGCAGAAAAGGAACAGCTAACTCTAATGGAATTGGAGAATTCATTTCAGTAGAAGATATTTGAGTTGGCTATTAAACACTAAGTAGGAGCTTATGAGGATGAAAAGACCTATGGGAAAACAGAATATTCGAAGGGAGAGGGAACAGGAAGTAATACGTGCACTGTACAACCAGGTAGAAACAAATGTCCAAGAGGTTGGCAATGAAAGACTAGAGAAACAGCTCTACATGTCAATTCTATAAGATTTACTAGTTTTATTTGAACATAATGATTACAGCTTAAATTTACTATGTGCTTACTATGTATCAGGCTCCTTTTTTTAAAAATCATTTTATATGCATTAATCTTGATAATGCTCAAAACAGTGATATTGGGTTTAAGATGAGCAAACTGAGACCAAGAACTTGATCAAAGTCATGGAGCTTATGAAACGTGGTGCCAGGATTTGAACACCCTTAGGGCCAGGATGCTATTTATCTTGTAATCTACATGGGGCTGTGTACAGTGGCCCCAAACCATCCAAACTTTGTTCCAGAATTTCTCTTAGTCATTATGTTATATTTTATCGTATTATTAAACTGAAGAAAGCCTCTGGTTATCACTGAAACATACAGAACTAAAGGGACGAATTTGTAGATTTTTCCAGGGTGTACCTCAGATTATCAAAGGTATATGTAACAACAAGAATTAAGAAGATTAGAGACCACTACACAAATGGTTAACTTTAATCACTGGATGGATATTTCTGTCTTTTGAGGGTGAAAAATCAAGGCAACAAGAGGTAACTTTCCCCAACATGGACAATCATTACTTTGGTAAAACTTTAATGTTCACTTCAGTTTGTGGTAAATGACCTACACTTTTCAAGTGACCTCTATTTTGTTTTTTGTTTTTCAGGAAGTCTAGAGAGAGATTGGGACTTCACAGTCCCTAATGCCAATACAATTCACTAACCTGAACAGGCAGAAAAACAGCACAGGTGGGTTTCCCCTCCCTTTATTCTTTCTCACATTTCCATATTATTTTTGAAGCTGTTTTGAGGAATGCAATGATGACTTTTTTTCCTGAGTGTCTATTTTCAATATTCTAACCACAAAGTGAGGAGAACCTCAAATGCTAAAAACATTAGCTTGCAAGTTTGCAAGTTTTTTTTTTTTGTTTTTTGTTTTGTTTTGTTTTGTTTTCACCTTTCACATTAAGCCTGTGATAAAAGGCCCACTGGAGGGCTGTGTTCAGTGCCTAAAGTGAATGCTTTAAATTTAATGATACAATCAAAATAATTTTTCCCTAGTAACTACTATTGTGCTCATTTGAGTGGATTCCAGTGCAGTTGTTTTTCCTTTTGCACTATGCTTTGTGTATAAATATAAGAGAGATGGTTTAGTTCATGTATACCAAGTATCCAACTAATAATTTACTTTGCCTGTTATTTATCTCTGTCAGGATGAATGTCTGCCTCTCTCCTGTTCTTGGTTCCTAGGCATTATTCTAATAATGTTAGTTCTGCATTTGGAGAATTCCACATGGAGCTGCTAAAAATTGCTTAGAAGTACTTCATACCAGAAGGTTATATCTCAAAGAATTTTGCATCTAGTAAGCTAAACTGCTCCCAGCAACATTATATTAATTAATGTCAGGTCAAGCTATTTCCTTTCCTTTGTGCTCAATTCCAAGTACCCCAATAAGCGATTTCAGCCAAGCCAACCACAAACTGATTTGAACAGTACAGGTTGACTGTACTCAAACCATTTGCTATTCTGAAAATAGCTACTTAGTTATAGATTTGACAATAGTTTATTACTTTTTAGAATCACTTTTAACAGTAAGCCACCTCTTTTTAAAACAAAAAAACAGAACAACTGGTTTGGAACTGCATAGGTACCATATTTTCCTCTTTTCCCCAGATACTTGTGTAAATGTTGTAAGGTGGAATTAGTCTATATCCAGACAATATTCTAGCCCTGGAAGATTTTCTGTCCTTTGCAAGCAGTGACCATAATTTTCTTGTCAGCCTTAGCAGGGCAGCAAGGGAGAAGAGCTGAAGGCAAGGGGAGGGAGATGGTAGGTGGGTAAACCACGGCATGCTTACAGCCCACCGAGGCACCATTTCTTCTCTCCCTGAAGTTCTGCCCAGTGAAATACTCAAGCTGTCCTTCCATATGCCCCATGGGTTCTTGGTGGAGCCATGTTTCAGGCCACTCAGTGGGAGCTGGTCCATGTGAAACTGATCAACCCATCAGTCTCATTAAGAGAACATCATGAACCAAGATTTTGATGATAAAAATGCCGTAATACATAGAATATTTGAAATTTAAGTAAAGATGAAATAAACATGTAAAAAAACTAGAGGAGCTTTTAAGGATGAGTCAAGATTCTTTAAACTACAAATATATAAATTACAATGAGTAATTTTTCCTTTTTATCTCTAATATCCTAGCTAACATTTGTTGATCCAAGATCACCCAATACTTGTATCCAGAAATAATTTTCAATCAAGTATTGGGAAATAATCCAGGGGAGTTAAAAATGGGAAAAAAATACATTTACGTTAATGCATATCTGTGAATGTGCACACAGACTGCACCTCTTTTTATGCATTCACTACTTTGTTTTACCTTCATACTTTTGGCTTAACTTCTGCATTTTCTTTTGGTATACTTCTAAAGAAATGTTGTATCCAAGGGATGAAATGTTTTATCCATACACTTTTCAAAAAGAAGAAGAGAAAAATCTGAAAAACTAAACAGATTTAAATTGAAACCAGAACAGATACTGATTGTATCAACATGATTTTACTGTTGCTACTTTGTGATCTTTTGTCTTATCCACTATGGGAGGCCACAATGAAATCAGTTTTACAATGAGCCTGAATACCAAAGGTGCCTGAAACTGGACTGTAATTTTTTTTATTTTTTATTTTTTGATGTTTTATTTGTGTTTGAGAGAGAGAGCGCGAGAACTCCCGAGTATGAGCGGGGGAGGGGTAGAGAGCAAGGGAGACACAGAATCTGAAGCAGGCTCCAGGCTCTGAGCTGTCAGCACAGAGCCTGATGCAGGGCTCAAACTCACGAACCATGAGATCATGAGCTGAGCTGAAGTCTGACGCTTAACCGGCTGAGCCACCCAGGTGCTCCTAGGCTGTAATTTTAGAGACTGAGACCTCCTTGCCTTCTTGAATTTATCTCAAAATGATTGATAAAATTAATAGGTCCTGGTTGATAATACAATTTGTGCTGCTGTTTCTGTTGGTAATTTTGGAGGACAGCAGTAGGATGTATTCAGTCCAAACTAAATTTGGATTTCTCCATCGGGCATTAGATGGCAGTATTAATCAAGACATTCACAGTTGACTTATGTTGCAGCTACTTCTAAAGATACTCATAATTCTCCAAGAACGTTTCATGAACTAGCTATTTATTCTGCATTTTTTTTTCTTCTGCAAAGGGAATCTATAAAATGTACTGCCGGTCTGGTTTTGTAATCTTTTGCCTCTTATATTTACTTTTGTTTTCAGGAAGCTGCTAAAAGACAATCGACTTTATTTCTGGTTGGTTATTTCTAAAGTTAAGTGCCCAAAATGTTTCTTTTGCCAATTTTAAATAGTTTTTTTCTCTTCTTGTGGATAAAACTGCATAAATGTCAATGATTAAAATTTCAAAGTTAGAGAACGGCCAATTTGTAATGGGCATGTGTAATCTCTCCTTTAAACAGTACCATTTGAAAGGGAGCAGAGCACCACTTCTGAGCAGAATCCCTCTCAGCTCTCCACTACCTGTGTCCATGGGTACCTATTAACCCTTCTGGGCCTAAAATTCCTCGCCTGTAAAATGGTGATAATACTAGTTTCTATCTCATAGTCTTGCCATTGAGGATTAAGTAGATGCTTATATGTAAAATACTTAGAACAATTCATGACATATAGGAAGCACTATGTGTTTGCTGTGAGGACTTGGGAGATACCACTGTATCTGTAACCATAACCCCTCCCCCCCGCCTAAAGTGTGTTTCTATAAAATCAGTCTTTTTTTTTCTGTCTCAAGTATTTTACAGTACACAAAATATCAGGGATGAAATTCATAAAAAGCAAGCTCTCTAGGCTGCTGTTGCCAGCCAGGTTGATGTTCAATGGAGCCAAACAGGAGTCATCATGGTTTACACGCAACACAATGGGGTATTCTTTTTAACAAGACTAAACGCAGAGGTGATTCTTCCTACTGGAAATGCCATGGAATTAGGTTCCCCCCACCCCTGCAGCAGAGCAGAGCACAGGACGCAGATTTGGCAGCA
This sequence comes from Herpailurus yagouaroundi, assembly GCF_014898765.1. Lineage (NCBI taxonomy): Eukaryota > Metazoa > Chordata > Mammalia > Carnivora > Felidae > Herpailurus > Herpailurus yagouaroundi. Next base: position 19,716,576 of record NW_024412405.1, read on the forward strand.
GAGAGAGGTGTTATGCATGCAGTCCTCAGAGAGGAACAGGCAGCTAGCTGCAGGATGCACATATCCAGAGAGAAGCCATTTTCGGGGACATGAGTAATCCTTGGCAGGCATTCAGAGGGGCACTTTGGAGGAGAGTTTGAAGATCATTTACCAGGCTAGACAAAGACTTGGATATTGAAATGTGAACTTTTGAGATATTGCGGATAACATCTGAGAATTCTCATCCCTGGTCCTGGGAGGCACACACACACACACACACACACACCACAAGCCAGGGAGGGGCAGAGAGGGAGGGATACAAGGAATCTGCAGCAGGCTCCAGGCTCTGAGCTGTCAGCCCAGAGCCGGATTCAGGGCTCCAACTCACAGACCGTGAGATCATGACCTGAGCAGGAGTTGGACTCTTAACCAACTAAGCCACCCAAGAGCCCCAATAGCTAACATTTTTAAAAGCTAAGTACACGCCAAGCACTTTATTTGTCTACATCTAATCCACAATAATGTAAAGTGTTCTTTTCTATTACGGTCCTCAGGAGAATACTGAAGCTAAGAGATGTTAAGTAACTTGCCCAAGGTAATTCAGTGTCAGTGCAAAACTTAACTGATCAGCAAAATTGAATATAAATAAGTCTTTTACCATATCAATCATTCTTCATTAAGTCTTCTATTGTTTTATAAAGTTCTAAGTTAAAAAACCCTTCTAGGTAACTTTTTTAAGTTTTATTTATTTATTTAGAGAGAGGGTGAGAACATAAGCAGGGGAGGGGTAGAGAGAGAGGGAAAGACAATCCCAAGGAGGTTCCACACTGTCAGTGCTGAGCCTGACGTGGGACTGGAACTCACAGAGAGATCATGACCTGAGCAGAAATCAAGAGTCCTACACTTAACAGACTAAGCCACCCAGGTCTAGGTAATTTTTTAAATACTTTTGGATTGATATAGACAAAGTTGTGAGTGAATGGATTTTACCTAATGATCTCAGTAAAGGTGCTGGGCTCCAAGACCAACAAACAAAGTATGTAGCCTTCTTTATAGAATGTTGCCTTAATAGGACTTACCATGGTGTGGCTGTGCTACTAGTATATGTGTCTGTAGACACACACATGCACGTGTGTGCACACACACACACGCACACGCACACACACACACACACATATAATTTATATTTATATGTATGTAAACATCAACATTCATGTATATGGATCTTGCCTTCTTAATGCTTGCTATATCATCTAATTAAAATTAAATATAGGATAATTTTCATCATTCCAAGGCTGGGATTTCAGGACCCGTACACATGACTTAGTATATCTTTTAATTATCTAGGATAAACCATTTACTTCAATATTTAAATTTGACCTTATCTGCCCTCCTTATTCCCATCCTTCTATGTTATCAAATGGAACCGCATCCAATTCTAATGTTAGTATCAATTAATGGATATCAGGTTTTTCACGTAAACATCCCAAATTAACCTTTCTTTTTTTTTAAATTTTTAAAAAATTTTTTTTTCAACGTTTATTTATTTTTGGGACAGAGAGAGACAGAGCATGAACGGGGGAGGGGCAGAGAGAGAGGGAGACACAGAATCGGAAACAGGCTCCAGGCTCTGAGCCATCAGCCCAGAGCCTGATGCGGGGCTCGAACTCAAGGACCGTGAGATCGTGACCTGGCTGAAGTCGGACGCTTAACCGACTGCGCCACCCAGGCGCCCCCCAAATTAACCTTTCTAATAGAGAGTTAAGCACCTCATTTAGGAGAGCTTTTTAAATTTTCAGTAGTCTGAATGAAAGTATCATTTTAAGTCTCCCCGACATCCCCTTTCCTCTCATATTCCATAAAATTTATCATTAGCATTCAATGAAGCTGCCAGGGATGTTTTTTCCTAGTGGTTGCATCTGACACTAAAGGCAAAAAAAAATGTGACTCATCTGCCACAGTGGTTAGATATAATGTCTGAAACCACTGTTTACAAGGTCCATTAGTGTTTACAGCTCTGCCACTTTCTTTCATGGTCTGCAAAGCATTTTAGCTCAGGCTGAGTTATTCTTTCATAGCAACCAATTTTCTATAGTGTGGATATCTCTTTAACTTAGAAAACTCCAAAGGGAGTTCTGGTATCTTCTATGTATGGCTGGGCAGCAGAGGTCAGTAGACTGTGATTTGTTTGTGGTACAAGGGGAGCTGTGCATCCTGATCTCCGAAGTCAAAATGGTATCGCAGATGACAATGTCTGCTCTCTGCCAAACAGTTAGAAAGCTTGTTTTATATTTTCTATCGTACAATTCTGTTTCTCTTTAATAGCACTTGGTACCACTGACACTTCAGACTCCCCATACCTGCAAACACTTCATGCATGAATACATATTGGAAAATGTGATTTGGATGGAGACAAAACTGGGGCTAAAAACATCTATAAAATTTATCTATAAGATGAGTAAAATACTTATTTAGGTACTTATTACCCAAGATGTCAAGCAAGGCCAGGACTAGAGGTAAGAAAGGTGTCTGCAGATAAGGCCCAAGCAATATCCGGAATGAAAGCCTCCTTAAAGTTCAGGCCCAGACTATCTCTCTTACCCTCATTCCATCTCTAGTGTCAAGAACTGGGAAGGGTCTGAGATTTCTCCTACTTGCAAGCTAACAAGTTAGCCTGCTATAGCTTCAAGGATGCTGGTAGGAGACACAAGACTCCTACGTCAAAGACTAAGGACTTTATTACTTATGGCATATGAGGAAGCGTGTTTCACATTCCTTGTCAGCCCCTCTTGCCACCCAAGTCCGCTTGGTGATATAAGCAGCCCAGGTGGATGCTGTGTACAAAGTGGGTTTGCAACACAGCTCAGGAATCCCAAGCTTAAAGAATCCAGAACTTTTATGGTGGACTTTATGCAAAGCTACCCGACTTTTGTCCCAGAGTAAAATTTTATCTTTATTATACTGAGCAGTAAACAAAAATAACAAACAGCAAAAAAAAAAAAACAAAAACAAAAACACACACACAAAAACAAAAACAAAAAACAAAAAACAAAAACCCTCAATAACAACAACAAACAGCAAAAAACCCTAAACCCTCTGTCCTAAGGGTAGATATCACCTCTGCCTTTCAAGGCCCTTTGCTATACAAAGATACTATAGATAAAAGCTGAGTGACTCCACTCATAAAATATGCATATAATTTGTATTTTTCTGTTTGTATGTGAATGTCTATATTTCCCATATATGGATCTTGAAATACCTCACAGAGAATTGGCCACAGGCATATTCTGGTTTTTTTTTTTTTTTTGATTTTTTTTTTGTTTTTTCCTTATGTATGTCTTTCCTCCTGTCATATATTTTTGTTCTTATTTTATTTTTGCAATATATTTTTAGAACTCACCTCTTGCTTGGGAAAATGTGGTGCTAATCATGCAGGAAGACAACATGGTTTTCATACGTAAAAGTACTGAATCAAAGTTTGAAGCAAAAATTTGATATGGTATTTGCATACCTTTAATAAAATTACAGTCTTCAAAGTCTTTTATTGGTGACTTTTGCTGTTTACTAATGCTCAAAATATGTTATTTTCAGCATCAACCTCCTAGGCACCTTCAACCTACACTTTCATCGTACATATTATTTTCATGAAGGGATATTGTCATTCAGTAGATTTTAAAAATCACTTCTGCTGAAAATACAGGTTAGAGTTGTGTTTTTACTGCAGGCATAAATGAGACTTTATATGATAGCTGCCCCAATTGGATTTACGTAGGTACTCTACACTTGACAGTGCTGAATGTGTAGATCTTAAAACACCAAGGTTTCACTGTAGTAGATTATGCTGGTGTTGCTACACCTGTTCTTAATTTAAGGGCAAATGTCTGGATGGCAGGAAGTGACCTTGAAACATGACCGTTAATTCCAATAGGATTAAGTTTGAGGAAACAAACATTTGATGGTGAATCAATGGCATTTTTTTTCTTCTTCTTCAAAACAGCTACCCACTCTCAAAATGACTGCTTTTCTCCCAAATTTCAATATGGCATTTTGGCCAAAAAAAAAAAAAAGCTTATTAAGAGGTACAAACTTCCAGCTATAAATAAATCACAAGGCATACAGCACAGGGAATATAGGGATATAGGGAATACAATATTGTAATAACATTGTATGGTGACAGATGGTAATGCCACTTACCATGGTGAGCATTTTGTAGCGTATATAAGTGTCAAATCACTACGTTATACATCTGAATCTCATATAATATTGTATGTCAACTATATAGATCAATTAAAAGTAAATAAATTAATTAAAATACATAATACCGTGCTGAAATGAAATCATTTTACATTAATTCCAGATTAAAAGAATCACATATTTCAGAACAGATTGAATGCTAAGTGGAGAACAACTTGTGAACATATCTGTTATTTAGGATTTTTTCTTTTAATAGAATTCATTTTAGTCTCACCACAGCCAAGTAGTATTAGTAATGGCTGTCAGCCAGGACCTAGATATAGCATCATTCAATAGAAATGGGTGCTATAATTCTGATCTTTAAAACTGAAATCTGAGCATACACATTTAGTTTGCTAATGTAATGAAGAATGGTGAACAGGGAGGTGATCCTTATTAGGTGCAAAAAATAGCACTGACAACATTAACCAACAATAAACTTCTCCAATGAAATATTTATTTTGAGTGGTTAAAGACATACACCATTTTATGCAGGGATGCATGATTATATAATTATTATTATATAATTATATTATATTATATAATTATATTATATAATTATATAATATTATATAATATAATTATATTATATAATTATATTATATAATATTATATTATAATATTAATATTATATATAATATATTATTATATATAATAATATAAACAATATATTATTATATATAATAGCACATTGTATGTAATACAAGAAAATACATAATATATGTTTTTATATTTTATTTATTTATTTTTTATATTTGAGAGACAGAGAGAGTACAAGACAGGGAGGAAGAGAGAGAGAGAGAGAGGAAAACACAGAATGTGAAGCAGGCTCCAGGCTCGGAGCCGTTAGCACAGAGCCTGATGTGGGGCTTGAACTCACAAGCAGTCAGATCATGACCTGAGCCAAAGTCAGATGCCCAACCAACTAAGCCACACAGGTGCCCCCAAAAATGTATATTTAATGCTTACTATTTTGGATGTCCTGGAGCCTTCATGTTATTCAGACTCTTCGCTTTAAAACAGTTGGTATAGTCTCTCCAAATACCTAACCTAGCACATTTGTGGAAAATTGGTGCTACAACTTGGAAAAACCACAAGTAGGAATTAAACAAACAAGCATTTTGGGGCGCCTGGGTGGCGCAGTCGGTTAAGCGTCCGACTTCAGCCAGGTCACGATCTCGTGGTCCGTGAGTTCGAGCCCTGCGTCGGGCTCTGGGCTGATGGCTCAGAGCCTGGAGCCTGCTTCCGATTCTGTGTCTCCCTCTCTCTCTGCCCCTCCCCCGTTCATGCTCTGTCTCTCTCTCTCTGTCTCAGAAATAAATAAATGTTAAAAAAAAAAAATTAAAAAAAAAAAAAAACAAGCATTTATTAAGTAGGTACACATTTTTTTTTAAATGATGGTTTATTTATGGGGGGCGGGAGGAGAGGAGAGAAAGGGAGAGAAAACCGCAAGCAGGCTCCATGCAGTCAGTGTGGGACTTGTATGGGGCTTGTATAGGGCTGTATGGGGCTTGATCTCATGAACCATGAGGTGATGACTTGAGCTGAAATCAAGAGTTGGACTTAACTGACTGAGCTGCCCAGGCACCTCAAATAAATACACATTTAAGTACATTTTGTGTGCCTATCATGGTGCTCAGGTGATAAATACAAAGATAAATACAGCATTTATTTTCTGTCCCCAAGGAGCTTAGGAAAACAAACTCACAAACAGACACCCTCATATAGACCCAGGAAAACTGGGTGGGGGCTGAATCTAGAATGGGCTGACTTAATATTCCACTTGGAAGGCTGCTGTGGCTCAGATAGGCCATATATAAGAGCTACCCTACATGTCTTTTTGCTTAATGCCAATTAATAACACATATCTGCAAAAAGAGGGAAATCCTACTTTGACCTTTTGGTACATCCTGTAAGCAAAGCCCAGTCTTTCATATGAGTTAGAATAAAATGATTTCCCTCCCTCTACTCTTGATAGCTTCCTATCCTGTCTTTTCCCTGCAATGGCCAATACCTCACTCTTCCACAAAATTTCTCAGTGCCCTTATACTACCAGTGTCTGGTGGGTATAGAGTCCCTCACCATGTGAATGTCTAGTCTAGATTGGGGTGTTTTTCTGGAAGGGGTGCTATAGTAAATATTTTCAGTTTGGTGGTCCATCTAGGTCTGTTGTATAGTCTTCTTTGTTTTTTTGTTTATAGCGCTTTCAAAATATTCAAATCATTCTTAGCTTTCAGGGCAGTACAGACCAGCCAATCCCTAATGGTTCACAGCCTTTAGCATGCATCCAAATATTGGATGAATACTGAGGCTTGTTGAAACAGCCCCAGAGTTTCAGATTCAGTGGATCTGGGGTGGGACCTAAGAACTGGCATTTTTTTAATGTCTTTTTTTTTTGTTTTTTACGTTTATGTATTTTGAGAGAGAGAGCAAGAGAGAGGTAGGGAGAGAGAGAATTCCAAGCTGACTGTACTATAAGTGCAGAGCCTGATGTGGGGCCAGAACTCATGAACCTGAGATAATGATCTGAGCCGAAATCGAGAGTGGGATGCTTAACTGACTGAACCACCCAGTGCCCCTGAGAACTGGCATTTTAAAAAATGTTTATTTTTGAGAGAGAGAGAGAGAGAGAGAGAGAGAGAGAGAGAGAGAGAATGAGTGGGGGAGGGGCAGAGAGACAGGGGGACAGAGGATCTGAATTGCGCTATGTGATGACAGCAGCAAGCCCTACGTGGGGCTTGAACTCAGGAACCATGAGATCATGACCTGAGCCAAAGTTGGCACTCAATGGACTAAGCCACCCAGGCGCAGCCCCCCTCTGCCTTTTTTTTTTTTTTTTTAAGAGAACTGGCATTTTCAACAAGCTCCCATGTGATGGTGATATTGCTGGTCCTGAAGCCACACGTTGAGAACTGCTTTAATGTAGTGGTTCTGAATCATGACAACATCTTAGAATCAGCTAAGAAATTACAAAACATCAAAACAAACAAAACCCAAATTATGTCCAGGCCTGTTCCAGAGTATAAAACGGTTTTTACATTTTAAAATGGTTGATATATATCCAAGCTCCAATCCTGGTACTTTGTACACACACACACACACACACACACACACACACACACACACACCCCTGCATCACACTTCCTTGTCTCTTAGATAATTATTACATGCAGTCAGGCCTAAATGCCATTGTTCTGGCCCTGTAGGACCCCTCCCTTATCCAATAGATACACCAAGTATCCTTTCCCCAGCAAACCAATGCTGTGAGCCAGGTAATACCTGATAAACTAAGGCATGCTTTCAAGTCACAGGTATACATTTTCCCTTTTACTACCCGAGTTCATCCTTATCCCTCCAACACACAGTACGGCCTCAGGGACTGGCTTAGTCCAAGTAAAGACAGTCTCATATACTCCAGTAATCTAGCAGAACCTGGGCAAACGGAGGAAGCTACAGTGCATTTGATGCCACTACTGAGGGCACCGAGTGGCACAAGAATGTCAGAACATACAGGTCCTCATGCCTGTGCCTGTTAGGGGTGTGAGAGGATGTGCCTGTGTGTTCTCAGAAAAAGGATATTTATTTTACCTACTTGATAATTTTGCTCAGCGCTGGTGATGCTCTTGGACTGTTTTCAGGTGCGACTGTAGGGGTATGTATGTGTGTGTGGGGGGTGGTAGACTACTAAAGTAACTACCGTTGATTCTTTCCAGCAACATGAGCCTTTGCTTTTTCTTTTAAAACCCTACTTAGGAGGTGCTTTCTGGAATGCCTAAGGTCAAAAGTCCAGCAGGGCAGCGCCTCCCTCCCACTATTAAAAATCAGTGTCTGTGAGGAGAGCTGCAGAAGGGTGCAGAAAAGGAGGGACGAGCGAAGTGGAGAACGCGGACGAATGGGGTAGGGGGTGGGGCAAGCCAGGGAGGAGGGGTGCCCACAGTGCTGCGCCTCCACCCTGCTTCCTGGCGCTCTGCGCAGTGCATCCGGGCGGCGGCGAGTGGAGCTGGAGCAGGCGGGTTTTCGCCAGCGGGGGCCGCCAGCGCGCGGCTGCTGCTCCCCCAGGGGACTGGGCGTACCACACCCCGGGCTCAGTTCCGAACGCTGACCGTCTGTTCCCGTGCGAGGGCAGGTCCCCGCGTTTCCTGGCCCCCATGGCTTGGGGCTGGGCACTTGCACCCTCGCTGAGGACACGCGCGGCAGCGGTGACAGACTTACGCCCAGTCGCGGAGGGAGCCTCGGCAAGCGACCGGGGAAGTGGCGCGGCCCTCTGGAAGCTTCTTCCAGGAAAGCAGCAGCAGATAGCCCCTTTGCTTCTTGTTTCTCGCTTGTTCCTTTTCTTGCTTCTGGTTTGCGCGGGAGGAGCTGGGCTGCGCAGAGTCCCTGCAGCGCACACCCGGGACGGGGTGGAGGAGGGGGGTGTCGAGTGTGGGGTGTGTGTGTGTGTGTGTGTGTGTGTGTGTGTGTGTGTGTGTATGTGTGTGTGTTCTGTCAGAATCTGGCTTCGGTTAGACACTGATCACTTACTCAGTGCTGAACCAGAGCTTTTAAATTTGCCAAAACTTGAATGGTCAACTCCTGGGCAAGATGCTGGGAATGGAGTGGGGTACAGCTGATGAGAACAGTGGCTGCAGAAGAAAATGCAACTTGCCACTGTTCCTCTTGATCTCGAGAGCACTGTGCTTGACTGCGGTGGTTGATCTCTCATCAAAAGATGGAAAGTAAACAAGATATTTGGGTTTAAAATTGCCAGTCTGTGGTCTGATGGCTCATCTGACATGGCCTTATCCATGGTCAAGGTCGGATCTTAGGACCACGTTATGATTTTAAAGGCTGCTTAAAAGGTTGTGTGAGAAGCCCACAATAAGGTTTCACAGTTTCTTCATCTGGTCTTTCATAGTACGTTGTTAATCTTCCTTAACGATTCTTATCACACCAAATTATATTTTTTTAACCTTCATTTCATTTTCATATACCTAGTGTCTGGACACAGGTCGCCGAACGTCCTAATGCAGTGGTTCTCAAATTTGATGTGCATGTCAGAATCACCTGGAGGTATTATTAACAGTCTTGGGTCCCACCCTTGATATTTCCGATTGTGTAGGTTTGGGGTGGAGCCTGCGAATCTGCATTTTCTAACAGGTTCCCAGGCGATCTTGATGCTGCTCTGGGGAACATGTTTTGAGAACCGCTGTTCTAGGACTGATACTCAGAGCTCACTGAACAGTAGCACCAGAATCACCTCTGGAGCTTTAAAAGTCACACAGAACAACAAAACAACAACAACAACAAATGCATGTCCCAGCCCCACTGCCATATATTCTGAGTTCATTGGTTTGTATGAGACCTGGCCATTTTGATGTTTTAAAATCTGTTTGGTGCCATTCTCAGGTGATTCCCATTTGCTGCCAGGGCTGAAACCTGTCACAGTGCTGACAACTCCACTAGAGCTATCTGTTTACATTAAGACATTTTTCCCCCTAAAAGTTAGAAGATGTACCCACTGCCTCATTAGTAGGAATGTCTGATTTGCTTATCCTGAGAAAATAGGAAATGGCTTAGATGCAGTGTCATATGGGGAGATAATCTGGAAAGGAGACTCTGTCTTGCAGGCAGATGATCCAGAGAGAAGATAAAGCAAGGGGAAGGACATTCAAGAAGAGGTGACCTCATTAACAATGTTCTCCTGTGGACATGAAATTCATCCTGCCTGCACCCCCACCTCTCCAGCCTTCTTTTCCCTAATAAGCAAGAAACCTTTACAGAGTTGTCTTTTAGTTCTAACTAAAAAGGAACTCATTATTTGATGATGGGTGATATTTTTATGTGAATGATCATATTTAAAGATATGAGCACCAAAAAGATCTAGAATCTCAGACATGAACAGAAAAAGTCACTGGTAACTGTACATGTGAATAAAGGCACATCTATGAACTCCCTGAGGATCAGAGCACACGGGACAGTCAGAAAGCCTGTAAGTCTGTGGAAAAGATGCTCCTGGCACAGGTGGTCCAAGTGGGTGGGGAGTGTTTCATAAACCTTAATTTGCATGCAGCTCCTAGTTTGGGAGTTCTGTTAGTGGGATGTGCTTCTTTACCAATCTGATAGTTTAAATAGAGCCTCTTTATTTGTGTTTTGATTTGAAAGTTCGAATTGCTAAGGGAACCTAAACCCACTAATAATGCTCACAGTCAATTGTAATATGTTATTCTATGACTTGATTATTCAAATCCCTTATTCATTTTTCTATTGGTATGTTTTTCTTTATAACCTGTAAGAACTTTGTGTTTTAAGGACTTTGATATCTTTTGTATACATTTTCCTAGTTTTGTCATTTTTCTTTGAACTGAAAAAATGTTGGTAGGGAACTTTGAAATGTGTATGCAGTCAAATGTACTGTTATTTTTTCTTCTGGAGATTTTGTTTGTCATTCTCAAAAATTCTTTTGAGATGAATATTCACTTATAAATATTCTCTTAGATAAATATTCACTATGAAGTTTATATATTTATTTTTCACTTAAGCCTCTAGTTGGTGTGGAAATAATTTTCCTCTAAGAGATAAGGATGAACTTAGTTGCTTTTTTTCCAGAGAGCTAGTTCCAATGCAATTTGTATAATAATTTCTCTTTTTCTTGATTAGAGGTGCCATCTTTACCTATAATTATACCTAAGTGTGTATACATTCTGTCTCATGTGAGACATGTCTCACATGTCTCATGTCTCTATCTCTTCCCTGGCCAGTACCTCCCTTTTATTTTTTAAAAATTTTTAATTTTTTTAATGTTTATTTTTGGGAGAGACAGAGCATGAGTGGGGGAGGGGCAGAGAGAGAGAGAGAGGGAGACACAGAATCCAAAGCAGGCTCCAGGGTCCAAGCTGTCAGAACAGAACCCAATGCAGGGCTCGAACTCACGAACCAGTGAGATCATGACCTAAGCTGAAACTGGATGCTCCACTGACTGAGCCACCCAGGCGCCCCAGTACCTCCCTTTTAAAAACTACTGTAGTTTATAAAGAACATTTTAATATTTCTAAGACTTCTTTATTAAAAAAACTTCTAAGTATTCTAGCTGATTTAGTCTTCCAAATGAAATAGGAACTTGCTTTGTCATATCCTCCTCCTCAAAAATTGTAATTACAATAATTTAGAATAGCTGAAGATGTTCAAGAACCTCTGAACAAAACATATCACTTGGAAAGCACAGCTCATGCAAGCTTGTTTACAACAGGTACATAGAGATTTGCTTCCTTTTGGTCAGAAATGAGAAGATATTGAATATTTAAAGCTACCTTTTAAATAATACATTTGTTGAACATTAACTGACAGTTATGACTAAACAGACTTTTGAATGTGATAGAAGGGGTATTATTTGAGAGAAAGCTAAATTCCAAGGGATGAAGGTTTAAAGAACACAGGAGATAATTTCTTTCTCAGGTAATCTTTGTAGGTCAGTAGGGCAATTCTACTCCTTGAAGTTATTTGCTACCCAGGTTTCTGCTAATTTCATGTTCCAGGATCCCACAGAGCAATCAAGAGGCTGGACTGCTGCCATGTCTGGGTTGCAGCAAAAAAGAACGGGAGAGGGAGCGTGGAACAAATACATTCATGGTTTTAAGGCACAGCTTTATTTCACTGTGAGGCTGAAACAGCATCCATGACTTCTATGTATTTCTTTGCCACAGTGTAGTCGTAATCCACACCTAACTGTAAGTAAACCTAGGTTATATAGTCTGTAATTAGGAGGGGACACGCTCAGGATAACTCTACACTGTGAAGAGAGTGATCAGATTTTGATGGTCAGCTTGCAGTCAATTCAGGAAGGAAAGAGGCAGGCACAGCCTTTTGTTCATCCTTTTTGAGCTTTCTAAAATAAAACCCACCTTCCCACACAAACTTGTTCTTGGATTTCATGTAAATCATGGAGGAGTCCTGACCAGACTGTTTCCCCGTTGCCTACTGTTATTCTCATCTTTGTTTTCCTGGTACTTTGCCTTTGCCTTGTATTATTCTTATATGGTGGTCACCACTCTCCACGTAGCCCCTTAGATAATCTGGCAAGATTTGCACTTGTTATTCTTTTTTTAATATTTATTTATTATGGAGGAGCCCAAGTCGGGGAGAGGTGGAGAGAAGGGGACAGAGGGTCCAAAAGAGGCTCTGTACTGACAGGCTGACAGCAGTGAGTCTGAGGTGGGGCTCGAACTCACAAACCAAGAGATCACGGCCCAAGCTGAAATCATACGCTCAACCAACTGAGCCACCAGGTGCCCCATGCGCTTGTTATTCTTAAAGAGCTCTGTGTCTGCTCCCTCTCCACCCAACTCATCATGACTTCCAGATCTAACTGGTTTCACTTTTATGAAAGCAGACAAGAATTACCCCACTCCTATATCTTGGTCCCCCTCTGGCTAGTTCTTCTTTCTCCAACCATACCTTGACAGGAGAGAGAGGCCTGAATGCCGATGTATTAATTTATAATAAATATTCTGCAAATTGCTATGTACATATATATTTTTTTGTTTTTTTTTTCAACGTTTATTTATTTTTGGGACAGAGAGAGACAGAGCATGAACAGGGGAGGAGCAGAGAGAGAGGGAGACACAGAATCGGAAACAGGCTCCAGGCTCTGAGCCATCAGCCCAGAGCCTGATGCGGGGCTCGAACTCACGGACCGCGAGATCATGACCTGGCTGAAGTCGGACGCTTAACCGACTGCGCCACCCAGGCGCCCCTGTACATATATATTTAAAGTATATTTATTTTTGAGAGAGTGAAAGAGTGCATGAGTAGGGAAGGGGCAGAGAGAGAGGGAGAGAGAATTCCAAGCAGGCTCCGTGCTGTCAGAGCAGTTGACATGGGGCTTAAACCCATGAACTGTGAGATCATGAGCTGAACTGAAATCAAAAGTCAGGTGCTTAAGTGATTCAGCCACCCAGGCACCCCTGAAAATTGCTATTTAAAAGTAAGATGGAGTAAAAAAATGCAGTTCAAGCTTGGGACATTCAGATATTGGTAACACCCTTAGTAATAATGGGAGAAACTGATACGAAGTTAAATGAGGGTTTGGGTAAGAAAATATAATAAATCATAATGTTTGGTCTGTTCTACTAAAACTTTTGTTTCTGTATTGAAAACTAGCTTATACATGGTGGGTAGATGGAGGAAGGATGTCTTTATAATGCATCAATCACATAGGTTGGTCCATGTATGATTTGCCCCAGCATATTAATGTTTTACACCAAAACTAACACTTATCAAGTGTGTTTCACACATGAAAGGATAGTAGCTGAATGCAAAATACATGAACATAGTGGCTGTAGAGGATAGAGTCCTGTACATGATGTTTATCATCCTATATTCTTCCTCTTGACTAAGTGTCCCACATGCTTTGTCCTAGGAGTTCCTATCTTGCAATTCCCCCCAATGTTTGTACATTTTGATCTTGTTTCTACAACTCAGCAGCCTTAACTCCTTCTTACATTCCCTCTATCAATGTACTTTCACTTAGTATTTCTTTATTAGGAATATCAATGTCTTTTTAGCAGAGCTAGCATTTTTATTAAGATTGTTTTTGTTTTGTTAGCATTCTTGTTATGAATTGCATAGATTGTGAGTGGTCTGCCCATAACCCCATTTTTTGGCATAATCTTTGGTTATTTTTCATATATGGTTTACAGGAAGTGAGTTTTATTTTTTAGGAGTGTATATACTGCCTTGTAGCACAAACTATAGTTTGTAAATGCAACATAACCTGAATAGAGGGAAGTGGAGTCTGTTGGTGATCTTGCTGTTGCATTTGGTTTGTGTTCTGTTTTCTTCAATTAGGAAAAAAAAGCCAAACACTTAGGTTATGTTTTTCCTTATTATTCCTGATAAGGCCCAGTTTAGTGCTGTGTATTATATGCCCTCATATTATTTCTTGTTCATCTGTCTTCTGAGTATAGAGAACTGATAGTCTCACTGTTAGCCCAACCCCCCCCCCCCCATCCTTTAATTGAGGACAATGGAATGTAAAACTTACTAAATGGTACTTAGTGTGATCTAGGTAAAATGATTTGATGTGACAATTGATATATATCTTCTCCTTTGTAGATTTAGTAGTAATTTGTTCAGTTTGATTAGGTCTAATATGTTAATACACCAAAGCAAATAAGCAGACAAACTGGGCATCCCTCATTCCACATGGCTAGGTTGGCATATCCTTTCTGCCCCTGCAAGGAGAGGGATGGCTGTGTATTTCAGAATGAATCAATACTAGCCAACATGTCTACACTAGAACAAGCATATGGGTAAAATATTGCTCTATAGCATTCTACTGTCCAATTATCCAAGTTCCCTGCTTCCCATGATTCTTATCCATGTTACAAGGAGCAAAGCCCATAGCTTACTTTTCTGCTCCCTTCTTATATGAACAATTAGAAGAGCAACTTTGTAAGAAGCTCAAGATGACCAGTAAAAATTGGCCAGGGGTCATTTGAAGTGACAGCTTCTCTTTCTCTAGAAACTGTCAAACCAAAGTAGTGAAATCACTGGAGGCAATGGATTGACTCTAGGGGATTTGTCTGTCTAGCATTTCTAAACTCCATTTCTTGGCCGAAATCCCCTGTCCACCGCTGACCCTACTGATCTGTGGCAGCAGCAGCAAAGGGTAGAGTGATCTCAGGGGCATCAACTACATTGTGAAGTCTCAGAGCACTACTGTCTGCCAAAGCTTCTAGTTTGTCATGAGGTATGTTGAGGTCCAGAGTGACACATCTCCTTTTGTTTATGGTGGTTGAGGTGGTTGCTTTCATATTTGGTAAACCAAAAATGGTAAGAGCAAACCCACATGGTTTGGAGCTGAACAAGGTCATTAACTAAGATTTAGACCAAAGCTGTTAGCAGACAAGCCAATACTGAATATAGATTTAAAATTCATTTTTATTCATTAGGAGTCCTGCATTTACTATTATTTTTATAAACAAAGATTTATAGCTGTTTAGGTATGTAATATTTTCATGCAGCTTTAGTGAAATTATGTTTGCTGCTGTGTGAAATTCTTCCTGGTATTCTAAAATTAAAACCATTCTTTGGCAATTTTCACATCCTCCCCTCCCCCAGAGAGTCATTCTAATATGTTTCTTTTTTTTCTCATTTAATGAAGCCAATTGCAATTTAAGGAAGATTTATTCTAATTAAGTAGGGTGTCATGGATTCTTTAAAGAAGACTTTAGGTCTTTAGGTCTGACAGTAGGAAAAGAAGATTGGCCCCCTTCCTTTTTGGTAGCTATGGAGCACATGAAGCTGTTTGAACTTTTTTTTTTTTTTTTTTTTTTACTTATTTTTGAGAGACAGAGTGTGAGTGGGGGAGGGGCAGACAGAGAGTAGGGGACAAAGGATCTGAAGTGGGTTCTGCACTGACAGCAGCAAGCCCGATGCAGGGCTTGAACTCATGAACAGTGAGATCGTGACCTAAGCTGAAGTTGGACGCTCAACCAACTGAGCCACCCAGGTACCCCAAAGCTGTCTGAACTTCTTTGTTTCATCAGAAAGATTTAGCTTTCTCACCCCATTGCCTTATGCTTCTGGGGGTAAAATCTCCTCTTTAATTAACCACATGGATCTCTGTATGTGGACAAAAAACTTCCTGATATTCTCTGTTTGCTGGTAATGGAAAATCATACCTATGTTATGAATGATGGGATTAGAGTACATTCCCCAGAAGGGGCTAGACCAGGGTTACATGGTCTACCCTAACTGAAAACCAGAGGTGAAGGTTGTTGCTCTGTTCCTGCCTTTGAAAGTATCCATTGTCATATTCAATAATTCTTCTTGAAGACTTAGCATGGCCATAGGAGTTTTGCAAGTAAGCAAATGATCCCTATCTCTGTGTTTCTCTGAATATATATGAATGCATGGGTGCAGGTGCATATGTATGTCTACTGGCTTGGCACCAAGGAACTGAGCATGGCTCCCTGGTGAATTTTTCTCTAATGCCATTTTCATTGTACCTTCCTTTCTCCTCTTTAAGAGTTTAGAGCAGTTCCCAATGGGCCATCCCATTTCTGTCTCTCAGGGCATCCAGGATTTTCCCCCATCGTGTTTCCTGAAAAAATTTTCCTTGCCCTCAATTCATCCTGAAGAAACCTATTATACATTTTGGGACTTACTTTTATGTTTAATTTAGCACTTTAACGAACAAATTCTTATATTCTTTGATTCTCTATTTCACAGTGAGTTTTAACTAAACCAAAGATTTTTGAGTGCTGGGATTCTGCCATGTTCTTCTTTTATATTCTCTAAGGAACTTAACCACTTACTTTCAAGCACATAATATGCCCTTGATAATAACTACTTAGAGAACTGAAATGAATGATATTAATCTCTTTGAATGTGATCAGTTTGTACTATTGCTATAATTCAATTAATCACCTGCCTCTCTCTACTATTACCACCAAACCAGTAAATCATATTCATCCACATACACACACCCATGTATGTGTTTGCACACATACATGCACAACACAGAACCAGTGGTCTACTGGAGGATTAATTTTAAGTGGTTTGAGATCCTACGCAAAATAAAAGGAAGTAATTCATTGTAATCTCCATTCAGCCCCCTTCTAATCATGGGAGACTACCACAGACAGTTGCAAATATTCTGCTCTCTCAATCCCGGGCAAGGCTGTGTTGTTCAAACATTTCCCTCTGTTCAAATGGCTGCTCAGCTATATATGAACAGCATAATCCTGGGCAAGTTATGGAACCTTTTTGAACCTTAATTTCATCCTTGTAAAAGGAGAAAAATCATGTCATCCTTTCAAGGCCACTTTTGGGATCAGCAATAATGACTATACTCATCACCATTTATTGAGATTACTATGTTCCTGGCAGTGTGCTCTGTCCATAAATTTCTCCTTTAATTGTTACAACATCTTTGGCATATACTAGATTCTCAGTAACAGTGACTATTATATTTTATACCTTGGCTTAAATGTACATTGAGTCAGACTGAAGATTGCCAAAGACTCGTTTTTCATTTCCCAGGATTGGCAGAAAGGTTTGATGAAGTCAGGCTACTACCAGGTGCCTATGGCCCAAGGCCAGTGTAATGGTTGCTCTGAGTGGAGGTCAAATGCTAGGACCTGCCATCCCATCCCCATAATAGCCCTCGGGCTAGAGAAGCTTGCTCTCACAACAAAATTTGGCTTAGGAAACAAGAAGGTACTGCCCCAAATTGCTTGTAAGCTGAGTCACACTACACATCAGTAGAAAGCAGCAAATCAATTGCATTAAGCACAAAAGAAACTCACTTGTGTAAACTGAGGTATGACACTTCAAGGATAGTGAAGTGTAAAATCCGAGTCTTGTGAACCCTTCTTGTTTCCTCTGAGCTAAACACTAGAATGAAGTTTAGCTTTCAACAGGAGGGATTTGGATTAAACTCTAGGAATCGTTTTTTTTTATTGTAAAGGTTTTGAGCTGTTAGAGCACATAAACATCAAAATTTTCAAGAATGTATCTAGGAGTTTTAACTTTCCTGCACAGATTTTCAGGGCACTTCTAAGAAGAAGAGAAATGACTTGGATGACCTCAAACAGTAACTCCCCAGGACAGTAATTCCTTCCTCTCTCTCTCTCTTTTTTTAAAAATATTTATTTGTTTTGAGAGAGAGAGTACACACTCACTTGGGGGAGGGGCAGAGAGAGAGAGAGGGAGAAAAAGAATCCCAAGCAGCCCCTGTGCTGTCAACACAAAGCCTGACATGGGGCTTGATCTCATGACCATGAGATCATGACCTGAGCTGAAATCAAAAGTTGGATGCTAAACCCACTGAACCTCTCCCTTTCTTGCTAAAGCAAAAGTATATTTTAAATTATATTTCTTTCCCCTTTCATCCAGCTACACATTAGTCTTTTGGAGATGGGTCTGGAGATTAGTGTTTTTGAAAAATTTTGCAAATGATTCCATTGTGCAGCCAGGGTTGGGACAACTCCTTTTGGACAGAACAAATCCCAGAGACTGCAATCTTGCAATTTTGTGATAAAATCACACTCCTGTGATGGGGTTCAATACACTAATGTCCTGTTTACTGCCACCTTGTGGTTGCACCTTCCATTATGACCTGCAGAGTCCTGGCTGGTGTGACTGGAGGAAAATTCTCTCCCCATCAGTCTTACAATGATTTTATAAAGTTCCTAAGTGGAGTGATCTTAATCTTAGTTTCTTACAGAGTCTCTGTTACATCTTCCTTTAATTTCTTACTGCAATCTCTCCTGAGAAAATCAAGGCCAGGTGTAGAGTTTTTTCTATTATAGTATCCCGCCAGAAGATTCTCTTTACTCATAGTTGAGAACAGTTACTGAGATAATAATCAAAGGCATTTTTTTATGTGCCATATTCATTACCACCCTCGTTATACAGGTAATGCCAATGAAGCCCAGAGAAGTTAACTTGTCTAAAGTCACACACCTTTTGAGTGACAATGCTTGTTTCAAAGTTAAGATCACCTGCCTTTCAAGCTCATGTTCATGGTAGTGGCATCCAGCCAAACGGGAACTAAATACTGGTGGCAAGGTGGCTAGCAAGATAAAAGTAGGGCTCTAGTCCTAGAAAGGGCTCTGGGAATACTTTTCTTTTTTGTTTTTTGTTTTTTAATTTTATTTTAGAGAGAGAGTGTGCAAGCAGGGAAGAGAGGTGGGGAGAGAGAGAGAGAGGGAGGGAGGGAGGGAGGGAGGGAGAAAGATAGAGAGAGAGAGAGAGAGAAAATGAATGAATCCCAAACAGGTTCCACACTCAGCGCTTGATGCCGAGACCCTGGGATCATGACCTGAGCTGAAATCAAGAGTTGGGTGCTCAACTGACTGAGTTACCCAGGCGCCCCAAAGGGATACTTTTTTTTAAACCCAACATGGAACTCAAGAATACCCTTATATTTACAGGGTAACAGCCTGAGATTGAGGATCGGGATAAAGGGAGATGATGAGACAACTCAGAAAAGCAGTCAAAATCACTGGATGTAAAGGCTTTTATTAGGGTTCTCCTCAGCATTGGGGAGGAAGAGAAATCAAAATATCAAGAATTTGTTCAGAGTGGTTGGGCTTTCAATGCACGCACAGCCCCACAAGTCTAAGTGGGAGGGGGTTGTTTGCATTTTATGAGCACTTGCTCGTGTTCCAGGCAGCACAGTAAGCAAGTAGCATGCATTTTAAAATTCCATCCTCAGAATAACTTTATGAGATGAATAGCATTCTCATTTCCACTTTAACTACCACCAATATGAAGCTGTATATAACGAATTTACCCACGTTCAGAGATAGTAAACATTACAATGGGATTTAAATCCCGGACTTAAGAGCCTTCATGTTTTGCTTCTACACATTATTGCCCCCTCCTCCACTGCCCTCGGGGCTCCTGTCTCCCCACTCCTTTCTTTTATCATGAGGAGCAGATCAATCAGGAAAACTGAATTCTAGCTATTTTCATTTATTAATCCAACTAAATTAAATTGATAGCAGTGTCAAACATTCAGTATTTATGGAGGCCATTTGATGTGTCTTATTTGGTGGAAGGGTGGAGAAAAGTCTTCTGTCTTTGAGGAAATCCCCCTCCCCCACTCCCTGAGCTGTGGTTACAGACCTGGTAATTTACTCTCTCTCTCTCTCTCTCTCTCTCTCTCTCTCTTCCTAGAAGTGATCATGTGACACAGCTCAGTAAGGAAATGCTTATGCCTGGGACTTTGAACTGTTGAATCTTAAGAGGCAAAACAACTGGTGAGAAATTTTCCACAGTAGCAATGGAAGCATTGTAAGAGTGGAGTCTTGGGTGCCTATTCGGATTACTGCTAACCAGACAGTATCCTAATCAGGCTATTCAGTGGTGGGACTTGGGCTACCTCCCCTTTCTAGGTGCTGTCCATTTCTGAGACTCTTTCTCCAGGCCCCCCCTCTGACCACCTCCCTCAAATTAAGTCTTTGAAATGCTGGATTTCCTTTAGTAATTTCTTTCTTTCTTGTATTTTTGTTGTTGTTGTTGTTGTTAGCTTAAAGTTGAGTAGATTTTGCTTGCTACCAAGGACCCATACTGATGTTGACTGCCACACTTCAGAATGACTTATAAACAGACTAATTTTACCCAGGAAATATTCAGATTCTTGGTACATACAGCTATTTTTCCTTAGCTGTTATTATCTTATATTTTAGCTCCTTCATAATTTTGGTCACATTATAGAAAAGGGTTTTTCCTCCCTTCTAATTCACTTACATTGATCTCACTCTCAAATTTTCTTTTTGATCTACTTTTCTGATTTACTCACTTGACTGCTTCTCCAGATTTCTTGCCCAGCCAGGTGGGCCACATATGGAGTCTTTAATACTTCCGTCAGTTTTCTCTCTGGGTGTTCCACACCTCAGCTTCCCTAATCATAACCATGATTGCCTCGTACTTTTACAAGGCACTCGCTTATTTAATTTATTTAGCGTACTGTTCAATTAATGACTTAGTCACAGTCAGGGTAAAGTTTCTGGGCTGTTCCAACTTGGAAACAGAAAAGGAGAAGTGTTGCCTTTTTTAAATCTCTGACCTGGCTTCTATCGGAACAGAAAATGAATATTTTAATTCTTTCATCACTGTTGTATCTTTTCTATGACCTCGCGTTAGGTTTTTATAAATCTTTTCTCCTGCAACAGCACTTCTAGAGCTTGTGGGTATTCATGGACTGTCTTTGGTTATTATGACCCTGATATAAAGGACTACATTAGCTGTTTTTGAATAAAACAAAGTAACAGAGAGGAAAAAATATGCTAGTTAAAATTACAAATAACTTAGCTGCTTTTGCCTCTGAGGAAGTGACATAATTTTTCTCTGGAGACTTTTGTTTGAAAAAATATTTTAATGGTCTGACCTTGGGAGCTAATGTTTATATGATTTGGCAGGAGACAGCAAAACAGAAGATTGTCTGCAAATAAAATGAAGAGAAATTGAATGGTGGGAGCTGCCAGAAGAAGTAAGCAACAGATGAAGCTTTGCAATATGGTAGAAGGTTGCCCAAGTAGAAGGGTAAACTCTCTCTAGAGATGGTTGAGGGACTTGAAGGGTGGGATATTTAATTTTATGTGCTTTGTTCCAAACCTCCAGTAAAGGATGCCACATGTTTCCTTGATTTAATGGCTTTCTGAGCATGAATGGGTGATTGCCAACCAAGAGACTTGAGGTCTCAGAGAGGAAATAGGTGCCAATGGGAAATAAATCAGTAATTGACATGGAAAAGCTTCATTTTCCCCTCTGAAGGAGGATAGGGGTTGGAAGTATTTGGGTTGTAATTGTTGCCACACAGCCAACATTTTGGAGAAAGAAACTGAGCAACCAAGGAAGCAGAAAAGGAGACACTAGAACAGCTACAGGGGAGAGAGGCTCAGCCTGATGAACAAAAGCAGAAAGAAGAACTAAAGCTTCTCCTATTTCCCTCCGTCTTCTGTAATGTTGAAATGTGGCAGCATCTATTACCACTCAGTAAGTATAGCTCTTAAGTGTGTAACCAAGTGGCATGAACTCTGTTTAGCACCAACTAAAATGAGGTGAGCAGGTTCAAGGTATTTTTCTCTAAGAGCATTAGTCAAAAGCAGAAAATATAAAAGAATATTCAAACATCTAACAGAAATGTAACTAAATATTTTCAGAATGTAAATTTCTTAGCGAGAATGTTTGTGTAACAGAAATTATTTCCTTATAGATGGAAGGATAGCTGAAGAGGCTGTAATCTGCTATTTTACATTCATGTTTATGCTTCCAAATACATGGCTTATATGATTGTAGCCATAAATTCCTAATATATTAGGAATATCTCTTTATGAGTGAGAACAACTTCCAAATTAAAAAAAATGTGATTAAACCCCATGGAAATGAACAATTCCCCAACTAGGATTTCTAATATCTAGACTAGAGAGATATAATGGTTGGGACAGAAGAGGTAAGGGTCTCTTGGAGAATTAGGACAGCTATTTAGGATAAAGGAAAGTAAAGAGGAAGGTGGGGGTAAGGGAGAAGGAAAAGGTTATTGAAAAAAATTAAGAATTACTTTTTACAGCATTTGAAATAATACATTATTTGCAACTTCTATTTTGGTTGAGATAAATTCTCACCTTTAGGAGGTGCAAGAAATAAAATTTCTATTTGGGAACTAAGAATGGCTACCTTATTCTAAGCTTACTCACTATATTATATAGTAGCTTATCAATAATTATAAAAATCTATGCTATAGTAACAATGTATTGCCACCATCAGAGAAGGTGAGCAACAGGTAGCTCATTGTAGTTTTGAAATAAAGATTTTGGTTGAATGTTTCTATATTTGAATATTGGAAGTTTATAATGCAATTCAGAATAAAGCATTCCTTACTTAGTTCAGGATTAAAACTTAGATTACAGACTTTCATCATAAGAAAATGTAGTTTTCTGTAGGACAATGGTGGCTATTTAAATCTGAGTCTCCCCTGCATCTTCTCTGAGAAACCATACATGTCAAAGATGATAGCAAATAAACCATCCACAATCTACATGGAGAGCATAAGTAGGAGACTGTGCTATTACCAGCTTCAATTGTACGTAAGTAAGGAAGTAAGTAAAAACATAGTTAATACGATAAATGCCACGTCCATGGCCAACAGTGACGTGGGGAGTTAGATATTGAATGAAAAAGTTGGCAGAGGCCTGATAAACTCTCCCCCAGAGTTACTTGTGTATCTTTCTAAAACAGGGCATTTAGATATTATCAACATAACATTTTATCCCTAATATAGATTGTCATGCTAACTGGGGGCTTGGTGAAAGAAAAAAAATAAACTTTAGGCATGAAATCATTAATTTGCATGAACTGAAAACTGTTCATCACATTCAACATGTCATTTTGCTCCCTGTTCCTTGTTTAAAAAAATACAAAAAATACACACAAACATTTCTCATTAATTAAAACATTAAAAGTAAGTCAATATAATGAAAAGAAATAAAACTGGATAGAACCACCAAAAGGGACCAGGTAAAAATCCTTTTGTAAATTTAACATCACTGAACAATATGGGAAGCGAGTGTGAATCTAGAATGGATTAGGAGTTAAAAAAAAAACAAACCCAGCTTTATTGAAGTATACTTGACAAATGTTGTATATATTTGTGTAATGATTTAATATACATATACACTATGAAATGATTATAATAAAATTAACACATCTATCATCTCCCACAGCTACCATTTGTGTGTGTGTGCGTGGGAGAACACTTAAGATCTACTCTCTCAACAATTTCAATTGTAAAACATGGCATCAACTATAGTCACTGTGTTGTAAGTTAGATCCCCAGAACTTATTCACCTTATAACTAAAACTTACAACTTGTACGTTATGTAACTTATAACTTATAACTAACCCTTTGACCAGCATTTCCATTTCCTCCAGCCCCAAGTCTCTGGTAACCACCATTCTACTCTCTGAGTTTGACATTTTTACATTCCATGTATAAGTGAGATCATATGGTATTTGTCTTTCTGCATCTGGCTTATTTCGCTTAGCGTAATGTCCTCCAGGTCCATCCAGGTTGCTGCAAATGGCAAAGGACCCACCCCCTGACTTTTAATATTTATTTTTGAGAGAAAACACAAGCAGGGGAGGGGTAGAGAGAGAGAGAGGGAGATAGAGGATCCGAAGTGGGCTCTGTGCTGACAGCAGAGAGCCCAATGTGGGGCTTGAACTCATGAAATAAGAGATCATGACCTGAGCCATCCAGGCACCCCTCCCCCCCTTTTAATCACTGAATAATATTGTCTTGTGAGGAGGCCTTTTAATGGGATAGCTACAGGTGAGGGCTTCCAAAGTTGGTGCCCAGTTTAGCATCCCGGCTACCAAAAGGTAGGCAACTGTAAGGCCTGAAAATGGAGGACCATACTTCTAGTTGACATTAATATAACTTCTGTCCTGTGTAAGACAAAACCTGTTTGTTGGTTTTTAGGTAAAAGCAGTTGTTTGCTTCCTCACTGGTGACAGGCTCACTGATTCTCTCTCAGGTTTCTTGAACAAGAAACCTAGGTGGTTTTTCTGCTCACAAGCCTGCCCTTCTCAGTCTAAAAGGTCTTGTCCCTCTGGGCTGCAGCTGTGACTTCTTCTGATGATGCATTTCCAAAGTCCAACTCTCACCCCCACCCCACTGCCCATTATCCCATACCATTTCAGGTGACTTTTCCCATATGCGGTTTGGACTGGACTTACTCTCATACTTTGATTACATTACTATTTCCTGTTTACTTATCTTCAACTAGACTGTGAGATCAACTTGTTCACCTTCATGAACTCAGTGTCTATTGTGCTGCCTGATACATTGGATACGCTCAATAATATTTGCTAAGGGAATACTTTTGTTCTTCTCTCTGAGAGAAGAATTTGAGTATAAATAATTAAAACTTTCAGGGACGTATACTAAAATATGCCTACAGTTGTGATTGCTCTTTCAAATACCTTGTTCACATGAATGAACGGAATAGCCTTTTATGCTGCTCTCAGTGAGAGTTATTGCACTTGTATTCTTTAGTCAGTTTAGGCAATAGCACTCAATTGCAAGGAGAAATAACTGGAACTATTCTTTGCAAATTATACCTCAGTGTACATGGATTAGACAAATTGGTTTTGAAGAGATCATACTACTCTCTCAATATCTGACATCTAATCTGGCATTTTTATACATGTTGTGGCTACCAGCATAGTCTGGAACTTTACAGACTCCTACAGAAATAGTTTTTTTAAATTATGAACAGCTAACATCCCTTCTTGTTATGTGGTCCAATCTCCAGCACACATTGCAGCTACTTTAAACTTCCCGGCATAGAGGTGATCATGTCGCTCTTCTAACTAAGAACCTACAGTGAAGTGATTCTTCGCTGCATGCCCATCCCATTGACAGCAAATAAAATTATCCAACCTACTTTACATTTTTTATCCTTCCTTCTTTTTTTTTTTTTTAAATTTTTTTTTCAACGTTTTTTTAAGTTATTTTTGGGACAGAGAGAGACAGAGCATGAACGGGGGAGGGGCAGAGAGAGAGGGAGACACAGAATCGGAAACAGGCTCCAGGCTCCGAGCCATCAGCCCAGAGCCTGACGCGGGGCTCGAACTCATGGACTGCGAGATCGTGACCTGGCTGACGTCGGACGCTTAACCGACTGCGCTACCCAGGCGCCCCAGTCCTTCCTTCTTTTTAATCAACTTTTTATTGAGGTGAAATTCACATGACATAGCTTTAACCATTTTAAACTGAATGTTCAGTGGCATTTAGTACACTCAAAATGGTGTGCAACCACTTCTCTTCTAGTTCCAAACAAAACGTTTTTCTTACTCCAAAAGGACACTCCATACCAATTAAGCAGTTACTTCATATCCCTGATTTCTTCCAGCCCTTGGCAACCATCAGTCTACTTTCTGTCTCTATGGGTTTAATTCTTGTAAACATATATATGGAAAAAATTAATAAATGACATTTTCTGTCTAGCTTCTTTCACTTAGCACAGTGGTTATGGGCTTCATCAGTGTTATAGCATGTATCAGTACTTCATTTCTTTTCACGTCCAATTAATGTTTCATTGCATGGATATGCTATGTCTTGTTTATCCATTTACCTGGTGATGGACATTTGGATTCTTTTGGGAGTTATGCATAATGATGTTAGTCTTTCTTTTTTAATTTAATTTTTTAATCTTTATTTATTTTTGAGAGGGAGAGAGAGAGACAGAGTGTGAGGGGAGGAGTAACAGAGAAAGGAGACACAGAATCCAAAGCAGGCTCCAGGCTCCGAGGTATCAGCACAGAGCTTGACGCAGGGCTTGAACTCACGGGTTGTGAAATTGTGACCTGAGCCAAAGTTGGACACTTAACCGACTGAGCCACCCAGGATGATGCTAGTCTTTCTTAAACTCTTGTATCTCTCCTCCACTTCTTAGCTTAGCCAAGTTAATAGAAATAAATTGTCTTTTCTCTGAACTTCCATAATGTTTCTATGGTACTAATTCATAATTCACTTATTTATTTATCCAAATAATTATCTGCACATGCAAACATTAAAAAAAAAATTACTGAGCACCTGTTCTGTGAAGTACTAAATCTTTTTCAAAGCCAGTCATACATTATGTATTTGTGAAGATGTCTTCTTTGCCCTACTGGTGTTACTTCTGAATACATAGGAACATCATCTCACTTGATGTCTCCACCCCTCACTGGTCTCAGCTCAGCAAGTTGTGTGAATTAACAAATGTACAAGTGAAATTATTTTCTTAACAATCTACCACTGTCAATGTAAACAACTGCCTTTAAATCCTTGGCCCTTGAAGATCTTCCACTGACATGAAGGACTGATCTCATCTGAGGCTGGTCAAGTTTATAGCACTGCACTTTCCCCAACCTTACCAAATTTACTACACTGTCTCTCCTTTGGCCCATGGCCTCCTACTCATCCTTTCTTTGTAAATGTGATTTTCAGTTTCTCCAGGGTAGGAATTGTTGCAGCAAGATAACCATCAGCTATTTCCTGGCAGCAAAACCAAAGAATGCAGGATTACTTCAACTTACTTGCCTATAGATTTTATATAAATGATTTTGCCAGAGTCATTTGAAATTTTAGTAAAGTCAGTAGAACAAAATGCCAATATAAGAAGTGGTTCATACACCTTTAAGTATTTCTCAAATATCCCTATGTAAAGACTAGAAGGGGTAGGATAGTTTTGTTATTGTGTGTGTGTGCGTGTGTGTGGGGGGTGTTCATATGCTTCTTTTACCTTTTTCATGGTAAATGGTTTTTCAACAATTTTTTTCTAAGTAGTCTTGAAACAATGCAAATATGGGATTGATAGCTTCCAATATAACATCCGACATTTTAATCACATCCCACATTGAATAAAGACACGTTGTTCGCTCTTTTCTAGGTTTTTGAATGTTTTGAATTGATAGGTTTTGATTATCTATTTTCTCCAAGCTACAAAATAGTCCTCAGATAGGAAATTTCTTAAATACTCCTTGCTATACACTACTGGTAAAATAAAAAAAATCTACTTTTTTTTTTTTTGAAAATGAGAAGAGCTAGGGGTGGCAGGTATTCAGAAAATCAGTACTCTTAGCATGCTGAAAAATAAGGCACAAGAGCTAGGATTTATTTAAATACTACATTCAATTTAATTTAAAGTAAAATCCTGATAGCAGCATTCCTAATTAGGCGGATATTTTCAGTTTCTCCTGCTTCCTAGCACAAGGTCTCACTCACTTGCTGATTTTAAGCAATGCATTAGATGGCAGTGTTCACGTAGTTTCCAATGGCACTTACTGCAATCATTTTATTGCACAGACCCAAAACACACCTTCATTTTGGATTTTATACTACTCCAGTCTCTAAAGCTGCTCTTTTCCTGGACTCCCTTTATACCTTTGGTTCTACTAGGAGAAAAACATTTACCAGAATGTTAGTAATTGTGGACATCCCATGACAGATATAAAAGCATGTTCTATGTCTTTTTGAATCCTTATGTCTACTTAAGCAATAAGAAAATATGGCAGATCATACCTGTCTCTTACTCGTGGGTATTTAAGATTCACAGAAATACACACTGTTGTCATTTGCTACTACAAAACTCACCATGCTCACTTAAAAGTAAAGGCATGTCTTTGTTATTAAGAAATGTATAAGGCTTGCACGCTTTATTAAAAATTATTCCTAATTTAAAAGTCTTATTCAATTTCACTGTTTTCTTCCTTATTCTTTTCTCTTTTGTGTTTTTACTGACTTTGACCCTTTGGCTTTTGATAATAAAACCCTTATTCTAACCCTCCTTGTGCTTCTATTTATTTTTATCCTCAAATCCAATAAGGATACTTTCCCAGGTCCAAGCCTGATTAACTTGCTTGGAGTACAGTCCATTTGGCACATGGACCAGATGCCAAATAACTTAATAGGTCTTAGATGCCATCAGGGAAATATCTCAAAGACCTAAATCAAGATGCCTTTTAGCATTAAGGCATAGCTTTCTTTTAGAAATTTAGCTTAAAAAAACAAATCTCCAAGTCACTGTTTTCCTCCAAATAGCTGAATGGTCTGCCTTCTCCAATTTCTACCACCCAGCAAAACCTGTTTTCTAGTTTTCCAGAAACACTGGGACCTCTTGACCTGGGAAGGTATAATGCCATATGTTAAATCCACTTAGACTAAATTTAGAAGCATCTTTCTCCCTACCCCAAGTGAGATCAAGCAGTCTGCATGGAGAGGATAGGCAGGACTTCCAGAGCTAAGGGTTTAGAGGTCAGAGGAATAAAGAGAGCTTTGTAATACCTGAGATTTAACCCTTCTTATTCTTTCCAGAAACATCAGAGATTTTGATTATCCCTAATGATAATAAATACTCATATGGAATAACATCTTTTTGGAAGGAGGAACTCTCAAAGTATATTTGTTAAATGACTACCATGTGACAGTGAATAATAATGCATATCTGGTTATAGTTGTGAAGTTTTCTCATATAATGATAGATAGATTCTCTTACCTATTTCATAGATGAGGAAAGTAAGAATCAGAGAGGTACTTACTGTCCAATATAGAGAACTAACATAACTTTTAACTCCTGGTCTAGCCTTCTTTTCATTAAACTGAAAGCTCAACCAAATCCAATGCAACTTTTTTTTTTTTCTGTATAACAATCTGGATTATGTATGTCCTATGTAAATACTGGCTCAAATTTCTCTTGACTTACTAGCTCAGGGCAAGGCTAGAGGTTATGGTCTCCTTTGGTCAGGAAACCATTATGGGGAATAGTTAGCAAGGCCCACTAATAGCTTCTTAGTAAACTGCCATTTTACTCCCAAATTAATCTGAATACCTTTAGAAGTCATTTTACTCTAGATTAAGGATTTTTGAAAGGATGGTCAGTGTTTTAGAGAACTCATCTCTTAAAGGAAGCCTGAAGCAGAGAAATTCTTTTAAAGTGAGAGTTTCCATGAAAAAAAAAAAAAGAAAATTTATGAAGTTGCGATAGACTACATTTGTTTTTTAATACCCACCATATGTCTGGTTTTATTCAGGGACTAGAGGAGTGGGTTAGTGCTTATTTTCACAGATTATATAAATAACAGTCTTGCTTATTTCTCCTAGGTGAAAACATTTTGGATTATACCAAATAAAATGCTGGGGAAAAAATTCCAACCATCCCTAATTATTAATAAACACAGTTCACTAACAGGTCTTTGGTTAGTGTCTATGCTACTTGGGGCTGTGAGATTTTAGAGCGTGGATTGTTTTACAACCAGAGATGAAGGTGATTGATTGCTTTCAGGGGTTTCAATATTAATATCTCCATTTCCTGTTGTCCTTTTTCTCCCTTTGATTTTTTCAGGCTTTGCTGAGTGACCCATAAATGAAAACTGAGGTTTAAAATAAGGGTCCAACAGCATTCTTTGATATTTTTTCTTTTCTTCTCTTTCTTTCTTTTTTTCCCCCTGCATCTATTCCCCATTAGGACACCAAGCACCAACTTCCCCATTCTCCTTTCCCTGCATCCCAGTGGCAGAAGCACAAATAGACCTTGCCTGGTTGAGTGCCCAGAGGGAAGGAAGGCACTAACATTTGTGGAGTGCTCTCATGTCCAGGCACTGTGCTAACCTGTTACATATGTGGTGGTATAATATTTCAAAGTGCTAATTGTCCGGTATAACCGCCAATTCTCCCCAGCTTGGCAGCTAAATGGAAAAGCAACATGGCCGTGGGGACGATTTACAGTGGGGAACAAAGTTCTTTAGCTTTTAAGTTCAAAGGGCACCATCTGGGTATGAGAAAGGAAATTTTTTGAAAAGGAATGCAGTCAGGGAGAACAGGTTTTTCTTCCTAATTTGAAACTAAAGAGATAAAGGAGCCTGGAGCTGGCAACCAAGTCATCTCCAAAGTTGTCCAGGGCCAAAAAACAGTGGACTTGATGTTACTTTTTACTTTTCTTCCTTGAAAATGTGTTTGCTGCTGCTTTGTTCAGAGGCCACCCAGAATCAGCAGTTTGGCAAAGGGTAACAGATTGAAGTTACTTCTTTGGGATTTGTAACAAAAAGGGAACAATGGAGTTCAATGGACATTGACTGAAGAATTGATTAAAAATTTTAGATGAAGTGTTTACAGATATGCTGTTAGGTAGTGAACGTAAATCTTCTATTCTTATCTGTGAGTTAATAACAAACGGGTCTTGTCTCAACCCTACCCTTCTTGATCTTTCCGCTTTTTATTTCAGAAGGCTCACAGGCTTTTGCTGCAATATTTTCTTCAAGGAGTATCAATGTGAGGGCTTTTTTCTAGCCTTCCTAGCAATCTTTGTAAGTTCCCTATCTTTCTTAAATGGCACTATTTTCTTATCCAGCCTGTTCCTCATCACCTGCCATCTGGCTGTCTCTCACTGCCCCTTCTCTTCTTTCCATCCCTTGTCCTACCTAGCATTTCCTATCTGTGGTATACTCCTCTGGGCTGCGGACAGGGTTCTCTGGCAACATGCAGGTGGAGGGGTTATTTATTGCCTTTAGAAGGCTGTCATTTTGGAACGAAAAATGTAGCATACTGCTAGGAGGAATCCTCCCTACTTCCGCCTACCCCAGAAAATAAGCCCAAGCCCTTTCTAGCTACTTCCTGAATTTCTAATTTTAAGCATGCCTGTCACAGCCATCTTCAGAAGGCAATGACCACCAGCTGCCAAAATTGCAGAGAGAGACAGAGAGACGTGAGCTTTTAAATTTCTATTACTCTTGATGTGTTGGCTACTTTACTGGTGTGGCCACCCTGAGTGAGCTGTCCTAGATGTTAGGGTCTTAAGTTCACACGTAGCCAGCCCCTTGTGCAGATGTCACTTTGGACAACAAATCATTTATCTCTGTCACAATTCTTCATCAGCAGGATAGATTTCTATGGCTTCTGAACTAGGATAAAATGAGATGAAAGATATGCAAACTTTTTCAAGATAAAGATGTTTTTAAAATGCAGAGTAGTGGTATTATTCTGTGGAAACATTGTGAAAAAAACATCCACTATCTTTTCTTAAAAACTAATAGGCTCAAAATATAGGTATTATTTAGGTTGGATTGCAAAGCAAATCTACTTTAAAGTAAAATTTGAACTATTTTTGACATCTTTGTGTTGCATAAATTATTTAAGCCAAACTTTTTTTTTTTTAAACTGAGCAAATCGTGTTGATTATAAGTCAGATTCTTCCTTTTACTTTTCAAAGGTAACAGGCATCTTAAAAGTCATTGTTCAGGGCAAGTGAGTACAAAGAACAATGACTATTGGATTCTTGCTATTTAATAGGAATTCTTGTTTAGTTCCAGCCTTTAAAAAAGCTATCACTTTTTATATTTGCTAGTGACAATCAAACTCAAGAAAACATAGTTTTTAAGAAAAAATCTAAATAAATATTTTAGAAGATATGCAGATCTATTTTCATTTTCACAGATGGAAATACTGCAAAGTTAGTTATAGTACATTTACTGCCTTCAGAACAATCCCAGTTGAATTTTTCCTTCTATACAACAAATTGTAATTTACATGAAAGGGTATGCTCTCATGTCACATTGATGTGCTATGTGGCCTCCATCTCAAAACTGATAGATGAAATACATAATCTTTTCTATTTTGTTGGAAACAATAATCAAATAGTAAGTGTGTTTCTTTAGAAATGTTGTGATGTGCAGAAAACAGCAGAAGGGATGAAGGCCGAAGGACTGATGTGGTCCAGCTGTGGCTGCAGTGTGTGGCTGCAGTGTGAGGCAACAGCACAGCAAGAGCTACCTTACATTTCTGTAGGAAGAGGGTAGGAAGTGGAACAAAACTAATTTCCTTCAGAAATGCAAAGCCATGGCAGGGCTCTATTCACTATATTCCTGGGATGAGATTTGCAAGTATCACATCTCTCACTGCACTCCCAATGCAGACATTTGCACAACTGTGATGGAATTTTAAAGCTATATGGATCCTGATATCAAAACTGCAATTTAGAATCTTAATCTGATTGAAGACACAACACCCCCTCCCTTGCAAGTCTGTTCCACATGCTGGTGTTTTTGGTAATTACTTCTATCTTCTGCACAGGGTTATGAATAACTCTGAGGTCAGGGAACCCTGCCCCGCTCCACAGTTAATTATATCTCTGGCAAGACTTAACCACAATACTTTGCTCATCATGAGGGATTAATAAGCCCTTGTAATTAAAACTCAAGACATGAAATGTATACAGTTTACATGGTGTTTGTTTACTGAACGCAAACTATAAACAGATGTTTATATCAAATAGAAAAATATTTACCAATAGACCTAGTCAGGCAGAAGTATACACAGACAGCTGAAAAATATAGTGAAAATTTCTGAAAAATAAATACTGCTTTTAAAAGAAAAGTCTAGGTCTGGGAAATACTAGAAGAAATTCTCCACATATGGTGGAGATGCACAGGCTTCTCTATTTGCCCCCTGGCTCCTTGGTCCCAGGTCAGTTCTCTGCCTTTCTCTGCTTTGCTGTGCCCTCTAGGAATACAGCTTCTATGAACAATCATGTACAGGTGTCTGTGTGGCTGTAAGTTTTTATTTCTCTGGGGAAAATGCCCAAGAATACAACTGCTGGGTT
The DNA here is from genome assembly GCF_014898765.1 of Herpailurus yagouaroundi. Classification (NCBI taxonomy): domain Eukaryota; kingdom Metazoa; phylum Chordata; class Mammalia; order Carnivora; family Felidae; genus Herpailurus; species Herpailurus yagouaroundi. Next base: position 19,749,419 of record NW_024412405.1, read on the forward strand.
TTACGTTAAGTGCATGTTCCATTTTGTAGGACCATTCCATGTTAACCTTGCCCATAGCTCTGTAAATATTCTATTCACAATGAATCTGGACAAAAACAATGAATACAATGAATCTGGAGACTGATACAATGAATCTGGAGAAAAACAAAGTGCTGGAAAAAGAACTAAGTTCTGTAAAAATTGTTTAGCCATAGCTCTCTGCATATAAAAATATATGCTATCATTTTTCTTTTAAACGCCACAACTGTAAACACAGGAAAGATAAAGAATAATAATTATCTTTCCCAACCTATTATAAGAAATCCAAGATAACATTATTTTTGGAAATATATCTGCTAAAGCTTATTTTGGCTCTCACAATACGTATTGGCTATTGTCTTCCATAGGTTGTGTGGATTCTACACAATAAAAAATAAAATAAAAGCATCAAAAAACTATAAAACTTGAACAGTAAAAATGGGAATCACCTACATATATCTGAATGTGTGGCATTAGGAGCACATCTGATATTGTCCAGCACAATTGCATAAATTGTTAGAAAGGACAGAGAAAATACCTCCTATCAAAGGTCCAACTGATCCTGAAGGAGTGGGATGCTCTGAGCCTTTCCTCTAATCAAAGTGTCATTCATTCATTCATTCATTCATTCACTCATTCATTCCTACAAATATTGTTGATCATGTATATGTAAAATGAATTGTAAAGGAAGCTAGTTATATGTCTATGCCCTAAGTTAACTCTCTGAGGACAGAGTAATTCATCAGAAGTAGCTTGGGATATCCCCCAAACACTAGCAACTGTATCAGCAAACTTTAAAAGAGGAACTCTGCACTTGAATTCAAATAGCTACACAATACTCCATGACAAAATAATTGAATTAGATCAATACCCACAAAAACAAAGGCTGGATTTTATAAGGTATTGGAGGTGATGGTGCAAGAAAAATACTGATTTTTATAATGCTTTTATTAACTTTATTGTGCATGGATGACACAAACTTAAGTACAAAATTGCTAGATCTTATAACATTAAAACTGCTGCCCTGCAATACTAAAAAATATGTATTAATTAAGTATAAGATCAGAGGCTTAACATGCTACCATTGTACAAAGGAGTAGTGTAGACAAGGAAACAGCTCAAAGCTAAAAAGAGATACAGATATCTTTATTACTCTCCAGAATGCACAAGACTAGGAAGTGGGCAGAAATCAGAAGACCCAGACAAATTCAGCCTCTAGCACTTTCCAACTGTGTGTAACCTTGGCTAATTCACTGCCTGGGTATTCTGCCTCTGCTTCCATCTCTCTTCAAAAAAAGAAAAGAAAAAAGAAAGGAAGGAAGGAAGAAAAAAGAAAAGAAAAGAAAAGAAAAGAAAGAAAAGGAAAGAAAGAAAAAGAAAGAAAGAAAGAAAGAAAGAAAGAAAGAAAGAAAGAAAGAAGGAAAGAAGCTTAAAATGATGGATAATAAAATATCTGCCTTCACAAAATAGTTGCCCTTAGATCACCAGACTGTTGGAGTGGTCAAAATGAGAAGGTGTATATGAAAAGTTGGTAAAATACACACATTCATACCTATGTGAACACATAGCATGATTTCATACAGTTACACTTATTCCTATCAGTTTTCCATTCATTAATACTTTTGGAAATTGTGTTTTGAAATGATGTTATGATCATTTGCTGTGTCTCATGAAGGAATCAATTTCATTATGTTACTGCATTTCCTTTTTGGTCTGACCATCCTTCCTTGGTTTAATCACCCACTTTATTCATTGAACAGCTTCAAAATTACCTTTTTTTTTGTAAAAAAATTCAGTCAAAACCTCAAAGAAGGGAACATTGGCCATTACTGAGGCTACTTAAAGGAATTTGCTTCATTCTTTTAAGCCAACTGCATATATATACAGAAAGCGGTGTAAATTCTGTGTCAAGCTTGATGAATTTTCACAAAATGAACACACTGATTAATCACAATCTAGAGCAGGAAGCAGAACATTATTGGTATCCCAAAGCCCCCTTTCTGCCCTCCTAATAGTCATTAACAATTTCCCTCTTCCCCAAAGAATATACTATCCTGATATATTAATATAAATCATATAGAAGAACTTGATATAGACAAGATGGCAAGGAATGTATATTTTTGTATTATTTACTCAAAACTGATAATTATCCAAGTTGTTATAGATATCAGTAGCTCACTCATTTCATATGACAATATATTGGATGGATATTATGAATATGCCACTATTACCCATTATAATGGTTTGATGATCATTTGAGAGGAATATTAACTAGTGTCGGGCTATTTCAAATAGTGTTGCAATAAACAGTTTTGTACATGTGTTTTGATGAACATATGTATGCATTTCTCTTGAGTATATTCTTAGGGGTGGAACTGCTGCATCAATGAACATGTATATTTTTAGTTTCATTAGACACTATCAGTTTTCAAACACAGTGGAACCAATTTGGACAATTAATATGTAAAAGCTCTAGTTTCTTTTTTGATGATGTATTACTTAATTTCCAAACATATGGTGGTTTTATAATGATTTGACTGTAACTGATTTTTATCTTTTTTCTCAACATTTTTATTTTTTTTAATTTTTAATTAACTTTTAATTTTAATTCCAGTATAGTTAACATTTTTATATTGGTTTCAGGTGTATAGTGATTCAACACTTCCCTACATCACCAGTGCTCATCATGCCAAGTGCCCTCCTTAAACCCCATCGCCTATTTCACCCATCCTTCCACCCACCTCCTCTCTGGTAACAATCGGTCTGTTCTCTATAGTTAAGAGTCTGTTTCTTGGCTTTGCCTCTCTCTTTACCTTTGCTTGTCTTGTTTCTTAAATTCCACATATGAGTGTAATCATATGGTATTTGTCTTTCTCTGACACTTATTTCACTTAGCATTATACTCTTAGCTCCATCCATGTCATTACAAATGGCAAGATTTCATATTTTTTTTATGACTGAATAACATTCGTGTGTGTGTGTGTGTATCACATCTTCTTTATCTATTCATCAACCTATGGACACTTGGGCTGTTTCCATAATCTGGATACTATAATTAATGCTGCTATAAACCTAGAGGTTTATATCCCTTTGAATTAGTGTTTCTGTATTCAAGGGGGCAGGTGGTAAATACCTAGTAGTGTGATAACTGGATAATAGGGTAGTTCTATTTTTAAGTTTTTAAGGAAACTCCATGCTGTTTTCCATAGTGGTTGCACCAGTAAGAAAGAATATACAATGGGAAAAAGACAGTCTCTTCAACAGATGGTGTTAGGAAACCTGGACAGCTTCATGCAAAAGAATGGAAATGAACCACTTTCTAATACCATACAATAAAAATAAATTCAAATGGATTAAAGACTTAAATGTGAGACCTCAAACCATAAAAATCCTTGAAGAAAACACAGGCAGTAATCTCTCTGACATTGGCCATAGCAACATTTTTCTAGATATGATTCCTGAGGCAAGGGAAATAAAAGCAAAAATAAACTATTGGGACTACATCAAAATAAAAACTTCTGCACAGTGAAGGAAACAATCAACAAAACTAAAAGGCAACCTACTGAATGGGAGAAGATAGTTGCAAATTACATATCTGATGAAGGGTTAATATCAAAAATATATAAAGAACTAATACAACTCAACACCAAGAAATCTAATAATCTAATTAAAAATGGGGAGAAGACATGAACAGACATTTCTCCAAAGAAGATATACAGATGGCCAACAGACACATGAAAAGATGCTCAACATTACTCATCGTCAGGGAAATACAAATCAAAACTACAATGCAATACATCACCTCACACTTGTCAGAATGGCTAAAATAGAAAACATAAGAAACAACAAGTGTTGGTGAGGATGTGGAGAAAAAGAACCCCTCTTGCACTGTTGATGGGAATGCAAACTGATTTCTACCTTTCTTTTATAGTCAAAAAAGATATTGTCTGATTAAAATCCTTTGAATTTCTTGCAGCTTGGATTATAGATGTGCATATGGCTAGTTTTGATAAATACACAATGTTTACTTGAAAAAGAATGTTCATTCTTCAGTAGCTGTTGCTTTGCTGCAAATTAGGTAAGTTAGGTCAAGTGTGTTAAAAGTATTGTTCAAAGTTTTTATAACCTTAATGATAGTTTTGGTCTTTTTTTCCCATTACTGGGTTATATATTTAAAATTTCTCACTATGACATTCTACTTCTCTATACTCTGGCAATTTTTTGCTGTACATATTTTGAAGGTATATATTACTAGGCACATATAAATTTAGAATTTTATCTTCTTCGTGGAGGAATGTAAAAGAACATCTTTTTTTTATGTTTAGCAATACTTCTTCCCTTAAATTCTACTTTGTTATTAATTTATATGTACTAGTTTTTTTTGAATTAGTATTTGCATAGAATATATTTTTTCATGCTTTTAATTTCATTCTTTCTTTGTCCTTTTATGTGTCTTTATAATGTGTCTTGTAAACAGTAATAATCTGGGATTTTTTATATCCAGTCTGACAGGCTTTTGTTTTTGTTTATTTAGTCCACTTATCTTTATGTGTGTGGTTTTGTTGTTTGCTTGCTATTAATTTTTTTATTGAAGTGAAATTTACAGAGCTGTATCTTAAATATATAATATGATGAGTTTTTACAAATGTAAACACCCATATAAACAGCATTTACATAATCCCAAAAAGTTCTATTGGTCACATTACAGGCAAGCTCCACTTGCATAGACATTGTTCTAAGCTCTGGTGCCATAGATTAGATATGTATTTCATATAAATTAATTCTACAGCCTGTGAGCTTTTGTATATAGTCTCCTTTGCTCCACATGACATATGTGATACAAATAGCATATCCTTTTTTATTGCTGAGTAAATTTACACCGTATGACTATTTTCCTGTTGAGGTACAATTGAGTTATTTCCAGTTTTTGTATATTATGAATAAGGTTACTATATACATTCGTATGTACATGTATTCCTATTTCTTTTGGGAGAAATACAACTGGGTGAAATTTCTGGGTCATAGGATAAAGGTACACTTACCTTTATAAGAAATTATCAAACAGTTTTCCAAAACCATTGAACTGCTTTACACTTGTACTAAGCCACTTACATGTGATGTAAATCATGGATACATTTCACATTGACTCTATCATCTTACTCTTTGTTTCCTATTTGTTCTGACTGTTCTATGTCTTGTTCATTTTTGTTTTTTGTTTTTGGCATCCTTTGGATTTCATAAAATGTTTTTAATCATCCCAGCTTATTCCTTTAAATTTTGGTTACATAGAGTTAACTAATTATATGAGAAATCAAAATATATATACAAATATATATAGATCAAAATATATATACAAAAATATATAGATCAAATCTTTATCACTTTTTAGGCTATAAAAAGATCTTAAAATTCTTTTTTTTTTTAATATATGAAATTTATTGTCAAATTGGTTTCCATACAACACCCAGTGCTCATCCCAAAAGGTGCCCTCCTCAATACCCATCACCCACCCTCTCCTCCCTCCCACCCCCCATCAACCCTCAGTTTGCTCTCAGTTCTCAACAGTCTCTTATGCTTTGGCTCTCTCCCACTCTAACTTTTTTTTTTTCCTTCCCCTCCCCCATGGGTTCCTGTTAAGTTTCTCAGGATCCACATAAGAGTGAAACCATATGGTATCTGTCTTTCTCTGTATGGATTATTTCACTTAGCATCACACTCTCCAGTTCCATCCACGTTGCTACAAAAGGCCATATTTCATTTTTTCTCATTGCCACGTAGTATTCCATTGTGTATATAAACCACAATTTCTTTATGCATTCATCAGTTGATGGACATTTAGGCTCTTTCCATAATTTGGCTATTGTTGAGAGTGCTGCTATGAACATTGGGGTACAAGTGCCCCTATGCATCAGTACTCCTGTATCCCTTGGGTAAATTCCTAGCAGTGCTATTGCTGGGTCATAGGGTAGGTCTATTTTTAATTTTCTGAGGAACCTCCACACTGCTTTCCAGAGCGGCTGCACCAATTTGCATTCCCACCAACAGTGCAAGAGGGTTCCCGTTTCTCCACATCCTCTCCAGCATCTATAGTCTCCTGATTTGTTCATTTTGGCCACTCTGACTGGGGAGGTGATACCCGAGTGTGGTTTTGATTTGTATTTCCCTGATAGGGAGCGACGCTGAACATCTTTTCATGTGCCTGTTGGCCATCCGGATGTCTTCTTTAGAGAAGTGTCTATTCATGTTTTCTGCCCATTTCTTCACTGGGTTATTTGCTTTTCGGGTGTGGAGTTTGGTGAGCTCTTTATAGATTTTGGATACTAGCCCTTTGTCCGATATGTCATTTGCAAATATCTTTTCCCGTTCCATTGGTTGCCTTTTAGTTCTGTTGGTTGTTTCTTTTGCTGTGCAGAAGCTTTTCATCTTCATAAGGTCCCAGTAATTCACTTTTGCTTTTAATTCCCTTGCCTTTGGGGATGTGTCGAGTAAGAGATTGCTACGGCTGAGGTCAGAGAGGTCTTTTCCTGCTTTCTCCTCTAAGGTTTTGATGGTTTCCTGTCTCACATTCAGGTCCTTGATCCATTTTGAGTTTATTTTTGTGAATGGTGTGAGAAAGTGGTCTAGTTTCAACCTTCTGCATGTTGCTGTCCAGTTCTCCCAGCACCATTTGTTAAAGAGACTGTCTTTTTTCCATTGGATGTTCTTTCCTGTTTTGTCCAAGATGAGTTGGCCATACGTTTGTGGGTCTAGTTCTGGGGTTTCTATTCTATTCCATTGGTCTATGTGTCTGTTTTTGTGCCAATACCATGCTGTCTTGATGATGACAGCTTTGTAGTAGGGGCTAAAGTCTGGGATTGTGATGCCTCCTGCTTTGGTCTTCTTCTTCAAAATTACTTTGGCTATTCGGGGCCTTTTGTGGTTCCATATGAATTTTAGGATTGCTTGTTCTAGTTTCGAGAAGAATGCTGCTGCAATTTTGATTGGGATTGCATTGAATGTGTAGATAGCTTTGGGTAGTATTGACATTTTGACAATATTTATTTTTCCAATCCATGAGCAGGGAATATCTTTCCATTTCTTTAAATCTTCTTCAATTACCTTCATAAGATTTCTATAGTTTTCAGCATACAGATCCTTTACATCTTTGGTTAGATTTATTCCTAGGTATTTTATGCTTGCTTCTTGGTGCAATTGTGAATGGGATCAGTTTCTTTGTCTTTCTGTTGCTTCATTGTTAGTGTATAAGAATGCAACTGATTTCTGTACATTGATTTTGTATCCTGCGACTTTGCTGAATTCATGTATCAGTTCTAGCGGACTTTTGGTGGAGTCTATCGGATTTTCCATGTATAGTATCATGTCATCTGCAAAAAGCGAAAGCTTGACTTCATCTTTGCTAATTTGGATGCCTTTGATTTCCTTTTGTTGTCTGATTGCTGATGCTAGAACTTCCAGCACTATGTTAAACAACAGCGGTGAGAGTGGGCATCCCTGTCGTGTTCCTGATCTCAGGGAAAAAGCTCTCAGTTTTTCCCCGTTGAGGATGATGTTAGCTGTGGGCTTTTCATAAATGGCTTTGATGATCTTTAAGTATGTTCCTTCTGTCCCGACTTTCTCAAGGGTTTTTATTAAGAAAGGGTGCTGGATTTTGTCAAAGGCCTTTTCTGCATCGATTGACAGGATCATATGGTTCTTCTCTTTTTTTTTGTTAATGTGTTGTATCATGTTGATTGATTTGCGAATGTTGAACCAGACCTGCGTCCCAGGAATGATCCCACTTGATCATGGTGAATAATTCTTTTTATATGCCGTTGAATTCGATTTGCTAGTATCTTATTGAGAATTTTGGCATCCATATTCATCAGGGATATTGGCCTGTAGTTCTCTTTTTTTACTGGGTCTCTGTCTGGTTTAGGAATCAAAGTAATACTGGCTTCATAGAATGAGTCTGGAAGTTTTCCTTCCCTTTCTATTTCTTGGAATAGCTTGAGAAGGATAGGTATTATCTCTCTGCTTTAAACGTCTGGTAGAACTCCCCTGGGAAGCCATCTGGTCCTGGTCTCTTATTTGTTGGGAGACTTTTGATAACCGATTCAATTTCTTCGCTGGTTATGGGTCTGTTCAAGCTTTCTATCTCCTCCTGATTGAGTTTTGGAAGAGTGTGGGTGTTTAGGAATTTGTCCATTTCTTACAGGTTGTCCAATTTGTTGGCATATAATTTTTCATAGTATTCCCTGATAATTGTTTCTATCTCTGAGGGATTGGTTGTAATAATTCCATTTTCATTCATGATTTTATCTATTTGGGTCATCTCCCTTTTCTTTTTTGAGAAGCCTGGCTAGAGGTTTGTCAATTTGTTTATTTTTTCAAAAACCAACTCTTGGTTTCGTTGATCTGCTCTACAGTTTTTTTAGATTCTATATTGTTTATTTCTGCTCTGATCTTTATTATTTCTCTTCTTCTGCTGGGTTTAGGCTGCCTTTGCTGTTCTGCTTCTATTTCCTTTAGGTGTGCTGTAAGATTTTGTATTTGGGATTTTTCTTGTTTCTTGAGATAGGCCTGGATTGCAATGTATTTTCCTCTCAGGACTGCCTTCGCTGCGTCCCAAAGCGTTTGGATTGTTGTATTTTCATTTTCGTTTGTTTCCATATATTTTTTAATTTCTTCTCTAATTGCCTGGTTGACCCACTCATTCGTTAGTAGGGTGTTCTTTAACCTTCATGCTTTTGGAGGTTTTCCAGACTTTTTTCTGTGGTTGATTTCAAGCTTCCTAGCATTGTGGTCTGAAAGTATGCATGGTATGATTTCAATTCTTGTAAACTTATGAAGGGCTGTTTTGTGACCCAGTATATGATCTATCTTGGAGAATGTTCCATGTGCACTCGAGAAGAAAGTATATTCCGTTGCTTTGGGATGCAGAGTTCTAAATATATCTGTCAAGTCCATCTGATCCAATATCTCATTCAGGGCCCTTGATTCTTTATTGACCGTGTGTCCTGATGATCTATCCATCTCTGTCAGTGGGGTGTTAAAGTCCCCTGCAATTACCACATTCTTATCAATAAGGTTGCTTATGTTTATGAGTAATTGTTTTATATATTTGGGGGCTCCGGTATTCGGCGCATAGACATTTATAATTGTTAGCTCTTCCTGTTGGATAGACCCTGTCACTATTATATAATGTCCTTCTTCATCTCTTGTTACAGCCTTTAATTGAAAGTCTAGTTTGTCTGATATAAGTATGGCTACTCCAGCTTTCTTTTGGCTTCCAGTAGCATGATAAATAGTTCTCCATCCCCTCACTCTCAATCTAAAGGTGTCCTCAGGTCTAAAATGAGTCTCTTGTAGACAGCAAATAGAGGGGTCTTGTTTTTTTATCCATTCTGATACCCTATGTCTTTTGGTTGGCACATTTAATCCATTTACATTCAGTGTTATTATAGAAAGATACGGGTTTAGAGTCATTGTGATGTCTGTATGTTTTATGCTTGTAGTGATGTCTCTGGTACTTTGTCTCACAGGGTCCCCCTTAGGATCTCTTGTAGGGCTGGTTTAGTGGTGACAAATTCCTTCAGTTTTTGTTTGTTTGGGAAGACCTTTATCTCTCCTTCTATTCTAAATGACAGACTTGCTGGATAAAGGATTCTCGGCTGCATATTTTTTCTGTCTAGCAAACTGAAAATCTCGTGCCAATTCTTTCTGGCCTGCCAAGTTTCAAAAGAGAGATCAGTCACGAGTCTTATAGGTCTCCCTTTATATGTGAGGGCACGTTTACCCCTTGCTGCTTTCAGAATTTTCTCTTTATCCTTGTATTTTGCCAGTTTCACTCTGATATGTCGTGCAGAAGATCGATTCAAGTTACATCTGAAGGGAGTTCTCTGTGCCTCTTGGATTTCAATGCCTTTTTCCTTCCCCAGTTCAGGGAAGTTCTCAGCTATTATTTCTTCAAGTACCCCTTCAGCACCTTTCCCTCTCTCTTCCTCCTCTGGGATACCAATTATGCGTATATTATTTCTTTTTAGTGTATCACTTAGTTCTCTAATTTTCCCTCATACTCCTGGATTTTTTTATCTCTCTTTTTCTCAGCTTCCTCTTTTTCCATAACTTTATCTTCTAGTTCACCTATTCTCTCCTCTGCCTCTTCAATCTGAGCCGTGGTTATTTCCATTTTGTTTTGCATTTCATTTAAAGTGTTTTTCAGCTCCTCGTGACTGTTCCTTAGTCCCTTGATCTCTGTAGCAAGAGGTTCTCTGCTGTACTCTATACTGTTTTCAAGCCCAGCAATTAATTTTATGACTATTATTCTAAATTCACTTTCTGTTATATTATTTAAATCCTTTTTGATCAGCTCATTAGCTGTTGTTATTTCTTGGAGATTCTTCTGAGGGGAATTCTTCCGCTTGGTCATTTTGGATAGTCCCTGGTGTGGTGAGGACCTGCAGGGCACTTCCCCTGTGCTGTGGTGTATAACTGGAGTTGGTGGGCAGGGCCGCCATCCCACCTGATGTCTGCCCCCAGCCCACCGCTGGGGCCACAGTCAGACTAGTGTGTGCCTTCTCTTCCCCTCTCCTAGGGGCGGGATTCACTGCGGGGTGGCGTGGCCCGTCTGGGCTACTTGCACACTGCCAGGCTTGTGATGCTGGGGATCTGGTGTATTAGCTGCGGTGGGTAGGCAAGGTGCACGGGGGCAGGAGGGGCAGGCTTAGCTTGCTTCTCCTTAGGTGATCCACTTCAGGAGGGGCCCTGTAGCAGCGGGAGGGAGTCAGATCCGCTGCCGGAGGTTTGGCTCCGCAGAAGCAGAGTTGGGTGTTTGCGTGGAGCGAGCAAGTTCCCTGGCAGGAACTGGTTCTCTTTGGGATTTTGGCTGGGGGGTGGGCGGGGGAGATGGCGCTGGCAAGCGCCTTTGTTCCTCACCAAACTGAGCTCTGTCGTCCGGGGGCTCAGCAGCTCTCCCTCCCTTTGTCCTCCAGCCTTCCCGCTTTCTGAGCAGAGCTGTTAACTTATGACCTCCCAGCCGCTAAGTCGCGCTTGATGTCGGAACACAGTCCGTCAGGCCCCTCTGCTTTCGCCAGCCAGACTCGGGGGCTCTGCTTGGCTGGTGAGCTGCCCCTTCGCCCCGGCTCCCTCCCGCCAGTCCGTGGAGCGCGCACCGCCTCGCCGCCCTTCCTACCCTCTTCCGTGGGCCTCTCGTCTGCGCTTGGCTCCGGCGACTCCGTTCTGCTAATCCTCTGGCGGTTTTCTGGGTTATTTAGGCAGGTGTAGGTGGAATCTAAGTGATCAGCAGGACGCGCGGTGAGCCCAGCGTCCTCCTACGCTGCCATCTTCCCTCCCTTAAAATTCTTTAATACAATTTACTGTCATCTCTTGTCTTTTGAGTTACTGTTGTCATGCATTTAAATTCTATAAAAACTAAATGGTTAAGATGGCAAATTTTATAATACTGTTTTATCACAATAAAAATATTGGCATAGTGTTAATTTTCTAAAATAAATAAACAAATAAATAAATTCTATAAAACCCTTTTAGCCACATAAGGTGAAATTATTATCAATATTTGCAGTCAATATTCATTTAGGTTACCCACATATTTAAGATTTCATTGCTTTTATTCTTTCCTGAGTTTCTGTGTTTCCATATATTACAATTTTACTTTTGCTTGAAAAAAAAGTTATTTTTAATATTTATTTAGTGCATGTTGTTGGCAACAATTTGTTGTAGTTTTAGTTTGTCTAAAAATATTTTTATTTATCTTCATTTTATAAGAATATTTTCACTGGTTATAGATTTCTAGATTGGAAGGTTTTTCTTTTTTATCTTAAGAGATGTAATTTTATTGTTTTTTGCCTTCCTTTATTTTCATTTTCTTTGAGAAATTTGCTATTTTGGTCCTTGTAAGTAAAAGCTTATAATTTTTCTCTAGCTGGTTTGAAGGTCATATCTTTTCTATTTTTTTTTTTCAGCAAAATTTGGTAATTTACCTAGGTGTGTTGTTGTTGTATTTATCATACTTGAGGTTCTTATTGCTTTTTGAATCTATAGTTTGATATTTTTTATTAGTTTTGAAGACTTCTTGGCTATAAAATCTTTAAATATTGGTTCTTTATCTTTTGTTCTTATTTTTCTTTTTCGGACTCTAATTACACATATATTCGATTTTTACATCTGTCCCATATTCTTAGTCTCTTTTCTACTTTGTTCTCTCTATAATTTGGATATTATTTTCCATGAACTTAATTTTCAGGTCATTTTCTCCCTTCCATTGTGTCTAACCTATTTTCACACATATATATTGCATTCCCCATTTCATTTTATCACAATGTTTAGTTCTAGAGAGGTCAGTCATTTGCTTCCTTCTTTGAATAGATTTCAATATTTTAATTGTTCTAGTTTATTTATGCAGCTATGACAAGAGGCTTATATATAAACAACACTGATTTATATCTTACAGTTTTGTAAGCTGTGGAGTCCAAGATCAAAGTGCTGGCAGATTTTGTATCTGATAAAAGCCACTTTCTGGTTCATAATGGCCATCTTCTCATTGTGTTTTCACATGGTAGAAGGGGCAAGGCAGCTCTCTGGAGGCTCCTTTATAAGGGCACTAATTCCATTCATGAGCACTCTACCCTCATGAACTAATCACCTCTCAAAAGCTCCATTTTATAATACCATCACATTGGGGGTTATGTTTCAACATATGAGTTTTGGGAGGACACACACATTTGGTATATAACACTAATAAAAAAATCTTCATTTTGCCTAATATTTTTTCAAGTTATTGTAAAATCTGTGCCTTATAACTTTATTATTTGTATTGTATCTGCATTTATCATCTATTTTCTCCCTAGGTCTGATCAGATTGCTGGGTTCACTTCTTTGTGCTTACCTTCTCTCCAGAACTCAGGTTCTGGACTCCCAAGTTTTGGGTTGTCAGTCCTTTGAGACTGTAGAAAACTCTCTCAGCTTCTCTGCCTCTTGAGATACCCATTCTGCTAAATTTCTCAGCCTTTATGTCTGTGTTGATTAGGAAGGCAGATAGCTCAAGGGGAAAGTGGCATAAAATGTGAGGCTCATTCCAACGAATATCTCTTCCCTTTGGGATCTTGGCTCCTTAAATTTGGCTTCCTTGAGAGCTCTATAAAATCTTCAAGCAGACTTTTTTTTTTTTTTTTTAAGAGAAAGAGGCAGAGGGAGAGAAAGAGAAATAATCTCAAGTAGGCTCCACACTCATTGTGGAGCCAATGTGGGACTCAATCCAATGACCCTGGGATTGTGACCTGAGCCACAATCAAGAGTTGGATGCTCAACCAAGTCACCCAGGCACTCCTTTAAGCAGATTCTTAAAAAGCATTTTGTCAAGCTTGTCAAAAGCTTGGTGGGAAAACCAGTCTATCTTAGTCTGCCATAGCCAGAGGTATTTACCTTGAATTTTTATGGCAAAGCCAAATAACTTAGTACCCACAGAACCCCCTGGGTTGGGCAATATGACTTTTAGCCCATGTGACTTTTAGCTTTGGGGCAGAGGCAACCTGAGATCAAGAAAAACCTGGTGAGCTGTTTTTCCAAGTCAGCAATAAACAAAGCTCAAAGCAAATCAAAGAAGTATGTCCTTGACCATTCCATCTCCCTAGAAAGAGCAGATGCTTGATAAATTCTAGAAAGGAGTAGCTGTATACTATCCATGAAAATGTCAAAACCTCTGAATTTTTATAATATTCTTTTGTCCAATTGTTATATAGTAGAAATATTACAAAACATGAAGCAGCTCCTTCATACCTACAGAGAGAAGTGGAGAATGATATAATTATTTTATCAGCTTGGACACTGTTAGGGCTATTAATTAAGTATCTTGGGGGTGCCTGGGTGGCTTGGTTAAGTGTCTGACTCTTGATTTCAGCTCAGGTCATGATCTCATGGTTGCAAGATCAAGCCCTGTATTGGACTCTGTGCTGGGGATGGAGTCTGCTTAAGATTCTCCCTCTGCCCCTCCCACGTTCACCCATGCAAGGTCTCTCTCTCTCTCTCTCTCTCTCTCTCTCTCTCACACACACACACACACACACACACACCACACACACAAAAGAAATATCTTCACAATCAAATTCCCTGCTACTCCCCAAAACTCTCCAATATCTGTATGTGTAAATTCAAATTTAGAGTAAATCAAGAGAAATACCCCGAAGTACTGTTTCATCTTTAATTGGAATAGAATACTACAAGAATCACTTTTTTATTTTCTGAGTTTTCAAAGTTTTTTTTTTTAAATAAGCAAGTATGGAATTAGTAAGACTAAACCACTAACTATACAATTAACAAAATAGTCACTATAGAAATCATAGTAACAGAATCAAAAAATAAGTTTTTAATGACAAATATGGTTTCTTCATTTCCTTTTGGTTATAATGAATTCTATCCCTTAGTATCTTAATGTGTTATTTCTTCTAAATTTTTAATTTTATTAGATTCTTAGGATTAACTTCAAAATCTTTAGAAAAAGAAAATAAACAGTAAAAATCAAATTTAAAATACTGTGAACCATTTAACTATTAAGTATATCCTTTTTTTAAAGTTTATTTACTTTGAGAGAGAAAGAGAGAACACGAGCAGGGGAGGGGCAGAAAGAGAGGGAGAGAGAGAATCCTAAGCAGGCTCCATGCTATCAGCATGCAGCCTGATGTAGGGCTTGATCTCAGGAACTGTGGGATCATGATCTGAGCCGAGATCGAGAGTTGGACCCTTATCCTTAACTGACTGAGCCACCCAAATGTTTTGAAACAAACATTTGAAAACATTCCAGTGTTCACTGTTTACATAGAAATTGTATTATACATTATAATTTTAAAATAAGATTTTATTCTAATTGTTGCAGGGAATTTCATTATTGAAACAACCCTGTAATAAATGCATAAGAAAAAAATTCCTTTGGGGGCACCTGGGTGGCTCAGTCGGTTAAGCGTCCGACTTTGGCCCAGGTCATGATCCCACAGTTCGTGAGTTTGAGCCCCATGTCAGGCTCTGTGCTGACAGCTTGGAGCCTGGAGCCTACTTCGGATTCTGTGTCTCCCTCTCTCTCTCTGCACCTCCCCAGCTCATGCTTGCACTCTGTCTCTGTCAATAATAAATAAACTTAAAAGAAAAAAGAAAAAAGAAAAAAGAAAAAAATTCCTTTGGTAAAGGCAACTCTTCATTTTCCTTTATGTTTTCTGTATTTGAAATATCTATTATTAATTTTGAAGAGTGAGACATAGCTATTTTAAAGTAGGTATAAATTATAAGTAATCTCAGCACCCTATTCAAGAAAATTGAATCATATTTGAGGTATATCACAGATTCTGAAAACACAATTAGAGACTTTGATATTAATAAATGCATATTTATCTGAATTAACATTTTGTACCTATAATCCTTTATGAGTTGGTTGTCAAGAGAGCTATCCCACTGGAGGGATACCTGTCTTCCTACGGTTCTGAGAGGCAGTCATCAATACTCAACGTGCCCTTAAATGTTGCAATAATATGAACTCATGTTTTAACCAGAAGGTTAAACATAGTCTTAAGGGTTCTCTAACTTCTAATTCTCTTTATTCATTTTCCTTTGGTAGTTGTCTAAAGCCAGAACCCTGTGGGTTATTTTGCTCAGAAATGTTTAAGCCAGACTGCCAAAAACCTTTTCCTACAGCTTTTGAAAAACCATTTCTCAGATGTATAGGAATTCTTATTTGTCAAAAATCTGCATGAATCTAAAATTAAACACAACAAAAGCCATTCATGTTGAAAAGAATTTATAAAAAAGAAAACCATGGCAACAGAATCATTTATTTTTAACCACACCAACTCTTATCTCTACCTTCACCCCCAAAACTAAGCACACTTAAGCCACAGAATTTCCATGCTTCCTTATTCCTATTGTAATTCTGTAAGAATCAAAAATAGCAACAGGAATTGTCATATTTATATTGCTAAGTATTGTGCAAACCAGGCTTCTCTTCATGTTTACTTGCTCACATTATCCTACAAATAGCCTTTGAGGAATTTCTGTGTTTGACAAGGGGAAGCTCAGGTAATCCAGCCTACATGGCCAGGGCCACTGTAAACTTGGACAGGCTCTCTGGTGAGAAGTTTAGGGTTCTGATTTAATTACTCAAGGATTCTACATCTTATCAGAAGTAAGCTGACCATGCAGAGCAGGAGCAAATATAGCTGCAGCAAATTTCAACATAAGCTAAGCTTCCCTTGGCTCCTCTTTGTGCACAGAATCCAGAAAGCTCTATTTTTGCTGTGGCACTGCCTTTCACATCACTGCCTGGTCCTACATCACCATGCCAGGAGAACTCACACAATGTATATGCTTTCCTGAAGCAAAGGATTACAAACTTCTGGCAAGGACTGTTTTGTTAAAATGTCTTAAAAGTACTCACCAGAAATTTTTAAATGATTGATAACACTAAAAAAATAAACATTATCATATGAATAATTTCAAATACAACTAATTTTCAAGACCAGTATATACTTGAAAATATAATAGCCTCTTCTGATAAATATCAACCAAAAGCATATGGTGTCTGAAATGTGCTTTTCTGATTCCTTTGTCTATTTTGATTTCTGTTAGTTCAGGGTGACGAAAGTAGGGTGTACAAAATAAAAGGTCCATGCCTCATTGGTTTAAATCAGTTCTCCTTCATCCCAGAAGAGCCTCAAGAGAAACAAAGACTTCAGTTTTGAAGATCAGTACGTGGGTAACACAAAAAGGCACAAGAATATGTTTAAGGGCATGAAGGGCATTAACCCAAGAAGTCAACTGAATGACATGGAAAAGTGATCTTATATTTTCTGGAATAAATGGAAAATCTGATAGTTAAAAGGGCTTGTTTATCTGTTAGCCACACTCAGTTAAATAGGAGACTGCAGGAAGGCTCAGTAAATTACTGGTTACATCAAGAGGAGAGCAGAGACATCGGTTCCTTATGGCTCCATTCTAACTTCTTATTCAGCCCGTTTGTTTCTGCGGTCTGTTTCCCAGAATTCCCCCCATTAGGCTGGCTTGCAGGTCAAATGCCTGACCTTGTTTCACCAAAGGTTTTCTGGGACATGAGTCAAAAGATTACCTGGTATATTTGCACAAAAGCTTTGGCAAATACTCACATAGATACTTAAAAGAATGAATATTTAACAATGACATTAAGTGTCTGGGTTTCTCTGAAGTAAAGGAAAATAAGAAAAACACTGTTTAGATTATTTCTTTGAAACCACACAAAGCCAAAAGTATATTGTTTTTTAGCGTCAGTACAGAGAATCAAAATCTTTCTCTCTGGAAGAATTATGAGCAGAAGAGCAGGACTATCATGCAATTCCTCTATTTCTACAGCTGCAGTTACTTTAATTTCTGTGATTGCTTCTTTGTTTCCAACATTTCCCATTTTTGGTAGCAGCTCTACCAATTATTCAGCAAATATTTATTTTGCCCCTATGAAGTCTGAGTCATTAGCCGATAAATAAAATGTGAAGAAGTCAGGATGTAGAAGTACAAAAACATACGGGGATCCAGGTGTAAATAAGGTTTTGACTGTTTACCTTTCACCATCCTTGGGAGGCATGCAAAAAGAAAGGTGTTTACTCAGCACAAAAAATATTATAAGAACACAAAGGTAAAGAAAAAGGACAGAGATTTTCTTTTCCTACATTTTGTGGAATACTGCTAAATGACCATCCTTGAAACAAACTGAATTTGGACACTATAATTCAATGAACAGATAAGAAAAAATAAAATTCTATCTCTTCTGAGCCTATGGTCAGCTTTGTTATAGTCAAGCTTTATCAATTTGGATACCTTTGCATTGAAAGATTTGCTAAGAAAGTTGATAAGTCCAACATTTTTTATTATTTGGATATGACATTGGAAATTTATTAAACGTATTTAGTAGGTAAGCAAGTGGCAGGAAAAATTTTGAAATATCTGAATGAATTTCCTATAGGCATCTGGTGTGTGCCTATTCTTGGAAGAAGGTAAGTATTTAAATTTTTTTTCCATTGCAGGCAAACTGTTAGGAAAAGAATGCTGAGGTTAGCATAAGGAAAATTGAAGACTTGTACTCCAGTATTTCATTTGTAGCCAACCTCTTCTTAAGCCTATACATTAAAGTATCTGATATACAACAGGTTAACAATAATAAATATGTGAGTCAGTCAAGGCAAATGGAAAAGCAGAGGAGAAAATAACTTGAGATTAAAGCCTGAGCAAGGATGGGAATGCAAAAGGTATGAGTGTTATGAGGTGCTGCCCCTTTGCCAGGAGAGGGCTACGGATTTGCCCCCAAGCTTTCTGGCCACCATCCTAAACGGGGAACAAATGGTTACATAATTCACATTGCCCATGAGCTAAATCTAGTGCAGTTATTCAGAAAAAGCATAATTACTCCCAGTACTTAGACTTGAGAGAATTTTCTCCCTCCCTTGGATCCTCATAAAAAAGCCAATGACTTATATCTGGTGAAGCTCCTGGAGAGTATCCTCATAGGGGGTGGGAACATTTCATGGAGGAGCTGCCTCCTATCAGGCCTCTGGGGTCTGGCATCCTCTCAGTACTCAGTAAATGAAGTCACTTAACCTCTTAGTGACCAAGATGCTTCAATTGGAAGACGAGGGCATGAGT
Organism: Herpailurus yagouaroundi; assembly: GCF_014898765.1. Lineage (NCBI taxonomy): Eukaryota > Metazoa > Chordata > Mammalia > Carnivora > Felidae > Herpailurus > Herpailurus yagouaroundi. The sequence continues at coordinate 19,768,082 of NW_024412405.1, forward strand.
GACCTCTTGGGCTCTGTCCAGAAGTAAAATTCTGTTTCTTGCATTTTGATCATTACAGTAGGTCCTTAAAAAGTTCTGCTTACTAACATTTTTCATCTTAGAAAGGTTGAATAGTCTTGAAATAAGACTATATGTATGTGTGTGTGTTTGTGTGTATATATTCAAAGTTTTTGCTCATTGATCTACTGTACTAGGCAAGGTCCAGGAAGGAAATAGAATCCACACCAGTAATTTAAAAAGAGAATATTTAAAAAAAAGGAATTATTAACTGGTAGCAAGTGGGTAGCCAGCACTAAGAGGGGATAAAAGAGAACTCAAAGAATACATGAGGGCTGAGAAACAGTACCCAGTGAAGGAATGCACTTGGAGTGGGGCATCTTCTGCAATGCTTAGATTTAGACGTCATTGGAGAGGGTGTATCTAGCTGGCCACACTGGTTGGCAGAAAAGTTCACTGTATCACCCATGCCAACTTTTGTCACAGCCAGTTGGCAGGGGCTGGTGTGCAGGGAACTCAAGCAGGGACTGGCATTCAGAAAACCTTCCATTGGAGTCCCAGCAAAACTTGGTGGAGGGTGTGTCCCTCCCCCCCGCCCCCACCCCTCTGCTCCCCATAACCTCTAGCAGCTGAGCTCTAGGAGCAAGAAGACAGAAAGCAATCAAGTCAAGAGAAGTCTCTTCCTCTGGTACTGCCTCTCCTCTGACACCTTCCACTGACAAAGCTTAACGTGGTGCCAGCTGGAAAAGGAGAAGTCTGCACTGATTCCAATTCCAGTATCACAAAGCAGGACAATAAAGGGTGAATTTGAAGATTGGAGGCAAAAAAAATGGACAACTGGCATACCCACCTTCCCCTAAGTCATTACATTCTCCAATGTGTAATATGCATATACAAATGTTCATTATGCATTTTATGTTACAGTACATAAAGTGATGCATGTTACAGTGTTGGGATAAGAAACAGTGGCAGTGGGATCTAGGGTACTAGCAATTTCTCCAGCACTCCCATGGGCAGTTGACAATGGAAGTTTGTCAAATAAGCATACTGTATTGCTATAATAACTTTTTAATATTCATGGTACACAAGTTTGTGATTTAGAGCATCACAACTTAGCCAATAATCATCTGAAAAAGGAGACCATATTTTGGGTAAATGTTAATTCATTTATTCAGTCAGCCAACAGATATTTGGTAAATATCTATTATACACTAGATGCTAGGGATATGGAGCAAGATAAAAATTAAAAAGCCCCAAAGAATTTACAGTGATAACTGCTATGAAGAAGATGCATAAGTGCTATGAATGAGAATTATAGGGAGACTTCACCTACTCAGGAAGATTGTGCAGAATTCTCAGAAGTGCAGTTGAGGGTTAGCTGAGAGGAGGAGTTAGTTGCCTAAGTGTAGGGTGTGGTGGGCAAAAAGCAGTGCCAGGCATATCCTGTGCAAAGACCCTATGATGAGAAAGAAGATATATTCAAGGAACTGAAAGATCTGTGTGCCTGAAGCCTAGGGATCATGGGAAGGGATCGCTGAGAGAGATGAATTCTCCAGCTAACTGCCTTTGACTCCATCTGTGCCAAAGGCTTTTCTGGGTCTCCAGCCTACTGGTCCATACTGCAGATTTGGACTTACTAGCCTCCATAATCATGTGAGCCAATTCCTTATAATAAAATCTTTCTATATATACATCACATATCCTAATGGTTCTATTCCTCTGGAGAATTCGGACTAATACAGATTTTGGTAGGTAGGAAAACACCATGTGGCTACTTCTAAGGATTTAATACACTGTGCCAATGGTTCTCAAATGGGGGCAGTTTGGGGGACGCTTAGCAATGTCTGGAGACGTTTTTGGTTGCCATCACTTGGGGAAGCTAATATTGGCATCCAGGGAGTAGAGACCAGGCTAAACCTTCTAAATTGAATAAACATAGCCCCCCGACAACAAAGAATTATCCCTTCTATATTGTCAATAGTAGCAAGGTTGAAAAATCCTGCTCTGTCTGAATGGATAGCCATTGAAATATTTTAAGCAGGACCAGGGTCAGGGGTTGGGGTGGGTGGTAGGAGGAAAGATCAGTGGGACTGATCTTTTGCATTTCAAAAATATCTTGGTCTAGAGAAAGTCCATAGTAGACACACATTGTGATCAAAGGGGTCTTAAGAAATACTGCTGTCATTGTTAGCCTTGTAAAACCTTAAGTGAAATTCATTTGTTTACAATTTTTCATAGTATTATTATTATTTTTAAATTATAGCCATAAAAATTCTGGACCCCATTCCTCAGGAAGAAGGAGAAAGTGAGTGATAGCATTATTCAAATGGTTTAACATAGGGGGAAACAATTAAAAGATGGATAATGTTCATCCTTCAGTTATCTCATTCAAATGACATGTGTGACTGATTTCTGTGAAATTAAGGAATTGATTTGTTTTCTATCAACTCAACTTTCAGATTTAAATTTTCCAGGTAAGTATGCAACAAATTTCCCCAAATTTCCATATGGTTAAGTGTTACTTAAGACTAGCTATACAGGAAGTCATAAATATTATGGTGGAAAGGTAATGAAGACTAAATTCTGAGATTTCCAATTTGCAGCCATAGGACCCTTAGCTGAACTCTGAGGGGAAAGGATCCTGATAGCTGTAGGAAGTTTTTGGTATTGCAGTGATAGATGTGAAAATTAGGAAAAAGTGTATTCAGACAGCCCAGTATGTCACAAGACATTCAGACAGCACAGCATATCAATGTACAGTTTGTAGCCCATTCAATTTACCCTATCTTTAACTCAGAAAGGATAATATCTTAACATTCGGACACCTTTTAACCCCCAATCCTTTCTGTCCAGAGATCATGAAAAGTATAGATTGTAGATATACTTCTATAACCAGCTTTGTGGTAAGATTTTTAGAAGAGATTTTGTTTTCAACTCTCTTTAAATAAATTATGAATACTGAAAACCATTGCAAAGGTTGTAACCAGACTTGAGTATTTGGCAAACTCTTTTCTTTTCGGCAAACTTAATTTTCCTTTCAAATTCTGATTGAACCAGGCATGTTGGCCCACCTAGACCCAACTTCATCAAAGTACTAATTCTCACTGTATTTTCAAATTATCAGACACTTCCTTTGATCCTTAGACAAAGAGAAACTGTCAGGAAAAAAAAAAAAAAGATGGACTGTGATTGAATGCTAAAAGCCAGTGAAAGTAGCTAAAAATAAAACTGTCCTCCAAAGAAATATTAAAAAAAAACTTCTATCTTCATGCAAAAAGGAAAAATAAGAATCTTCATGTTGGCTGGGAAATAAATAACCATGAAAAGTATTTCTTAAGTAGGAAAATCCTAGAATATTATAATTCCAGAGATTCTATATGTTTTTATCTGGGTGAAAAAGTATACATTACTTTTTGCACTGTTGAGCCCACTAGATGCTTTTATTAATTTATACCTTCAAGTCTTCCCCACCCCACTATTATTTGCTTAAAACAAATCAGTGAGCAAACAAACAGGCTAGAGTATTAGAAAGGAAAACTTATGAAAACTGGAAGAATTTGTTAACAATTAGCACTGTGTATTAAGTAGATTCTTAACAGTTGGTATCATAAAGATTAATTAATATTTAGGACTCAGAATTATACATATTAAGTAACTGAATATTCAATCCAGAGGGCTTCTATATACATTTTTAAAACTATAACTGCCTGGCTTCCTCATTTGTACTTGAATTGGCCCCAATACTACACTGTTCTCCCCATGTATACACAGATTCACCTTTCACTCACACTCCTGATAAGCGGAACCACATTTCTTTGGAGATGGAAGCAATCTAGATAGTGGCTAAAAGGAAGTGTGGATGAACAAGCAGCTGCAGGGGTGATGTCTACAATATTTAATGACTGTCCTGCAAAGAATCAGAATCACCATTTATAAAAACACTGACCTTCCTACCTCTTGCTACATCACATTTTAAATCAAAGAAAACAAAGATCCTAAAAGAGGAAACATGTGGCCAACTGTTTGCACTGTAGCCCCTGAAATCAATCTACTCCACTGGAGGACATTTTAAATGTGAAAGCATTTGCCTTCATGCTTTGTGCTTTCCTTGTTTTTTTGTTTTTGATACTTATCCTCTCTTTGCCAGATTGTTGGCCGATAAATTATTTTCAAACATTTATATGACTTCTGTTTATGTATTCCAGAAGGGGGAAGACCTTTTGTTATAGGTAGTAAAAATCAAGTGAAACAGAGAGTCAGGGTCGTGATTTGCCAAAGGTCAAGGGTCATGACAAGTGACTGACTCCAGAGGCTTTGAGGTCAGAGGTGCAACTGGAATCCCATAACCTCCACTCTGGCTTTTTACATTACAAAGGAGAGCAATGCTTTCCTAACTTCTGTGAAGGAATCTATTTTCCCAGTTTTCCTTGAAAAATTATTTCAAAATGATTCTGCCCATGATTTTTCCCCTTGAAACCAAGTGGCATGAAATAGGCTTTTATATAAATTGAATGTCTCCTTAGCTTTTTATTAGTATTCCATACTGGCAACCTAGAGGAGGAGGAACTAACAGAGATTAATATGTGTTTTTTTAAATGGAAAATAAGCACATTTTTTAAAAGTTCAAAACCCAAAGAGGTATATTTATCTTTTTGTTATTTTCTTTTTCAATCCCATGTGTATTTATTGAATGTACCTAAAATTTTGTTTTCCTTGAAAGACTTAAGTAAGAGCAATAGTGGTCTCTTATGCTTTCTATTGGGGATATATCTTCAGAGTTAAGTTCTTAATACAGGTCCAAAATAAGGTTTTGTAACAGGAACCATTCTGGCATTATTATATATACATTTTTATTTAAAACAAATACAAAGCATCAATGATGTCAGGGCCTCTGTTTAGGTCAGAGTGTCTGGCAGATCTCACAATATATTAGTGGCTGCAGCTATATCTATACCATGTGAACTGGAGGAAAAATGCAGAACCTTACTTTTCAACTCCATTGGTTTCTAACCTCTCATGAGCACTTAATTCCTCATAGAGAAGGAAATAGTCACGCTGTAGAATCCTGTGGCCCATGAAGGGTAATTGGATAACATCTTTTGAAAGATTTACAAGGCTGCGAAGGATTTTGCCAGCTTTAAACCTGATTGATTCAGTGTGAAAAGATCTGAACAATTCTGACCTAAAAGTTTAAAGACAGACCTTTCCTGTGAAAGTATAATTTAGAGCCTGTAATAAAATTGTATTGGAAAACACCACATTGAAGAACATAGCCATAAATTGCAAAACGTAGCATTATGTTAAAGGACATTTTTTTCCCTCAAGTCCTCTGAAAGAACCCTAATTGTTTACCAGATACTTTAATAATGAAGTGTTTTTGTTTTTGTTTTATTATTATTATTTTTTGCTTTATTTTTATTTTTTTTCCCTGGGAGAAGTCCTTCAAGAAAGACAAAACTATCCAACTACTTTGCCTCCCTAACCAAGAAGTCAAATTTCTTGATAATACATACAGATGGAGTTTATATAAGTTTTTTCTTATTAGGTAAAATAAAGAAAAGTGAAATTCTGTTTATCTTTAACAAAGTGTAGACTAAACAGACGTGTTCCATATTTTAATTTTTCAAGGTGCTAATTCTCATCATATATTAATTTCCATTTTGACAAAATATATACACTCATAATTAGTACAATATTTTGTGGGTAGACTCAAATGCCTGTGATGACTCAGACAGATTAATGATTAAATATCTTCCAGCTAATTACTCCAGGCCATTAATTATTTATCTAAGTCCATAATTCTATCATCTATTTTAGCCTCCCTCTTCTATTTCCCATTTTGGAAGAAGCAGGTCTGGGAAAACTAAAGCATAAACATTTCAAATAAACAAAATTAAGCAGAGTACATATATCTTTTTTTCCTTTTCTTTAGAATCAGGGAAAAATGGAGACTATGGTATTTAGACAAAAGCCTATTGATCTTTAAACAATACCTCCTTTGTGACATGTTCACTAACTTTGTGTTTCTTCCTCAAATTTCAGTTTGAAGGATTAGGGAAAAATGCCATGTGCCCACTTACCTGTGATTTGGGAGATATGCCATTTGCTTTCTGATTCTTTGAATCATGTGAACTAGTCTTAGATATTTAAAATAGGAATCCCAATTTAGGGTACTTTTGTCCCTATACACATATTTACAAGTGACCAGAAATGACTGCTTTTTTATACAGATTTGTTAGAACACAAACTTGTCAACAAATTGAAAGCTTACTTTCCCACCATCCTTTCAAAAGACTAAACAAAAGCAGAACTGTACCATTAAGAAAGAAGTTTCAATTAAGTAATGTGTAAAGGAGGAACCTTCTTCCGTGTAAACTAGTTTATATTGAGAAAGGCGTTCCTAAAGCAAAGAGGGAACAATGTGCTGGGCTCTCATATTTCTTTCCTGAAGAATTAGGCAGTAAGTTAGCTCAGGTTTTCACCCTTTCCAACTCTAAGTAGAGTTAAGTGTCTAGGAGGTAATTCAACCGGCCACCTGAAAATCTGCCCTGTCTTAAGAATTAGAACAGTTCCACCCTTATTGAAGCCATCAAGAGTTGAATAAATTCCACTGTATCAACTTCCAGCTGGCTGTTAGCAATTTCTGCAGGACAGTGTTAATATGTTGGTCTACAACAGTACTTTAAACTGGCACGGTCCCCAGAAGCTCTTCCTCAGAACGTTACAGTCAGTTAAGCCGAAAATTGTTACCTACTGGAAAAATACCCCAGGGCGAATGAAGAGGCATATTAGGAATTGGCAATAAAAGTATTTTTTGATATGTTCACATCACTTCAAATATCTTTATACAAGTCATCCATTCAACAATAAAGGCTTAGAACAGATAGCCTTTTCCAGATGCTTGACTTTGAGTTCTGGTGCCACCTAGTGGAAAGGAGGAGGAAGAGAAGATGCAATAGAGGCCTGATGAGACACTGCTCAGTAGATCAAGACTATCATTTGACTAATTTCCTTCAAATCACTTAGTATATAAAAATTATCTGTCACTTTCCTGATGAGATATTTTTGGCTCCCCATCAGTTAAAGGATTATCAAACCCCTATTTTTCTGACATACCTTTGTAGCATTACTTGCAACTATTTCTCTCCATAAGTTTTTCATAATAGCCAGGTTGGTCTACTTCCAAACCACAGTCCTCATCTTTGCTCATGGTACCTTCCCAGACAGAACAGACTCTCTCATCTTTTTAGAATCTCTTCTTTGGAAAGGCCTTATGGATGAATTAGTTGTCTCCAGTCGTTATGCTTCCCATAAAATCCCCTTCTAAGACTTTTCCTCAGTCTCTTCTTGAACATCTCTGGAGGCAATGAATTCAACCTGATCTGAGATAGTTTGCTAGATTTTCAATCACCTCTGGGTAGGAAGTGTTTTCTTACATTGGACCCACAGGTTCAGCTCAAGAGCACCTCACATGGAGGTGTGAGTTCAGTGCAGACTCCAGAGCAAGTTGAGTTCACATTTCAACTTTGCAGCTTTCTAGTTGTGTGACACTGGGAATATGACAAGCTCTCTAGATCTCAGTTTTTTCACAATAAAATAAAATGAGAATAATGCCTATTATCATATCAGCATTGTGAATCAGCTTGTAGGTGTGAAAGCACTACCTGCTTTCATGGTACATGCTTTAAAAGTGTTTGATTTATTATATGTATAGCTTGGGGGATTCATCACGATATAAGCAATGGTTGCAGTTAATGGGAAGAGATGAAAAGAGTATACTGAATGATAAACCTCAATGTATATACTTGGACTATTCTACCTATAAGGTGCTCCACTAGTTCCTAAAGATATAAATTAGGAAGATGCTGCATGCTATAGGCAGCTATCTGCTATATACAACTATACAGCCATATATATAGCTGTGCATAGATACATATACATAGATATGTGATAATTAACATAATCAAGGCTGTCAATTCCCAACATATTAACAACTTACCTTACTTTGCCTAAGTTGGCATTTCCTAAACCTATTTGACCCAATAATCCTTTTTAATGTAACATCTTAACATCTTAATACACATTTATGGCTTAAAAGAGGGATCTTCAACTCAAAACCTTTAAGGACAAAGCAAATCACGCAAACCGGGGAAGTAGGTCAGGTTAAATGCAGTATGGGATAATAAGAATTATGGAAAATAAGAGGATACATATCTCACCTAAATGCAGTTCAGTTTGGCTTGCGAAAAACACTGAGGCCTAAGAAAACATATCTGCAAGCTGACCCTGGGCCATGTTCAGCCAATCTGTGATTCCTGCAGCATGACTAAAGGGAACTAACTGTGTAACCTGGGGAAGAATGTATTTTTAGAGATAATAAGGAGAACTTAACAAAAGAGATTGTGAAGGAGAGGTAAAAGATATCAAATCAGGAAAGGGTAGCATACTGGAAACAAAAAGAGGCAAAACAGAGGGGTCTCTGGAACCAGAGACAGGGTGTATTCATTGCCATTGCTGCTGTTACAAAATGCTACTGCCTATTGGCTTAACACAAAACTATTATTTTACAATTCTGTGGGTCAGAGTTTGATGTGGATCTCAGTGGGCTAAGATCAAGCTGTTGGCAGAGCTGTTCTACTTTTGGAGGCTCTAGGTGAGAATCAGCTGCCTACCCTTTCCAGTTTCTAGAAGCTGCTTACAGTCCTTGGCTTTGGCCCCCTTCTCCTGCAAAGACATGTTGTGTCCAGTCCTTTTTATTTCACATTAGTCTAACCTCTTCTCCCGCTTCCCTTTTCCACTTAAAAAAACTCTTTAATTTTTTATTTATTATTTGTGTGTGTGTGTGTGTGTGTGTGTGTGAGAGAGAGAGAGAGAGAGAGAGAGAGAGAGAGAGAGAGAGAGAGAGAAAATCCCAAGCAGGCTCCACACCCAGCATGGAGCCCAGCAAAGGGTTTGAGCCCATGACCCCAGGATCATGACCTGAGCCAAAATCAAGAGTCAACCCTCAACTGCCTGAGCCACCCAGGCACTCCTCCTTCTTCCACTTAAAAAAAAAAAAAAACCTTGTGATTACATGGAACTCATCTGGATATGCCAGGATACTTTATTTTAAAGTCAGCCAATTAGCAACATTAATTCCATCTGCAACCATAATTCCCCTCTATCATGTATCACAACAAATTCACAGATTCAGGAAATTAGAACACGGACACCTTGGGGGAGCCATTATTTTGCTTAAAGCAGAGAGTAAATAGGAAGAATACTGAAGAGAGGCCACTATGACTCAGCAAGGACTGGAGCTTCTTTGCACCCCTGCTCCCCTCAAACTATCCATTCTCTTCATAATAATGGGAGAGAAAGTTAAGAAAGGGGAAGGAAATTGAACCCCATCTGGCAAGAAATTATGCTCATAATATACAGTGTGTGGCTCTATGGGGTCTATACAAATTAGAATGCAGATGCTCCTTCAGGAAGAAGGATTAGAAAAGGGGCCTCTTAAAGAAAGAGAAAAGGGGGCCTTTTCTAAGCAGATAAAGTCCCAAAAGTTTACCCCACCCCCATCTAAGGGAAGATGGTTTCAAAAAGAACCCCTACTCAGGTTGATGCGGTCCTGTGAAAGACCGTGGAGAGAGATAAGCAGAGAGCCCATATAGCCTCAGCTGGGTTCTTTTGCATGGGGCACAGCCTGACAACAGGGGCCCAGTGGCAGGCAGCAGACAGCCTGTATTCTGGGTCATCCTGTGAAAGCTTCTCCTCAGCCACTGAGACATGCTTCTTCCATGGCCTTCCCCAAACTTTGTAGGGTTTTCTCGAAGGGTTTTGTACCAAGCTCTAGGATAGCCCATAGCATATGTTATCTTGGTTTCTTACATAAATATCTTTCTTCTTGACACAGTGAGTTGTCTAAATACAAAGGACATTTAAAATACTTTTTTTCAATCCCAGCAGAATGTCTATTTATATCATTAGATTTACCACTGGTGGGGTACCTGAGATGATTTCACAGGATATTAAGATAAATTTTAAAACATTGCTAGTGTAGGATTTGAGTATATATTTATGTGTTTGTGCGTGTGTGTGTGTGTGTGTGTGTGTGTGTGTGTGTGTGTGTGTAGCTTCCTGATATTCAAAGTGTGTCCTCAGCCTCACTGGGAGCTCATGAGAAATGCAGAAATGTGCCCCACCCAGACTTAATGCACCAGAATCTTTTTTTTTTTTTTTGAGAGACAGACAGACATGCAGAAAGACAGTGTTCACATGGGGGAAGGGCAGAGGAAAAGGGAGAGAGAATTTTAAGTAGGCTCCATGCTTAGGTCTGAGCCAGACTTGGGGCTTGATCTCACAACTGTGAGATCATGACCTGAGCCAAAATCAAGAGTCAGATGTTTAACCTTAGTTTTGTCTCCAGGTGACTTGTGCACATAACAAAGTTTGAGAAATAGGGATGAAGAATCAAACCCATGATCTGACAGGTAATACTGTGTAGAATGGGGAACATTTTTAAAAAGTGAGTCCATTTAAGCTTCATTTAAAGAAAAATACCCCATAGGGGTTACCTAATATGGCAAACGGTGAAAGACCTTAAAAAAAAGACTGAAATGTGGAAAATAATGAACACAAAAATGTGACTAAAAAATGTGTGTTGAATTTGTTGGATATTTAATTTTCTGTGTCTTTTGGCACCATGTTATTACTCTCACCTAATAGATTGCTACTTTCTTTTTCCTGCCACCTCTATCTTGAGTCTTCTTTCCATTTTCCTTCATAAGTCAGTAACTTCAAAGCTTTGCCTTATTCATTTCTTCACTTAGTCAACAGATAACTTACTGAGCACTTGTCTGTGCCATATTCTAGGCATTGGTAAACAAAAAATGGTTTAGTATTAGATAGATATTAGAGATATTATATTATCACCATAGATATTATCCCATCATACCTATGATATCTGAAATTCATGTAGGCACCTAGAGTAATTCCTCTATTGCTGACAAATAACAAATGCAAGAACAAAGAACAAACCCAATTATCTCCAGGTTTTACTTAATCACACAAAGCAATGAGCACATGCACATGTTACAATATGTTAGTTATAAATGAAAGTTTACTTATTGCTACTTGGGGGCAATACAGTCTTACTCTTGGAATCCTGGGCATTAATTATTCAACCATACCTTTCTTAATCTAACCCTCAGGAAATCAGGAATTTCAGAGGTAAAATGCTTAACCTACAGAGCTTATTATTCTTTTCAGACTTTCAAAATAGTCATACTTCAGGAAGACGCTAATCATGATTCTCTTGTTTACTTATGAGTAAATCTTTTACAGTGTAACATTAGGGATATTGTTCATCTGTATTTTTCTAGTTTAACACTTCCAAGTGCCTAAATGAAGTGATTCATGAATGGCTTAGAGTGTGGTTTTAAGATCAAGAGACATGGGAAATTTGTACCTATAGAGTATCTTTCAATTATAAGAAAACCTTATTTATTTTGGGGTGTCTAAGGTAGCTTAGTCGGTTAAGCATCTGACTTTTGATTTCAGTTCTGGTGATGAATTTGCACAGTCGTGGGATTGAGCCCCACGTGGGGTTCTGTGTTGAGCACTGAGCCTGCTTAAGATTCTCTCTCTCTACCTCTCTCCCACTCTCTCTCTAAAATAAAAAATGTAAAAAAAATTTCAAAAGAAAACCTTATTATTTAAAGATTTAGGGCAAATGATAATCAATATTTTATTTGTTAGAAAATTGATTCAATAATCCAATGAAGATCTAATATGAATTATTGACCATTGAGGTGGTTTTAGTATCTAAGACGTTCAAATGATCACTTCTGTGCACTACTTTGATGTGAGAGCTATGATTTAATGTTTATCAGATGCCTTAAGTGCTTTTTTTGTATCTTCTGATTTAATCCTCACAACTTCCATCTTACGGGAGAGAAAACTGAGGTACAGTTGATTTGAATCCAGGCAATGTGAAGATAAAGTTCAAATTCTAATCCTTTCATTCCTTCCTTGTCATTAACTTTTTTTTTTTTAAGTTCATGGTGTCTGTGAAGCATGAGTCTCTAATACCAAGGAATAAAAACTAGCTAGCTTGAAGAAAAAATAAATTGAAATGGAAAGCAATTAATTTCTCTTAATGTAAATGAAGGATGACCTAAATACTTGTGGAGAAGTGATTTCAAGTATGGAAATGTACAGGAAAAAAAATCTTCTTTACTAAATAAGCAATTTAGCATTAATCCTCCTGTTTTTTAATCTTTATATTTTACATTTTTTATATTTGCTCTTAAAACTTTCTATTTTCTACCAAACCACAGGTACATCGTTACATATATGTACATTCTCCTTCTCAATGTATGTATGAATATATATTCATACACACACACATGCCATTATTTATTTATAAATAATGTAATTTTATAAATAAATAGGACTTGACCCTCTTTACCCCTCTGTAAATCTCTCAGTTCTTTGTTTGGCAAGAAAGTATGATCAGTAGAATGAACCTGCATCTACAACCAAAGAAATCTTTAATTCAAACCCTTGCTTATGACTGGCTGTTTGTGCCTCGGTATCTTCTATTTGTAACACGAGAACCATAGCAGAACCCAACAGAAAGGGCTATTAGGAGGATTAAATGCAATAAGGAATGTCAGTAGTACCTTCCCTCTGGAGGAGCTTTAGGACTTGACCCTCCAAACTTGTTTCTTGATGTGCTGGTAAAAGATATAGCCTAGATTAGGCTGTGCTAGTTAGATTTCAGCCTTCCCTGTTTCAGCCATAAGCTAGGACTCAGCATAAACCCCATTCAGTCTAGTCTGCATGTTCTATATCAGCCACAAAATGTTCTCATGCAAAGACAGCTTTCCCTTCAATGTGTGGTGGCTTTGCAATTGAGAAATACAGAAACAAAGATCTAGTAAAATTAAGTTACTTAAAATAACTGAAGTAATATACACTGGAAGGTATGTGATGACATCATTGTATAATAATATTACTACATACATTAGAAAAACTTTAAAATGCATACATTTTTCTCTGTTGTTATGGTTATTATGGATGCAGTAATTTTTATGTAGTCATGGGACTTACATATGGATTGTTTAGATTTCTTTCTTTTGTATCCTTCAGAAACTTAACCATTTTTTTTGGCATTATAATATTGCTTCAAGAAATCTGAAAAGAGACATTCAAATGTTTCAAATAACTATTCTGCAGACATAAATTTTCTGTATCTAACATGTATTGGTGTATTTATAATTTAAAAAAATCTACATTTTAAAATTACTTTGGTAATGTTTTTGAAATACATTTTATATTACTTTCTGGAATGATTTTAGCCTTTGGGTAAAGCCAACAATTAAAAAAAGGATTTGACACCTCAAAAAAAATGAAATACTTTTGGCATGTGAAAAGTCACACCTCAAATTTTAGCTGTTAATAATAACAGGGATAGTTATAGCGGAAAGGGTCGTTACACACTTATAAAGGAAGTTTCACTAAATATAGTCAGCATCAGAAGTGTTGATGGGAAGAGTTGAAAATAAAACCTCAAGACAACTTTTTATTTAAAATTCTACTTTTTTGTGTGTGTTAATGTCATTTGGAGAAAACCTCACACTTTCTTGCAACGTAATAAAGAAATAATAATACACATAATAAAGAAATGAGAAAATAATTTTTAAAATGGTGGGTAGCCCAAAGAAGTAGACAGTGTGTCTTTCAATGGGCACATAAATAGTGCATGAGACAGTTTAAGGCTTTCATCTTATTCACCTTGTTGGTCTATTCAGGAGACTTGTCTGACACCAGTTTGGTTGCAATACATTTTCTTCCTATAGTTTTAATTAAGCTACATAAAAATTGCTTTGTCCTGATAAGTAGTCTGGATTTTCTTCACTGTAACAGGGTCAATATTCTTCTAAATATTATACCAGAACATTTTAATTTCTTACAGGAAACATGTCCACCTTCAGGTCAAAAATAGAGAAGAGAAAGGCTGGAAAGATGGTGAAGTAGGAGGACCCTAGGCTACTTCATTACACAGATACAACTAACATCATTGTAACACTCACATCATTGTAAATAACCCAGAAAATGACTCAAAGACTGGCAGAACAAACACCAAAGCTAAAGGTAGAGAAGAAGCAACCCCAAAGAGAGTATGAAGAACAGAGACCAGTAGTGAACTAAATACCCACAGCACTATCTGATGGAGGGAGGGGCCTGCACATGGAGACAGAGAGAGAGGCAGACTATTACACCTGGGAGCCCGCATGGAGAACAAAAATCCCCATAACATTTGGCTTTGAAAACTAAAGGGACTGGATTTCATGAGTGCTTACAACCAGCAGGACTTAAAACCTGGAATTTTAAAAACCAGTGGGCTATGCTCTGGAAGAGTGGGAGGGTGAGAGGAAATTGAGTCCCCACCCTAAAAGAGACAGAACAACAAACAGCCCCTCTGAGATACAGCAGAGAAGCAGCAGTTTGAAAAACACCTGGTACTTACTGGAGGGAGACTTGTTTACTCATCTCAGAGCACATCATGAAGGGAAAGAGATAACTGGGAGACTCCTTCAGGAGCAGGGGAGCTGGCAGGTGCCATTTCCCTACCCTGCTCCCAACATAAACTCACCGTCACCTGCACAAATCAGCACACCACCACACTCACTACCTAACTTGCTGACAACACCAGCCCTCCTACTTGTGCTTCAGAGTATCCACCCCTTCTAGCCAGGCCAACCTCAGTCCACTACTGCAGTTCCCCTCTCCTAGAGGACTGGCACAACCCTTGCCAAAAACACCATGCCCCACACCGTGCACATTGTGGATCCACTCCCCCCAATATGCTCATGGCCAGAGCCCATCCAAAGTTGTATCATAAGCCTGGCAGTGTGAAAGCAGCCCAGAGAGGGGCCAGCACCACTCCAATGAGACTTCTGTGCCAGGGAGAGGGAAAGATAAGCACACACACCAGTCAGACTGTGGTCCCAGCAGTGAGCTGGGGGCAGACATCTGGTCGTACTGCAGGACCCACCTACCAATGAAAGCTCAGGGGACAACGCAGGGAAAGTGCCCTGAAGTTTGGTGCTACTACATCTTGCAAATGCATGGTATGACTCAACTTAAGCCCAGGCGGGTCCAGACTGGCCCACTAACACCACAGGTACCATACACTGCCACAACAGGCAAAGAGAGCCAGACAATTGGACTGAAGGAAAAAGTGACTCAGCCACAACAGCAAGGTGCAGTCAACACACATAGGAGACAACCCTGAAGTGCCAGGTTCTACTGAACAGGGGATATTGCACTGCAAGGAACTACAGAACCTCTGCTTCAAAAAGCCACTACTTTCAAGAGTAGGGCATATAGTTGACTTTCCTAAAACACAGAAGCAGACACAAAGAGACAAAATGAGGAGACAGAGGAACATACCCCAAATTAAAGGACAGGAAAAATCACAGCAAGAGATCTAAGTAAAATGGAGTAAGTAATATGCCTGATAGAGAATTTAAAATAATGATCATAAAGATACTCACTGGACTTGCGAAAAAAGTGGAGGACATCAGTGAGATCTTCAACAAAGAGATAAAAAAGAATCAATCCAAATGAAGAAAATGATAAATGAAATTAAGAAAATAAAACTATATGAAATAAATAGCACACTAGGGGAAGCAGAGGAACAAATCAGCAACCTGGAGGACAGAGTAATGGAAAGTAATAAAGCTGAGCAGGTGAGAGAGAAAAAAAAATATGCAAAAGGAGAATAGACACAGGAAACTCAGTGACACCATCAAGCAAAATAACATTCACATTATAGGGATCCCAGAAGGAGAAAAGGGGGCAGAAAACTTATTTGAAGAAATAGTAGCTGAACATTTCTGGAATCTGGGGAAGGAAACAGACATTCAGACATAGGAGACACAAGGAGCCTCTAAAAAAATCAATCCAAGGAGTGCCACACTAAGACACATAGTAATTGAAATGTCAAAAAGTAGTGATAAAGGGAGAATTTTGAAGGCAGCAGGCAAAAGAGAACAATTACATACAAGGGAAACCCCATAATGCTATCAGCAGATTTTTCAGTCAAATCTTTGCAGGCCAGAAAGCAGTGGCATGATATATTGAAAGTTCTGAAAGGAAAAATTCTACAGTCAAGAATATTCTATCTAGCAAGGCTAACATGCAGAATAAAAGGAGAGATAAAGAGTTTCCCAGAAAAACAAAAGTCAAAGGAATTCATACTGTAAACCAGTCCTACAAGAAATATTAAAAGGGATTCTTTCAGGGGAAAGGAAAGACCATAAGTAAGAGTAAGAAAGTAGGAAGCAGAAAAGCAGTAAAAATAAGTATATCTGTAAATATCAGTCAAGGGACTCACAAAATGACACCATATGGGGGCGCCTGGGTGGCTCAGTTGGTTAAGCATCCGGACTTCAGCTCAGGTCAAGATCTCACAGCTCATGGGTTTGAGCCCCACATCAGGCTCTGTGCTGACAGGTCAGAGCCTGGAGTGTGCTTCAGATTCTGTGTCTCCGTCTCTCTGCCCCTTCCCACTCATATTCTGTCTCTCTCCATCTCTCAAAAATGAATAAATGTTAAAAAAAAAAGAATGACACCATATGCCTAAAATGTAGGGGACAGAATGGGTTCTAACTTAGTGACCACCAACTTAATATAGACTGTTACATTCAGAAGATGTTATATACAAAAGAAATGGTAACCACAAATCAAAAACTGGTAATATATATGCAAAAAAAAAAAAATAAATGGAAAGAAATCCAAGTAAATCACTAAAGAAAGACAACTAATTGTGAAAAGAGAGCAAAGGGAGAAAGGAACAGAGGAATTATAACAACCATAAAATGAGTAACAAAAAGGCAATAAATACATATGTATCAATAATTACTTTGAACCTAAATGCACTGATTGCTCCAACCAAAAGGCACAGGGTGATGGAAAGAATAAAAGAAGAAAATCCATCTATATGCTGTCTACAAGAGATTCATTTCAGACCTAAAGACACCTGCAGAGTGGGGCGCCTGGGTGATTCAGTCGTTAAATGTCTGACTCTTGATTTTGGCTTAGGTTATGATCTCACAGTTTGTGAGTTTGAGCCCCACATCCGGGTTCCACATTGACAGTGCAGAGCCTGGATGGGATTCTGTCTCTCCCTCTCTCTCTGACCCTGCCCAACCCACACACACATTCTCTCAAAATAAATAAATAGACGCTAAAAAAACAAAGACACAAGCAGAGTGAAATTGAAGGGATGGAGAAGTATTTGTCATATGAATGGATGTGAAAAGAAAGCCAGGGTAGCAATACTTATATCAGACAAAAAGGACTTTAAAACAAAGACTGTACCAAGAGACAAAGGATATTATATAATCATAAAGGGAACAATTCAACAAGACGATATAACAACTGTGAATATTTATTCACCCAACATGGGAGCACCCAAATACACAAAGCAGTTGATAATAAGCATAAAGGAAATAATTGATAGTAATACAATAATAGTAGGGGATTTTAACACCCCACTTACATCAATGGATAGATCATACAAACAGAAAATCAACAAGGAAACAGTGGCTTTGAATGACATATTGGACGAGATGGATTTCACAGATATATTTAGAACATTCCATCCTAAAACAGCATAATACACATTCCTTTCAAGTGCACATTAAACATTCTCCAGAATAGATCACATATTAGGCTACAAAACAAGCCTTAACAAATTCAGAAAGATTGAAGTCATACCATGCATCTTTTCTGCCCACAACACTATGAAACTAAAAATTAACCACAAGAAAAAATCTGGAAAGAGAAAAAATACAGGGGGGTTAAATGATATGCTACTAAATAATGCATGAGTCAACCAAAAAATCAAAGAGGAACTCAAAAAATACATGGAGACAAATCAAAATGAAAACACAATGGTCCAAAATTTGGGATGTAACAAAAGCTATTCTAAGAAAAGGTATATAGCTAAAATTTGGCCTACTTAAAGAAGAAAAAAAAATCTCAAATAAACAACCTAACCTGACACATAAAGGAGCTAAAAAAGAAGAACCATGAAAACTCAAAACAAATAGATGGAGGAAAATCATAGAATAGAGCAGAAATAAAATAGAAACTAAAAAAAAAAAAAACAACCCAATAAAACAAATTAATGAAACTGGGTAGGAGATGATTTTTTGAGAAGACCAACAGAATTGATAAACCTTTAGCCAGATTCATAAAAAGAGAAAGTGAGATGAGATGAGAGAGAGAGAGAGGACTCAAACAAAATCAGAAATGAAAGCGGGGAAACTGACACTACAGAATACAAAGGATTCAAAGAGAATGTTATGAAAAACTATATGCCAACAAATTGGACAACCTAGAAGAAATGGACAAATTCCTAGAAACACAGAACCTCCCAAAAGTGAATAGAAAATCTGAAAAGAGATTACCAACAATCAAATTGAATTAGTAATCAAAAAAATTCCAAATAAACAAAAGTCCAGGACCATACAGCTTCACAGATGAATCCTACCAAACATTTAAAGATGAGTTAATACCTATTTTTCTCAAAATATTCCAAAAATAAGAGGAAGGAAAGCTTCCAAATTCATTCTATGAGGCCAGCATTACCCTGATACCAAAAGCAGATAATGACACCACAAAACAAGAGAACTACAGGCCAAAACCTCTGATGAACATGGATGCAAAAAAGCCTTAATAAAAATACTAGCACACCAAATCCAACAATGCATGAAAAAAAATCATTCACCACAATCAAGTGGGATTTATTCCTCAGCTGCAAGGGTGGTTCAGTATTTGCACATCAACTGACATGATACTTCACATCAATGAGAGAAAGGATAAAAACTGTAAGATCATTTCAATGGACAAAATGAAAAAGTATCTGAAAAGTACAGAATCCATTCATGATAGAAACCCTCAACAAAGTAGGTTTAGAGGGAACACCCCTCAACATAATAAAGGCCATATACAAAAAACTCACAGCTAACATTATCCTCAATGGGGAAAAACTGACAGCTTTTCTTCCACACAGTCAAGAAAAAGACAGGGATGTCCACTCTCACCACTTTTATTCACCATAGCACTGGAACTCCTAGCCACAGCAACCAGATAACAAAAAGAAACAAAAGACATCCAATTCAGAAAGGAATAAGTAAAACTTTCATTATTTGCAGATGAGATGATACTCTGTATAGAAAACTGGAAGATTCTGCCAAAAAACTGCTAGAATTGATAAACAAATTCAGTAAGGTCACAGGATACAAAATCAACATACAAAAAAATACTGCATCTCTACATGCCAATAATGAAGCAGCATAAAGAGAAATTAAGGAATCAATCATTTTTATAATTGCAACAAAATAATATCTAGTTATAAATTTAACTAAGAAGGTGATACAAAACACTTATGAAAGAAATTGAAAAAGACACAAAAAATGGAATTCCATGCTCATGGGGAAGAACAAATATTGTTAAAATGTCTACAGTACCCGAAACAATCTACAGATTTAATGCAATCTTTATCAAAATACCAACAGCATTTTTCACAGAACTAGAACAAACAATCCTAAAATTTGTATGGAACCACAAAAGACCCTGAACAGTCAAAGCAATCTTGAAAAAGAGAAACAAACCTGGAGGTAGCATAATTCCAGATTTCAAGTTATACTACATAGCTGTAATAATCAAAACAGTATGATGGGGTGCCTGGGTGGCTCAGTCTGTTATTTGTCTGACTCTTGACTTAGGATCAGGTCATGATGTCATGGCTCATGAGACCAAGCCCCACATTGGTCTCTGTGCTGGTAGCATGGAGCCTGCTCAGGACTCTCTTTCTCCCTCTCTCTCTGCCCCTCGTCCCTCTCAAAATAAACAAATAAACATTAAAACAAAACAAAACAGTATTGTATTGGCATAAAAACAGACACATAAACCAAGAGAACAGAATAGAAAGCCCAGAAATAAACCCATGGTTATATGGTAAATTAATTTTTGACAAAGAAAGAAAGGATATGCAGTGGGGAAAAGACAGTCTCTTCAACAAATGATGTTGAGAAAACTGGACAGCTAAATGCAAAAGAATGAAACTGTATCACTTTCTAACAGTACACACAAAAATAAACTCAAAATGGATTAAGGACCTAAATGTGAGACCTGAAACCATAAAAATTCTAGAAGAGAGCACAGGCAGTAATTTCTCCAACATTGGCCATAACAGCATTTTTTTAGATATGTCTGCTGAGGCAAAGGGAACAAAAGCAAAAATAAACTTTTAGGACTAAATAAAAAAAATGCTTCTGCACACAGTGAATGAAACTATCAACAAAACTAAAAGAAATCCTACTGAATTGGAGAAGTATTTGCAAAGGATATATCTGATAAAGGGTTAGTATACAAAACCTCTAAAGAATTCAACACCAACCCTCTCCCGGTAATCCAATTTAAAAATGTAATAGACATTTTTCCAAAAAAGACATACAGATGGCCAACAGACACATGAAAAGATGCTCAACATCACTCATCATCAGGGAAATGCAAATCTAAACTATAATGAGCAATTACCTGAAACCTGTCAGAATGGTTAAAATAAAAAACATAAGAAACAACAGGTGTTGGCAAGAATGTGGAGAAAAAGGAACCCTTATGCACTGTTGGTGGAAATGCAAACTTGGGCAGACACTCTGGAAAATGGGACAGAGGTTCCTTAAAATTTATAAATAGAACTTCCATATGATGCAGTAATAGCACTACTTTGTATTTACCCCCAAAATATGAAAACACTAATTCAAAAGGATATATGCACTGCTATGTTTATTGCAGCATTATTTACAATAGCCAAATTATGGAAACAGCTCACGTGTCCATCCATAGATGAACGGGTAAAGAAGTGGTGTGTGCGTGTGTGTTTGTGTGTGTGCATGCGAATGGAATATTATTCAGCCATAAAAAAGAATGAAATCTTCCCATTTGCAACAACATGGATGGATCTAAATAGTGTAAGACTAAGTGAAATAAGTCAGAGAAAGACAATCCATAGGATTTCATGTATATGTATAATTTAAGAAACACAACAAATGAACAAAGCTTAAAAGAGAGAGAGACAAATCAAGAAACAGACACCTAACTAATGAGAAAACAATGATGGTTATCAGAAGAGAGGTGGGTGAGGGGGATGGGTTAAATATGTCATGGGAATTAAAAAATACTCTTACCATTATGAATAACGGGTAGTGTATAGAGTCAGTGAATCACGATACTGTATACCTGAAACTAATTTGACACTGTATGTTAACTGTACTGAAATTAAAATGAAAAAAAAAAAACAGTAGAAGAAAGAATTTTGGTTTCCTTATTAAAATGATAGCCTTGCAAACCAGGTGAGTTTCATAAAAGTAATTTTTTAATTTATTTATATCTTCTGTAACCATAAGAGGAAATAAACCTGGAGGCTCCAACTCAGGATTTTTCCAAAGAAAAGATAATCGTTCCAGTATAAAGACATGAAACTCTTCTAACTTCACATTCTTTAAAACTCATAGAACTCAGATAACCATGTTTTCATTGTGCTATATAGAATAGCAATATTTTAATAATTGCATTTGAATCATTAAAAGAAAGTTAAATTTTTTTCAATATAAATTGATTACATTCATTTTGTCAGGTTTGTGCTCCGAGGAATCTGGATTCAATCCTAGAGCATTCTAGATATGAGACATTGGGCAAGTCACTTAGTTTTTTCAGTTGATAGAAAGATAAAATGATGTTATATATTTAAGTCCTACAGCAGTATGTTCCATAGAAAGCATTCATTAAATGTAACCCAAGTTACAGATCTATATTAATGATTTAAGTGGCCAAAATATCAAATTAACTAAAAACATCCCATGCTCTGGTATTCTGGACATATCACCATTCTCTAAAATGTCCATAGTCTACTCCAATTTGTGTGAACTAAGAATACCAATAATCTGATTGATGGTAATGATAGAATTAACATTTTAGACTATAAATTATTTGGATTTTATATATTTATTTGAAATATATTTAATAAACCTCTTCTATATACCAGCCAATGGTCTGGGCAGTGGATAAACAATGGTAAACAGTCCTTGCCTGTATGAAGCTTACAGTCTAGAAGGCAGAGACACTGGAGTGAATATGTAAAGAAACAATTCACCAAGATAATTTCAAAATGGTAATACTCAAAAGAAAATCAACAAAGGTCATCCATTGAGTGATTAGGGGTCAGATCTAGCTTGGATTGGGAGCCAAGAAAATCCAGGATGAGGAACTGACATCTGAGCTGACAACTAAAGTACAAGAAGAAGCCAGAGAGGCAAAGGTCTCAGGTCTCAGTGTCCCTAGCTGCACCCCCAAGCGAGCAGCAAATGCAAAGGCTGTAAAGGAGGAAGAAACTTGCTTATTTGCAGAACAGAAAGAAAGCTGACAGGGGTGAATAAAGTACAGTAAATGAAAGGAAAGTGGGAGGAGAAGAGGTCCAGGTCATGCAAAGCATTGGTCATTGTAAGAGTTTTGGAGTTCTTAAGCAGGCAAAGGAGACATCTGACTTGCGATTTAAAGATCACTGTAGCTGTTGTGTGAGCAATGGCTGCTGGGAGATGAGAGCCAAAAGAGTACATGGAATAGGAAGTTATCTTAATTCAGAAGACATGATGTGGCTTGGATTGAGGTGGTAGCCCTGGAGATAGAAAGACTGGATGTCCTATAACGTGTATGTTCCAAAAGGGCATATATAGAAGTAGATTGGTAAGACTTTTTGATATGATGAGAGATGAGAACAGAATATAGGAAAACTGTAAGGTTTTTGGCTTGAGAAATTGGGTAGTTTGTGATACCATTTACTGAGATGAGGAAATATAAGGAGGAAGAAGATTATGCAATGAGGCCAGTTTTCAAAGCCACATGGCCAACCTCAATTGTGGATGTGTTCTTTTTCTCCAAATAAGATGTGATTACTTGGAAACTGAGAAAACTTGGCACTTCCCTCATCCTTCTAAAATAACATTCACTTTCCAGCCCATGCCTAAAGCTCTATGCAAAAACTAGAATATTTATGCTTAACCTATGTCCACAAACCCTTATTTGCAATTCTGAGTTCCATTAGCTTGGAAAACTGAAAGATTTGTATAATTCACTTGGTGGCAAAATTTACCTGCCCTTGTCTCATTTGGTGGCCAAATCCAGCCTGAATTTACATGAGGCCATTTATAGTCCTTATCCCTATTACAATTCATCCATCTTATTGCAAAAGTATTAACAACTTTGATTACAGTATCCCACTCTAGAATCTATTGGTGTTATATAGGATATGGTACATGTGTGATTACTAGCTTTATAAAATTAAAAGAAAATTAAGAATTCTGAAATATTTCTGTTTCAAGGTCTTAGAGAAGGGATTATAGAGCTTGTACTCTTAAACTTTAAACTAGACAGTATTTTATTATGTGTTTTACTACTTGGTTAAAAAAATGTTAGATCCTTTTCTGAGAGAAGAAGGGTTTACAAAATAGACTCTGAAAAAGCAACCTATTGACATTACAATTTCTTAGATTCAAGCATGGAGGGCAATGTAGGGGCCTCCAACATAATGGATTTGAGGGCAGGAAGGCTGGCATTTTTATGCAAGGAAAAGTCACACAGGCAGGTTAACAACAGATATTTCACTCTAATGACCAAAAAAAAAAAAAAATGGTGTCAAAACTCCTAATTATTCAGGAGTTAACATAACATGGAGCAGCTCATACACTTAATTTCATTGATTCTAAGCTGCACAATTTCTACCTGCTAACTTTTCTGAAATTGGGATATGTCTTACAATTAATGGAATCTTAAAATGAACTCTGACCGGGTAGAAGTGATGATGTGTTATTGCTTGAGCATATCCAACCTTGGCTGTTATTTTTGCCTGCATGGTGGGAAAGGTAAAACTTTCTGTGACTCAATCATAAACTATCTAAGGACCTTAATAGGATCATGTCTTTGTTGATTTAAGCTGCTAAAACAAAAATACCATATACTGGGTGACTTATATATAACAGAAATTTATTTATCACAGTTCTTTCTGGAGGTTGGGAAATCTAAGATCAAGGCACAGGTAGATTTAGTGTCTGGTTCACAGAATGGCTATCTTGTAGCTGTGTCTTCACACGATGGAAGAGGCAAAGGAGCTCTCTAGGGGGTGTTTTCATAGGGGCACCAGTTCTTTTCAAGAGGGCTCCATCCTCATAACCTTATAGTCTCCCTAAGTCCCCACTTCTAAATACCATCACAGTGGGGATTAGGTTTCGACACATGAATTCTGAAGATATGTAAACATTTAGTCTATAGTAGAAGGTTTTGAGTGTTACCTGAAGTCCTCCATTGTCAGCATCAGTTAGTATCAAGAAAGCACCAGCATCAAAACTTACAAAATGTCAGAAGCTTGGAATAAGACCCCAAAGACAATATTGAGGCATATTTTAGTAGCATCACCAGTGCTCTCTATGGCATAGAGGGTGATATTTTATGGGAAAACAGAGGTATCAAAACTTTGTTTGAAGTTTTCCCAAAAAATAAAATCTTATGAAGATTTGTAATTCTTCTACCAATTTTTATTTTCCTTTTATTATATGCAGATATAAATCCATTTTTCAACAAATATGAAATAATTCTAAATTATGAGAAAACACTGTGTCATTTTAATTGGTTGATTTTTAAAAATTAACTCTACATAAACCAATGGTACATCTTATTTAATGTCTTATATTTGATGAAATACCATTCCCCTTTACAGACAGAGGCTCAAAGGACATGGCGGTGGTGATGGTGACTATATAAAAGTGAAGATTCCAATCTCAGGTTATTATTCTTCAAGTTGACTTTTTTTTTTCTTTTTCTGAGCCCAGGTTCATTTCTTACTTTCCCTCTGGCCTTTTTCTGGTACTTTGCTACTAATGCTTAAATGGAGCATCTACTGCATTAATTTACAGCATTTCTAGCACATAAACCTTCAGATACAGGTCAAAGACTGGACTTTGGCCACAACCAAATTAAGTGGATGTTTTCCAGTGATAGCATCTGCATAGAAAAGTTAGGCTTTATTTCTTATAAGTCTTGCCTAATGCGAGACAAACTTTGGATTTATATTCCTTGAGTCTTATGTAGCCTATAAGGTTTTTCCTTTGTCACTCTGTGTTAAGAGTATGAGACCATTTGTAAAGGTTTTTGATGTGTAAAATTGTACAACTATAAGTTACAATAACTGCACACTGCCAAAGGAATTTTTTTGAACTTTCATCTTTTAGCCACAGAACATTAAGTAGCACAATCCATGTTATATTTAATTTTATTTGAATGTCATAGTAACTAGGACATTAGTTTTGAGATTGTTTTAATTTTACTTGTATAATTTGAATAAAGCTGTACTCCATTAATGTCAGTTAAAATGTGCTAACAAGATTAAAAGAAACACAGATCTTAACTCAAAAAGTACTGGAAAGTAAATATCTTTGTGGATGTTTTCTGTAAATATTTTTTGAAATGGCTGTAAGGCATATTTTCTAAGTAAAGCATCTATAGTCTAACTGTTAAATGAATAAGTTAAGGGACAAACTGCTTGGGTGTGAATTACAACTCTGCGACTTTTAGTTGATTAACCTTAGGCAAGTTACTTATTTTCAATGTTCCAGAGTTTTCTCATTTATAATGTAGAGGATGCTAAAATTGTATAACTATCTTATACAATTGTTGGACAATCAAGTTCAATTCATACATGTAAGCCACTTAGAACAGTACCTATTACAGAATTAATAATAGATGTTTATTATTGCTGTTAATTTTTAAAATCTCTTTTATCTCTCTCTCTCTCTCTCTGAAGTCCCAATCATATTGGTAGTTATTTCTCAAATTTATTTCCCTGTTATCTCTCAAAACTCTAGCCTACTACATTCCACACGTTCTTCCAGATCACTTCTTTTCTTACCTTTTACCAAATGGAGCTCTGTTCTTTCTTGAAGAAACTAATTTAGATTTTGTAGGCACCATTCTCCACCCATTATATCATCCCAGTAAAAGTCTAGAGTCCAGTAAAAGTCTTGAGCAGATAAATAAAGTATGTTTGTGAGAAACACACAGGATTGGTACAGGACTACTGAAGTTAGGAAGAGAGAGACTGTTATTTCCAATATTTAATTTTGTGTCCATTTCAGTATGTTCCTGTGGGAATTTTCTCAATTCTATTTGTAAAAGTTACATACCTGGAAAGAGGAAAAAGGATGGCAGCGTAGGAGGACTCTGGGCTCACCTCGTCCTGCTGATTGCTTAGATTCCACACACATCAGCCTAAATAACCCCAAAACTGCCAGAAGACTAGCAGAATGGACTCTCTGGAGCCAAGCATAGACAAAAGGCCCAAAGAAGAGGGTAGGAAGGGCAGAGAGGTGCACACTACACGGATTGGCAGGAGGGAGCCAGGGCAGTGGAGGGGCAGCCCTCCAGGCAAGGCAGAGCCCCCAAAGTCTGGCTTGCAAAAGCGGAGGGGTCGGACTCTATGAGTTCTGACAGCCAGTAGGACTTAACATCTGGAAAGTTAAAAGTCAACAGCTCTGCTCTCGGAGAAAGGGGAGGGTGAGAGGACACCTGGAGGGAGAGTTGTTGAGCCCCAGAAGGACAGAGCTCAGTGGGGGAACAAAGGCGCTGGCAAGCGCCATTTCCCTCTCCCATCCCCCAGCCAAAATTCCAAAGGGAAGCAGTTCCTATCACTGAACTTGCTTGTACCTCACAAACGCCCAACCCTGTGCTCCTGTGGATACATCCCTCTGACGGGCCTGCCTCCCTCCAGGTGCTGTAGGGCCCCTCCCACAGGGGACCACCTACAGCAAAGCTAGCTAACCCTGCCCCTCCCACCCCTGTGCACTGATCCACCCCAGCTAATATGCACTTGGCCAGGTCCCATCAAAGCAGCACCACAAGCCTGGCTGTATGCAAGCAGCCCAGACAGGGGCCACACCACTCCACAGTGAGTCCTGCCCCTGGGAGAGGGGAAGATAAGGTACACACCAGTCTGACTGTGGCCCCACCGGTGGGCTGGAGGCAGACATCGCGTCTGACTGCAGCCCTACCCACCAACACAAGTTTCTGTGGACAGCACAGGGGAAGTGCCCTGTAGTTTGGAGCTACTGCAGACCCTACCCAAAATGATGAAACGGAAGAATTCTCCTCAAAAGAAACTCCAGGAAGTAGCGACAGCTAACGAATTGATCAAAACTGATTTAAGCAATATAACAGAACAAGAATTTAGAATAATAGTCATAAAATTAATTGCTGGGCTTGAAAAAAGCATAGAGGACAGCAGAGAATCTATTGCTACAGAGATCAAGGGACTAAAAAATAGTCATGAGGAATTAAAAGATGCTATAAATGAGGTGTAAAATCAAATGGAGGTGGCCATAGCACGGATTGAAGAGGCAGAGGAGAGAACAGGTGAATTAAAGGATAAAATTATGGAAAAAGGGGAAGCTGAGAAAAAGAAAAATAATAAAAATCCAGGAGTATGAGGGGATAATTAGAGAACTAACTGATGCAATCAAATGAAACAATATCTGAATCATAGGAATTCCAGAAGAGAGAGAGAGAAAGGGGCTGAAGGTGTACTGGAACAAATCATAGCTGAGAACTTCCCAGATCTAGGAAAGGAAAAAGGCATTGAAATCTAAGAGGTACAGAGAACTCCCTTCAGACGTAACTTGAATTGCTCTTCTGCACAGCATATCATAGTGAAACTGGCAAAATACAAGGATAACGAGAGAATTCTGAAAGCAGTTAGGGATAAATAGGCCCTAACATACAAAGGTAGATACATAAGGGTAGTAGCAGACCTATCTACTGAAACTTGGCAGGCCAGAAAGGAATGGCAGAAAATCTTCAATGTGATGAACAGAAAAAATATGCAGCCAAGAATCTTTAACCCAGCAAATCTGTCATTCAGAATAGAAGAGAAAAAGGTTTTCCCAAACAAACAAAAACTGAAGGAATTCTTCACCACTAAACCAGCCCTACAAGAGATTCTAAGGTGGACTCTGAGTGAAATGTTGCAAGGACCACAAAGTACCAGAGACACCACTACAAGCATGAAATCTACAGATATCACAATGACTCTAAACCCATATCTTTCAGTAATAACACTGAATGTAAATGGACTAAATGCTCTAACCAAAAGACATAGGGTATCAGAATGGAAGGTGCCTGGGTGGCTCAGTTGGTTAAGTGGCCGACTTCAGCTCAGGTCACAGTCTCATGGTTTGTGGGTTTGAGCCCCGCATCGGGCTCTGCTGAGAGCTGAGAGCCTGGAGCCTCCTTCAGATTCTGTGTCACCCTCTCTCTCTGCCCCTCCCCAGCTCGTACTCTGTCTCTCTCTCTCTCTCTCAAAAATAAAATAAAAAATGTTAAAAAAAAAAGAATGGATAAAAAAACAAGACCCATCTATTTGCTGTCTACAAGAGACTCATTTTACACCTGAGGACATCTTCACATTGAAAGTGAGGGGATGGAGAACTATCTATCATGCTACTGGAAATCAAAAGAAAGGTGGAGTAGCCATACTTATATCAGACAAACTACTTTAATGTTTTTTTTTATTTCATTTTTGAGAGAGACAGAGACAGAATGCAAGTGGATTAGGGGCAGAGAGAGAGGGAGACACAGAATCTGAAGAAGTCTCCAGGCTCTGAGCTGTCAGCACAGAGCCCGATGAGCTCAAACTCACGAGCTGTGAGATCATGACCTGAACTGAAGTTGGCCGCTCAAGCGAGTCACCCAGAAGCCCCAGACAAACTAGACTTTAAATTAAAGGCTGTGACAAGAGATGAAGAAGGGCATTATATAATAATTACAGAGTCTATCCATCAGGAAGAGCCAACAATTATAAATGTCTATGCCCTGAATTCGAAAGCACCCAAATATATAAAATAATCACAAACATAAGCAATCTTATTGATAAGAATGTGGTAATTTCAGGGGACTTTAATACTCCACTTACAACAATGGATAGATCATCTAGACACATGGTCAAAAAAGAAGAAGGGCCCTGAATGATACATTGGATCAGATGGACTTGAGAGGATATATTTAGAACTCTGCATCCCAAAGCAACGGAATATACTTTCTTCTTGAGTGCACATGGAACATTCTCCAAGATAGATCACATACTGGGTCACAAAACAGCCCTTCTTAAGTGTAAAAGAATGGAGATCATACCATGCACCATGAAATTAACCACAGGAGAAAGTCTGGAAAACCTCCAAAAGCATGGAGGTTAAAGAACATCCTACTAAAGAATGAATGGGTCAACCAGGCAATTAGAGAGGAAATTAAAAAAATATATGGAAACAAATGAAAATACAACAATCCAAACGCTTTGGGACGCAGCGAAGGCAGTCCTGAGAGGAAAATACATTGCAATCCAGGCCTATCTCAAGAAACAAGAAAAATCCCAAATACAAAATCTAACAGCACACCTAAAGGAAATAGAAGCAGAACAGCAAAGACACCCCAAACCCAGTAGAAGAAGAGAAATAATAAAGATCAGAGCAGAAATAAACAATATCAAATCTAAAAAAACTGTAGAGCAGATCAATGAAACCAAGAGTTGGTTTTTTGAAAAAATAAAATTGATAAACCTCTAGCCATCCTTCTCAAAAAGAAAAGGGAGAGGACCCAAATAGATAAAATCACGAATGAAAATGGAATTATTACAACCAATCCTTCAGAAATACAAGCAACTATCAGGGAATACTATGAAAAATTATATACCAACAAACTGGACAACCTGGAAGAAGGGACAAATTCCTAAACACCCACACACTTCCCAAACTCAAAAGGGAAGAAATAGAAAATTTGAACAGACCCATAACTGGCGAAGAAATTGAATCAGTTATCAAAAGTCTCCCAACAAATAAGAGTCCAGGACCAGATAGCTTCCCTGGGGAATTCTACCAGACATTTAAAGCAGAGATAATACCTATCCTGCTCAAGCTGTTCCAAAAAATAGAAAGGGAAGAAAAACTTCCATACTCATTCTATGAAGCCAGCATTACTTTGATTCCCAAACCAGACAGAGACCCAGCAAAAAAGAGAACTACAGGCCAATATCCCTGATGAATATGGATGAAAAAATTCTCAACAAGATACTAGCAAATTGAATTCAACAGCATATAAAAAGAATTATTCACTATGATCAAGTGGGATTCATTCCTGGGCTGCAGGGCTGGTTCAATATTCACAAATGAATGTGATACATCACATTAATAAAAGAAAAGATAAGAACTATATGATCATGTCAATCAATGCAAAAGAATCATTTGACAAAATTCAGCATCCTTTCTTAATAAAGACCCTCGAGAAAGTTGGGATAGAAATACTTAAACATCATAAAAGCCATTTACGAAAAGCCCGCAGATAATATCATCCTCCATGGGGAAAAACTGAGAGCTTTCCCCCTGAGATCAGGAACATGACAGGGATGTCCACTCTCACTGCTGTTGTTGAACATATTAGAAATTCTAGTATCAGCAATCAGACAGCAAAGGCATCAAAATTGGCACCGATGAAGCAACAGAAAGACAAATAAAGAAACTGATCCCATTCACAATTGCACCAAGAATCATAAAATACCTAGAAATAAACCTAACCAAAGATGTAAAAGGTCTGTATGCTAAAAACTATAGTAAGCTTATGAAGGAAATTGAAGATACAAAGAAATGGAAAAACATTCCATGTTCATCGATTGGAAGAATTAATATTGTCAAAATGTCAATACCACCCAAAGCAATCTACACATTCAATGCAATCCCAATCACAATTGCACCAGCATTCTTCTCCAAGCTAGAACAAGCAATCCTAAAATTTGTATAGAACCACAAAAGACCCCAAATAGCCAAAGTAATATTGAAGAAGACCAAAGCAGGAGGCATCACAATCCCAGACTTTAGCCTCTACTACAAAACTGTAATCATCAAGAGAGCATGTATTGGCACAAAAACAGACACATAGATTAATGGAATAGAATAGAGACTCTGGAATTGGACCCACAAAGTATGGCCAACTGATCTTTGACAAAGCAGGAAAGAATGTCCAATGGAATAAAGACAGTCTCTTTTTTTTAAATTTTTAAAAAATGTTTATTCATTTTTGAGACAGAGAGAGACAGAGCATGAACGGGGGAGGGTCAGAGAGAGAGGGAGACAGAATCTGAAACAGGCTCCAGGCTCTGAGCGGTCAGCACAGAGCCTGACGGGGGGCTCAAACTCACGGACCGTGAGATCGTGACCTGAGCCGAAGTCGGCTGCTAAACCGACTGAGCCACCCAGGCGCCCCGAGACAGTCTCTTTAACAAATGGTGCTAGGACAACTGGACAGCAACATGCAGAAGAATGAAACTAGACCACTTTCTTACACCATTCACAAAAATAAACTGAAAATGAATGAAGGACCTGAATATGAGACAGGAAGCCATCCAAATCCTAGAGAAGAAAGAAGGAAAAAACCTCTCTGAACTCAGCCACAGCAATTTCGTACTTGACACATCTCCAAAGGCGAGGGAATTAAAAGCAAAAATGAACTATTGGGGTCTCATCAAGATATAAAGCTTCTGCACTGCAAAGGAAACAATCAACAAAACTAAAAGGCAACTGAAGGAATGGGAAAAGATATTTGCAAATGACATATTGGACAAAGGGCCAGTATCCAAAATCGATAAAGAGCTCACCAAACTCCACACCCAAAAAACATAATCCAGTGAAGAAATGGGCAGAAAACATGAATAGACACTTCTCTAAAGAAGACATCCGGATGGCCAACAGGCACATGAAAAGATGCTCAATGTCGCTCCTTATCAGGGAAATACAAATCAAAACCACACTGAGATACCACCTCATGCCAGTCAGAGTGGCTAAAATGAACAAATCAGGAGACTATAGATGCTGGAGAGGATGTGGAGAAACGGGAACCTTCTTGCACTGTTGGTGGGAATGCAAACTGGTACAGCCACTCTGGAAAATAGTGTGGAGGTTCCTCAAAAAATTAAAAATAGATCTAGCCTATGACCCAGTAATAGCACTGCTAGGAATGTACCCAAGGGATACAGGAGTACTGATATATACATTATATATTATATATACATTATACATATATATATACACATTATACATATATATACATTATATTATATATATTATTATATATTATATATTAATATTAACATTAATATATATTAATATAATTAATATTATATAAATATATAATATATAATATTATATAAATTTTATAAAATATTATATTATATAATATAAATAATATAATATACATATATATAAAATATATATATTAATATATATATAATAAAATATATAAAAATAATAAAATATATAAAATAATATAAAAATAATATATATAATATTATATAAATTATATAATAATATATAAATTATATAAATATAAAATATATAAATATTAATATAAATAATATATAATATATAATATATATTAACATTATACATATATATACATTATACATATATATACACAGTATACATATATATATTATATAATATATATACATATTATATATACAATGGAATACTACTTGGCAATGAGAAAGAATGAAATATGGCCTTTTGTAACAATGTGGATGGAACTGGAGTGTGTTATGCTAAGTGAAATAAGTCAGGCAGAGAAAGACAGATACCATATGTTTTCACTCTTATGTGGATCCTGAGAAAGTTAACAGAAGACCATGGGGAAGAGGAAGGGGGAAAAAAGTTACAGAGAGGGAAGGAGGCAAACCATATGAGACTCTTAAAAAACTGAAAATAAACTGAGGGTTGATTGGGGGTGGGAGGGAGTGCAAAGTGGGTGATGGGCATTGAGGAGGCCACCTATTGGGATGAGCACTGCGTGTTATATGGAAACCAATTTGACAATAAATTATACATAAAAAAAAAAAGAAAAAGAAAATCTCAAGCAACAACAACAAGCAAGAACTCTGTGCTAACAACCTGGAGCCTGCTTGTGATTCTTTGTCTCTTCTCTCTCTGCCCTGCTCTTCTCATGCTCTGTTTCAAAAATAAACTTAAAAAATGTCATTGAATATTAAAAAAAAATAGAACTACCCTATGGTCCAGCAATTGCACTGCTAGGTATTTACCCAAAGAATACAAAAATACTAATTCAACATGATACAGGTACTTTGATGTTTATAGCAGCATTATTTACAATAACCAAATTATGGAAACAGCCCAAGTGTCCATCGATAGATATGTGTGTGTGTGTGTGTGTGTGTGTGTGTGTGTGTGTGTGTGTGGATACACAGGAATATTGTTCAGACATAAAAAAGATGAAATCTTGCTGTTTGCAACAACATGCATGGAGCTACAGAGTATTATGCTAAGTGAAAGAAGTCAGAGAAAGACAAATACCATATGATTTCACTCATATGTGTAGCTGAAGAAACATATTGAATATGCAAACGGGAAGAAAAAAGAGAGGCAAACTGAGAAACAGACTTTTAACTATAGAGAACAAGCTGATGGTTAATAGTAGGGAGGTGGGTGGGGAATGGATTAAACTGGTGATGGGAATTAAGGAGTGCACTTGTTGGGATGAGCACCAGGTGATATATAGAAGTGTTGAATTACTATATTGTATGCCTGAAACTAATATTATACTATGCTAACTGGAATTTAAATAAAAACTCAGAAAAAAGAGTACATAAAAAGACATTTATTAAAGTTACACATATTAAAATTTAGTTCTTTGTTAGGCTTATAAATCAATTTATATAGTTGTGATACTAGAAGAATTTAATACCACTTTAAAGAGATCTTTAATTAATAGTTGGTGATATTTAAAACTTAAAGATAAGTAAATATTTTAAATTAAATTCTCATTTCATGTATTCAAATATACTTTTAAAGTAATTTGATTTTCTGACTAACCAGCTTTCAAGTACTCAAGTAATACTTCTACTTATTAAACTTATTGAAATGACTATTTGTAAGTTCTATTAAATGTCCAGTATTTTTCATTAGCATTTCATTTACACTTTTCAGCTTTAAATCACAAGTTGAAATCAATTATTCAGTGACACATATTAAATCAGAATCACAAGGCTGTTCTAATAGCACAAATTCCCGTGAACATTACACATCATAGAAACTAAATGCCCACATATCTCAATACAAAAATATTAACACAATATGTTTGATTCTCTTAGGCCTTTCTGTACTTAATTTTATACCCTTCCTCATTTTAATGAATCTTATTTGTGAAATAAACAATGGTATTATCCCAAGCAATTTGGAGGATAGCTTCTCAATTGGTTATGACTGCATAATGACCAGGGACATTTGAGAGAATATTCTCTGGACTCTTTTTCATGACACTGATGAGATACCCTGAGTCCTGTTTATAGGCATAGCCCTAGTAGCCTCAGCAGTCTATTTTTCAGTTTTAATTATGGAAATCTGAAATTCCCACCGATGATGCTACACTATTTGATTAGGCTCTACCATTTCTTTGGCTCTTAATATTTAAATGGCCTTCTTTGCCAATTATGAAGATATTCAAAACTGGGGGGATCCCACATTTGTTTCATATTCTTTGTATCTCTTTGGGGCCATATAACTTTTGCAAATATAATAGTAATATCTGATTAAATTTTGAATATCTGTCATAGTTTTATCTATTTGGCCAAATCTTCAAAGATCCTTCTACTGTCAAAAAAGAATTTGAGACTTTCTATTTGTTTAAACAATATCAGAGTGGTGGTTCTATGACTTAACTGCCAAAATAATTGAGTACATGCATGTTGAATGGAATTAATCAATGCTATTTGTTCAATCCTTTTTTTGAATATATAAATTATTAAAGTGCCTTCTCTATAAACTTAGAACTATGTTTAAGAAGTGAGAATATAAAGAGTCCTTGTAAATTTTTTAACTTCTCTAGTTGTAAATACTGTCATATTGGACCATAACTTCCCTTAAGCCCCAGCCTCCTAGATCCCCTTAGAAAAAGTAGTATTATTGATTTCTCATGACAATATATGGAACATAAGCACAATGGGCACACAGACCAGAGGTTTTGCAGCAGCAGGCTGTAGTAAAACCACACTGCCTATAGAATGGGCTATGACACAGGACCAAGGGCAGGAGGAGATATGGGAAGTGAAGGGAGGAGGGACAGGTCAGGAAATGGTAAACAGTGTAGCATTATTTCAACCCCACCCTCATATCTTTCTATATTCTAATGAAAACAGATTTAAAAATAGTATGTTCTTTGTTTTTGAGTAATTCCACCCTTCATATTACTAGAAAATTCATTACACAAATGATAAATCAAATGGCAAACACAGCTCAAATGCATTCCTAAATCTTAAAAATGTCTTTCTGAGGTAAGACTTAGTATGAGCTAGTCAACTTTTAACAGTTTAAGGCAAAGAGGCAAGGGGTCACTACTAGTAAATCTCTTCCAAAAAGCCATTTCAAAAACACTACCAGGGGCGCCTGGGTGGCTCAGTCGGTTAAGCGGCCGACTTTGGCTCAGGTCATGATCTCGCGGTCCGTGAGTTCGAGCCCCGCATCGGGCTCTGTGCTGACAGCTCGGAGCCTGGAGCCTGTTTCAGATTCTGTGTCTCCCTCTCTCTGACCATCCCCGTTCAGGCTCTGTCTCTCTCTGTCTCAAAAATAAATAAACATTAAAAAAAATTAAAAAAAAAACACTACCAAATTTGGTTCACTAATTTTTTTAATTTTTACTTTTTTTTTTTACTTTTGCTTTGTCTAGATCTCAAATAAGTTTATATATATAATATATAAATATTATATACAGTGATAATATATATAATACAGATAATAATTATATATACTATACATACACATATGTTATTATATATAATTATTATATATATATTATATATATAAATACCAAGCTGTACTGATAGCTCAGAGCCTGGGAGCCTGCTTTGCATTCTGTGTCTCTGTCTCTCTCTGACACTCCCCCACTCATGCTGTCTCTCAACAATAAACAAACATTAAATAATTTTTTTGTAAATAAAAAAATAAAGTGGTGATTTTCTAATGGGGAAAACTTATATAACCTAGACCACATTTATACACATAACTTAAAATAGAAAATTGAGCTTTTCTCAATTCATATGCTTTCCACCTTTGCTTTCAGTAAATCATTGATTTGGGTTTGAATTATCATGGTTCCAATTATATTTTGGTAAATGGTTTTGCTTGGAACAGGCTTCCAGAATACTCAAGTCAGTAACAATTAGTGTTGAGGGATATGCTACTTTGTTTTTAATGACTTTTTTGATGTTAATTTACTTGAGGGGGGTGGGGGGAGAGACAGAGACACAGAGTCTGAAACAGGCTCCAGGCTCTGAGCTGTCAGCACAGAGACCGATGTAGGGCTCAAACTTATGAGCCGTGAGATCATGACCTGAGCCAAAGTCGGACACCTAACCGACTGAGCCACTCAGGCACCCCAGTATGCTACCTTTTTTTAAAACCAGTATTTTCACTTTATGGTTGTTTTTTGTCATTAACACCTGTGTTAACAGCATCCAATCATCTGATGATAGGGTGCAGCTGCAGGTATTAGCTTAGGAAACAGGACATTGATTTAGACTAGAATACATGTTTCCTTATAAAAAGAAAGTAAAATGCTAAGTGAACATGAGTCCATTACTCATGTCTGATGAGTAGAAATTCACACTACCCAAAGATCTCATTTATGGGCCTGAAACAGATGCGGGTCTTAAGACAAATGCATGAAGCTGTGTGTGTGTGTGTGTGTGTGTGTGTGTGTGTGTGTGTGTGTGTGTG
>NW_024412405.1:19805014-19930301 GCF_014898765.1 Herpailurus yagouaroundi
GTGTGTGTGTGTGTGTGTGTGTGTGTGTGTGTGTGTGTGTGTGTGTGCACATGTGCATGCATGCAACTTATGTTTTATGTTGAAAAGAGCTAAAAGTCAGGTGAAACTCTTACATTTCAATAAGACATTACTTCAAAAAGTGTATCAGTTTCCATCAATTGGCAAGCAAATTTGTGTTTGGTAATTTCTCCTTTTCTTCCTTTCTTGACACATTTTCCTAAGCCAGTACCACTCTAAACTGCTACCGGCCATGCATTTAACAGTGCAATCAGTGGTTGTAGTGATACTTATTTGTAACACAGACCACTGTTTTTATGGTGCTCTCCTGATCTATATATTCAATACTTTACATGGGGTTTCTAAGGTTCACAAAATTATTTGAGACAATTTGATAATTGAAAGAAATCTGCATTGTCAAAGTGAAGAACTGGGCAAAATGTAAAAATAATTATAACAACCAGGGATAGGAAAAGAAAGAGAATAGAATACTGTTAATTCTAATTAACAGAATTCTGCCTAATTCGGATTCCAGGCAAGAGAAATAGTCATTTATAGAATTATCTGGGAAATTACTTTTGTGTTTTAATTCATTCAGATGGTATAAGCTTTGGCCTTATTGCTGGTTCATATTATATACATATATATTATGATTAAATTCAATAAATACATATCTTAGTAAAATGACTTTTTTTTGTGACAGAAAGCCTTGTATTCTAGGTTTTTTTTAACTCAACTTTTCTTTATGGTTGTCACCGAATCCTGTTGTCTGCTGTAGTTTGAATTCAGGTGGTGAATGCTTAACTGTGTGGTTTTACTCAAGTATGAAATTAATAATGGAGCTGGGTTTGTTGTGTGGTCTGACTCACTTTCCACAACTTGAGAAGGTTTCAGAATTATGGCTTCTATTAACATTTCTTTGTCAGGGATTTATGCACCAATCAGATTTGCTCCCAACCCGAATCAATAGAAGTGAAGTAATACTTTTTGCTGTTCTTGATTTTGAAACCAAGAAGATACACTGGTCTCACCTTGTTGAATCATTTCAAACCTCCCATTGATTTTAATATGTCCAGCTTGATGGCCTGTGCATCTGATGTGATTATTACTACAGTGGTCAAGAGCTTGGAAAACAAAATAGAGCCACTGAAAGATACTTCACTAGGATGAAATTTATATCCTCAACTTCCAAGGAAAATTTTTTTACATTTCCCACGAAGCACAAGCTAATGTCTTTACTATGACTCATTTACTGTAGTGAAAACTTACAACCAGATTCAACCTGAAGGCAGGTCAGTACGTTGATAGAAAAAAGCATTAGAGCAAACCATATATATCCTTTTGTGTTAAAAACTAGAGCCTTTTTATTTAAATATTACTTATGAGAAGTCTAAAATCTCGTGAGAAGTATACAACAACTGAATAAACACTGCAGGAGTAAGGAATAACATAATTCCAAAAAAGAAAAAAAAAAACAAACACATTGCCCATCTGACTTGTTTTACTTTAAGAAAAAATCCTCTCCTCTGTTGTGTCCTTTGGAGTAGAGAAATACAGCTCAACAAGTCTAGTTACCACAATTGTAGTGGGGTTTTATTGTTGTTGTTTTTGTTTTAGCTTATGTTTCCCCAGTGAGAGCTTTTTCAGTAGGTTTTACTGTTAAATCAGTTCAATGCAGAGCTCTTCCTTTACTGAGAAAGAAACATTTTGATTGAAGACCTATTTCAACCTTGAAAGGGTCAGTTAAATTTTACCCCAGCCAATGGCTTTATTGTCTGTGTTGCCTTGAACTGTGTTTCAAATAATAGGGCCTCTGCTCTATTTTTAAATCTAGTACTTTCAAGCGTGTGTTGCTTCTGTTTCTCCTAAGAGGAGGGGTGCTGAAGGCAATTTTTAAAGTAATCTCAAAATCGTTTTTTACAAGGAAGAAAAATAAAAATGCATAAATATAAAACAAACCTTAGGCACCATCATTATTATTTTTACGTTATGAGAAACATAGTTTTCAGTTCTTTAAGAAAAAATAATTTTTTTAGGAAAATGTTGATACCTCATTTGTACTTTTACACAGAATTCAGTTGAGTATCATGTGTTACAATAAATGAAGGGAATAAAATATCTTAGATACGCATTGTAGCAAAGTCTGTATTCTCTGCTTCCAAAATGTGTTTTTCATTGAATATGTTAACGCTACCAATAGTAGCATAAAAATTCTTCTCCCTTCTTCACCCCAGTTAATTTCTCCTGAATGCAAATATCTGAAATTCCACAAGTAAAGGCTTTAATTACAAAACCTTTAATGTTTTCAATGTCACTGTAATTTTCCAAATTTTTGTTGAAAAATTCTTCAGGGAAAAGTAATATTTTAAAAGTTACCAGTCATTTTCACTTATGTCAGAATTAACTTTGGATCCATTTCTAAGATTGATGTTGATCAACAAAAGAAAATCATGCCCAGTGGGGAGTGGGTAAGATACAGTAGGTGACTTGGGATGCAAAAGACAAACATTCCATTACTAAATTTAACCAGTTGCATCCAGGAAACTTAAGGCTTTTAGAAGATTGAATGTTTACACAGAGGAAAGGTTTCCCCGTGCCCAGGTTGTAGACTAGGCTTCAGATTTAGTGTCAGATAGCATGTTTCTCAATCAAAAGCTATGTTGTACTACGACAGAAACTTCAGATTATTAATACTGGGGTGCCTGGTGGCTCAGCTGGTGAAGCATCCAACTCTTGATTTCAGTTCAGGTCATGATCTCCAGGGTTCGTGAGTTTGAGCCCTGCATTGGACTCCTCACACTGACAATGCAGAGCTTGCCTGGAATCCTCTCTCCCTCTCTCTCAAAATAAACAAATAAACTTAAACAAAATAAATTAAAAAATTAACACCTGGTATTTTTTTCTAGCCATGAATATTCCCTACTCAGTTAGCAATGAATCTCCTATTTCCACTGGGAGAACCTATGAAAACTATGTCCTGTTCCATGCAGCTGATCCTAGCTGGAAAGGTCTAAGGAGGTCTGCCTATGGTAGAAACACAACTTACAGGAATAGTCATGTCATGGCATTTCTTTCTTTATTTCTCTTTCTTTCTTTTTATTGATTGATTGATTATGAAATTTATTGTCAGACTGGTTTCCACACAACACCCAGTGCTCATCCCAACAGATGCCCTCCTCAATACCCATCACCCACCCACCCTCCATGACATTTCTAATTGCTGGTGGTACTTGGATCTTTTCTCTACTTTTGACTCTGGATGATTTCATATATTTCCATGTATTCATTTATTTAAATAAATGAGTTTTTTTTATAAGTTTATAAATTTTGAGAGAGAGAGAGAGAGAGAGAAGCATGGGAGGGGCAGAGGGGGAGGGAGGGAAAGAGAATCCCAAGCA
Organism: Herpailurus yagouaroundi; assembly: GCF_014898765.1. Lineage (NCBI taxonomy): Eukaryota > Metazoa > Chordata > Mammalia > Carnivora > Felidae > Herpailurus > Herpailurus yagouaroundi. The sequence goes on from NW_024412405.1 coordinate 19,808,410, forward strand.
GACTCCACACTGTCAGCACAGAGCCTGATGTGGGGCTCAAACTCATGAACTGTGAGATCATGACCTGAGCTGAAGCCAAGAGTAGGATGCTTAACCAACTGAGCCACCCAGATGCCTGGCCATTCCTTTAAATACTATATTGTGCTGATGATTTCCAAGTTAAAGTCTCAGCCAAGACATCCTCGTCTGATCTCCAAATTCACATGGGCAGACATGTCCATTTGGTCCTCTAATAAATATCTCCACATGAATATATCTAAAAGTGGACTAGTGATTCATACTTCTATCCAACCTTTGTTTTCTCTCCCTTTTGTTGGGTTCCCCATCTGAGTAAATGCAATAATTTTCAACAGTTTCTAATTGATCTCAAACTTGGCACCTGTAAGTCAGTGGTGGTTCATTTACTTTCTCCATTCGTATCTCTGCTATATAATCCTTCAGCAGGTGCTAGTTAATCAAACAGCTCTACTTTTCACTGTTTCACTGTGATTGCCCAAATTGAGGCTGCCATAGTTTCACATCAGAGATGCTTCTACAGCCTTCCAACTGGCTTTCCCACTTCTACTCTGGTTTCCCTTAAAATCTAATTTTCACATGGTAAGAAATAACAAGTGTTGGTGAAGATGTGGAACACTGTTAGTGGGAATGTAAATTGGTACAGCCACTCTATAAAATAGTATGGAGGTTCCTCACAAATTAAAAACAGAAATATATATGATCCAGAAATTGTACTACTGGGTATCCACCCCCCCAATAAAACCAAACACTGATTTGAAAAAATCAATGCACCCTTATGTTCACTGAAGCATTATTTAGAACAGCCAAGATACAGAAACAACTTAAGTGTCCAGTGATAGAATAATGCATATGGAAGATGTGGTATGTGTGTGTATACACACACACACACATATGTGCACACATATACAGAAATATCATGTAGCCACAAAAAAGGATGAGATCTTGCCATTTATAACAACATGGATGGATCCAGAGGGTATAATCCTGTGAAATAAGGCATAGAAAGACAAAAACTATATGATTTCACTTAAATGTGGAATCAAAAAAAAAAAGAATAAATAAAGAGCAGAAACAGATCCATAAATACACAGAATAAACTGATGGTTGCCACGAGTGGAGGGCGATGGTGAGGATGGGCAAAATGGGTGAAAGAGAGTGGGAAATACAGGTTTGTTTTTTTTTTTTTAAAGTAAGCTCTACCCACAACGTGGGGACTGAACTCATGAACCTGAGATCAAGAGTTGCATTTTCTACTGACTGAGCCAGCCAAGTACCCCGCAGGTTTCCAGTTATGGAATGAATAAGTAAGGGGAACAAAAGGTACAGCATAGGGAATATAGGCAATGGTACTATAATAGTATATGGTGACATGGTAGCAATACTTGTGGTGAGTATAGCATAATGTATAAACTTGTCAAATCTCTATGTTGTACACCTGAAACTAATATAACATTATGCATCAACTATACTTAAAAATCTATTCTTCATATGGCAACCAGAGGGGTATTTTTATTCATTTTCCTTTTAAGTTAAATTATGCCATGATTTCTGCTGCACATGGAATCAGTATGACATCTCCCACTGTACCTAGAATCAAACCTTTACCTTGTTTTCTAAGATTCTACATTATTTTGCTACTGCCTCTTTCTCCATCTTCATCTTCCGCCAAACCTCATCTCTCACTCACTCCTCCAGCCTCCCTGGCTTTTATTTGCAGTTCCTTGGACATTCCAAGTTTTCTCTCATCTCAGGAATTTGGTACACATTCACTCTGTTTAGACTATAATTCATCCCACTTTTGAATAGCCGTTCTTCCCCCCCCCCCCCTCACCTTTTAGGTCTCAGAATAAATATCATCTATTCAGAGGAGTCCTGGCTGACCACTGCACACTTTGTCTATCCATTATTATCTACCCAAGCATAATGTTTATTTCCTTCATCTTTCTACTAGGCAACAAACAGCAGGAGGTCAGGGAAGAGGCTTTTCTTTTCACTGCTCTCACTCAGTGTTCATCATGACTAGTATTTGGGTATTGAATGGAATGAATGCCCAGTTTCTTCAACTGACCCAGCCTTCTTGAAGGCAGTCTGCTTGCCTCTCTGTATTTTTTTTAGAGCTTCTGCTGTTTTCATTTATTTTCCCTATTGCTTTCTGAACACTTTCTGCCCCTTTGGTTTCTGTACATTATCTTGAGTTTGTTCTCCAGCTTTGAATCCATGGGTGTCCATTTGATCAATTCCTTTAAACTTATTCGTGAACTCTTTAAATGAAAGGCAATCTGCTGGACATGGCAGGACACAGAAATATAAGAAAAACAAAAGCCTATTCTTATGCCATTGACACATCTTTGGAAAAAGGTATGAGGCAGAGAGAAAGGGAGGAAAGATAAGTAAACAAATAACAAATACATTTGAATAAAGTAAGAGACACAAGCATGTATAGAGAATTACACGGATTTCAAAATGCCTCACTATTATTTCTTATTGCTGATGTACTACTTAGATCAAAGCCTTAATTTGCTGACTTTTCAGACCCAACAGCATGCTTTTTATATGCTCTGGAATTTGTCATGATATTAGAACTGAATATAATGGACTTTTTTGTTACTTGCATACATTTTTATACATTTATAAACTTATATATTTCTGTACATTTGTTCAACCCACAATTACTTTGATGAAAAGATTTAGAGTAGCTTGTGTTATAATTATAATAACAGAAAAGTCAACTGATTACAGCATACTATTAAATATGGCACAACCAGATTCACCACCTCAAAATGCTAATGTTACCCAGAAGATATACCTTTGACACTCATGCATATCAGCAGCAACAATGTAAGTTTTCATTGAAGTATTCTACTCACTTTCTTCTTCTTTTTTTAATGTTTATATTTGAGAGAGAAACAGGGCGCAAGTGGGGGAGGGGTCGAGAGAGAGGGAGACATAGAATCTGAAGCAGGCTACAGGCTACAAGCTCTAGGAACAGAGCTGTATGCGGGGCTTGAACTTGCAAACCACAAACCCATGACCTAAGCCAAACTCGTATGCTTAACTGACTGAGCCACCCAGGTGCCCCCTACCCACTTTCTTATAAGTAAAATTTCATTAAGGTTTTAGAATTCACAAGTGAGGTAACTGCTCACTTGAATGTACAGAAAAGTTTATTCAAACTTCTAGAAATGTTTAGAAAAGGTTAAACCAAAACTATCATAGTCAACATGATTTTTTTTCATTCTTTATAAGGATAGTAGTTCAGCAATATAAAAATTCATCATCACTTGACATTGGTCTTCTTGATTATTCAAACGAATCTGCAAGGAAACCAGCTAGAGTGTTCATGTCCATCAAACCTTGTATCCAAATTCAATGAGCCAGTGGTTATTAAAAACTCACGGAAGCTTATCTACATAGCAACCTCACTCCAGCAAAAACTAAAAACACAAATAAAAACAAGGCAGAAAAAGCTGAAAGAATAAAATTGTCAGCATTTGAATTCTGCCATATCAGATTCACTTTAATAGTAAAAGATGGGAGGAGGGAAGATGGCGGCGTAGGAGGACGCTGGGCTCACCGCGCGGCCTGCTGATCACTTAGATTCCACCTATACCTGCCTAAATAACCCAGAAAACCACCAGAGAATTAGCAGAACGGAGTCGCCGGAGCCAAGCGCAGACGAGAGGCCCACGGAAGAGGGTAGGAAGGGCGGCGAGGCGGTGCGCGCTCCACGGAATGGCGGGAGGGAGCCGGGGCGGAGGGGCGGCTCGCCGGCCAAGCAGAGCCCCGGAGTCTGGCTTGCAAAAAGCGGAGGGGCCTGACGGACTGTGTTCCGACATCAAGCGCGACTTAGCGGCTGGGAGGTCATAAGTTAACAGCTCTGCTCAGAAAGCGGGAAGGCTGAAGGACAAAGGGAAGGAGAGCTGCTGAGCCCCCCGGACGACAGAGCTCAGTTTGGTGGGGAACAAAGGCGCTCGCCAGCGCCATCTCCCCCGCCCATCCCCCAGCCAAAATCCCAAAGAGAACCAGTTCCTGCCAGGGAACTTGCTCGCTCCGCGCAAACACCCAACTCTGCGCTTCTGCGGAGCCAAACCTCCGGCAGCGGATCTGACTCCGTGCTGCTGCCACAGGGCCCCTCCTGAAGTGGATCACCTAAGGAGAAGCAAGCTAAGCCTGCCCCTCCTGCCCCTGTGCACCTTGCCTACCCACCCCAGCTAAGACGCCAGATCCCCAGCATCACAAGCCTGGCAGTATGCAAGTAGCCCAGACAGGCCACCCCACCCCACAGTGAATCCCGCCCCTAGGAGAGGGGAAGAGAAGGCACGCACCAGTCTGACTGTGGCCCCAGCGGTGGGCTGGGGGCAGACATCAGGTCTGACTGCGGCTTCGCCCACCAACTCCAGTTATACACCACAGCACAGGGGAAGTGCCCTGCAGATCCTCACCACGCCAGGGACTATCCAAAATGACCAAGCGGAAGAATTCCCCTCAGAAGAATCTCCAAGAAATAACAACAGCTAATGAGCTGATCAAAAAGGATTTAAATAATATAACAGAAAGTGAATTTAGAATAATAATCATAAAATTAATCGCTGGGCTTGAAAACAGTATAGCTGACAGCAGAGAATCTCTTGCTACAGAGATCAAGGGACTAAGGAACAGTCACGAGGAGCTGAAAAATGCTTTAAACGAAATGCATAACAAAATGGAAACCACCACGGCTCGGATTGAAGAGGCAGAGGAGAGAATAGGTGAACTAGAAGATAAAGTTATGGAAAAAGAGGAAGCTGAGAAAAAGAGAGATAAAAAAAATCCAGGAGTATGAGGGGAAAATTAGAGAACTAAGTGATACACTAAAAAGAAATAATATACGCATAATTGGTATCCCAGAGAAGGAAGAGAGAGGGAAAGGTGCTGAAGGGGTACTTGAAGAAATTATAGCTGAGAACTTCCCTGAACTGGGGAAGGAAAAAGGCATTGAAATCCAAGAGGCACAGAGAACTCCCTTCAGACGTAACTTGAATCGATCTTCTGCACGACATATCATAGTGAAACTGGCAAAATACAAGGATAAAGAGAAAATTCTGAAAGCAGCAAGGGGTAAACGTGCCCTCACATATAAAGGGAGACCTATAAGACTCGTGACTGATCTCTCTTTTGAAACTTGGCAGGCCAGAAAGAATTGGCACGAGATTTTCAGTGTGCTAGACAGAAAAAATATGCAGCCGAGAATCCTTTATCCAGCAAGTCTGTCATTTAGAATAGAAGGAGAGATAAAGGTCTTCCCAAACAAACAAAAACTGAAGGAATTTGTCACCACTAAACCAGCCCTACAAGAGATCCTAAGGGGGACCCTGTGAGACAAAGTACCAGAGACATCACTACAAGCGTAAAACATACAGACATCACAATGACTCTAAACCCATATCTTTCTATAATAACACTGAATGTAAATGGATTAAATGCGCCAACCAAAAGACATAGGGTATCAGAATGGATAAAAAAACAAGACCCATCTATTTGCTGTCTACAAGAGACTCATTTTAGACCTGAGGACACCTTTAGATTGAGAGTGAGGGGATGGAGAACTATTTATCATGCTACTGGATGCCAAAAGAAAGCCAGAGTAGCCATACTTATATCAGACAAACTAGACTTTAAATTAAAGGCTGTAACGAGATGAAGAAGGACATTATATAATAGTGACAGGGTCTATCCATCAGGAAGAGCTAACAATTATAAATGTCTATGCGCCGAATACCGGAGCCCCCAAATATATAAAACAATTACTCATAAACATAAGCAACCTTATTGATAAGAATGTGGTAATTGCAGGGGACTTTAACACCCCACTTACAGAAATGGATAGATCATCTAGACACACGGTCAATAAAGAAACAAGGGCCCTGAATGAGACATTGGATCAGATGGACTTGACAGATATATTTAGAACTCTGCATCCCAAAGCAACAGAATATACTTTCTTCTCGAGCGCACATGGAACATTCTCCAAGATAGATCATATACTGGGTCACAAAACAGCCCTTCATAAGTTTATAAGAATTGAAATCATACCATGCATACTTTCAGACCACAATGCTATGAAGCTTGAAATCAACCACAGAAAAAAGTCTGGAAAACCTCCAAAAGCATGGAGGTTAAAGAACACCCTACTAACGAATGAGTGGGTCAACCAGGCAATTCGAGAAGAAATTAAAAAATATATGGAAACAAACGAAAATGAAAATACAACAATCCAAACGCTTTGGGATGCAGCGAAGGCAGTCCTGAGAGGAAAATACATTGCAATCCAGGCCTATCTCAAGAAACAAGAAAAATCCCAAATACAAAATCTTACAGCACACCTAAAGGAAATAGAAGCAGAACAGCAAAGGCAGCCTAAACCCAGCAGAAGAAGAGAAATAACAAAGATCAGAGCAGAAATAAACAATATAGAATCTAAAAAAACGGTAGAGCAGATCAATGAAACCAAGAGTTGGTTTTTTGAAAAAATAAACAAAATTGACAAACCTCTAGCCAGGCTTCTCAAAAAGAAAAGGGAAATGACCCAAATAGATAAAATCATGAATGAAAATGGAATGATTACAACCAATCCCTCAGAGATACAAATAATTATCAGGGAATACTATGAAAAATTATATGCCAACAAATTGGACAACCTGGAAGAAATGGACAAATTCCTGAACACCCACACTCTTCCAAAACTCAATCAGGAGGAAATAGAAAGCTTGAACAGACCCATAACCAGCGAAGAAATTGAATCGGTTATCAAAAATCTCCCAACAAATAAGAGTCCAGGACCAGATGGCTTCCCAGGGGAGTTCTACCAGACGTTTAAAGCAGAGATAATACCTATCCTTCTCAAGCTATTCCAAGAAATAGAAAGGGAAGGAAAACTTCCAGACTCATTCAATGAAGCCAGTATTACTTTGATTCCTAAACCAGACAGAGACCCAGTAAAAAAAGAGAACTACAGGCCAATATCCCTGATGAATATGGATGCAAAAATTCTCAATAAGATACTAGCAAATCGAATTCAACGGCATATAAAAAGAATTATTCACCATGATCAAGTGGGATTCATTCCTGGGATGCAGGGCTGGTTCAACATTCGCAAATCAATCAACGTGATACATCACATTAACAAAAAAAAAAGAGAAAAACCATATGATCCTGTCAATCGATGCAGAAAAGGCCTTTGACAAAATCCAGCACCCTTTCTTAATAAAAACCCTTGAGAAAGTCGGGATAGAAGGAACATACTTAAAGATCATCAAAGCCATTTATGAAAAGCCCACAGCTAACATCATCCTCAACGGGGAAAAACTGAGAGCTTTTTCCCTGAGATCAGGAACACGACAGGGATGCCCACTCTCACCGCTGTTGTTTAACATAGTGCTGGAAGTTCTAGCATCAGCAATCAGACAACAAAAGGAAATCAAAGGCATCAAAATTGGCAAAGATGAAGTCAAGCTTTCGCTTCTTGCAGATGACATGATATTACACATGGAAAATCCGATAGACTCCACCAAAAGTCTGCTAGAACTGATACATGAATTCAGCAAAGTTGCAGGATACAAAATCAATGTACAGAAATCAGTTGCATTCTTATACACTAATAATGAAGCAACAGAAAGACAAATAAAGAAACTGATCCCATTCACAATTACACCAAGAAACATAAAATACCTAGGAAGAAATCTAACCAAAGATGTAAAGGATCTGTATGCTGAAAACTATAGAAAGCTTATGAAGGTAATTGAAGAAGATTTAAAGAAATGGAAAGACATTCCCTGCTCATGGATTGGAAGAATAAATATTGTCAAAATGTCAATACTACCCAAAGCTATCTACACATTCAATGCAATCCCAATCAAAATTGCACCAGCATTCTTCTCGAAACTAGAACAAGCAATCCTAAAATTCATATGGAACCACAAAAGGCCCCGAATAGCCAAAGTAATTTTGAAGAAGAAGACCAAAGCAGGAGGCATCACAATCCCAGACTTTAGCCTCTACTACAAAGCTGTCATCATCAAGACAGCATGGTATTGGCACAAAAACAGACACATAGACCAATGGAATAGAATAGAAACCCCAGAACTAGACCCACAAACGTATGGCCAACTCATCTTTGACAAAGCAGGAAAGAACATCCAATGGAAAAAAGACAGTCTCTTTAACAAATGGTGCTGGGAGAACTGGACAGCAACATGCAGAAGGTTGAAACTAGACCACTTTCTCACACCATTCACAAAAATAAACTCAAAATGGATAAAGGACCTGAATGTGAGACAGGAAACCATCAAAACCTTAGAGGAGAAAGCAGGAAAAGACCTTTCTGACCTCCGCCGTAGCAATCTCTTACTCGACACATCCCCAAAGGCAAGGGAATTAAAAGCAAAAGTGAATTACTGGGACCTTATGAAGATAAAAAGCTTCTGCACAGCAAAGGAAACAACCAACAAAACTAAAAGGCAACCAACGGAATGGGAAAAGATATTTGCAAATGACATATCGGACAAAGGGCTAGTATCCAAAATCTATAAAGAGCTCACCAAACTCCACACCCAAAAAGCAAATAACCCAGTGAAGAAATGGGCAGAAAACATGAATAGACACTTCTCTAAAGAAGACATCCGGATGGCCAACAGGCACATGAAAAGATGTTCAGCGTCGCTCCTTATCAGGGAAATACAAATCAAAACCACACTCAGATATCACCTCACGCCAGTCAGAGTGGCCAAAATGAACAAATCAGGAGACTATAGATGCTGGAGAGGATGTGGAGAAACGGGAACCCTCTTGCACTGTTGGTGGGAATGCAAATTGGTGCAGCCGCTCTGGAAAGCAGTGTGGAGGTTCCTCAAAAAATTAAAAATAGACCTACCCTATGACCCAGCAATAGCACTGCTAGGAATTTATCCAAGGGACACAGGAGTACTGATGCATAGGGGCACTTGTACCCCAATGTTCATAGCAGCACTCTCAACAATAGCCAAATTATGGAAAGAGCCTAAATGTCCATCAACTGATGAATGGATAAAGAAATTGTGGTTTATATACACAATGGAATACTACGTGGCAATGAGAAAAAAAGAAATATGGCCTTTTGTAGCAACGTGGATGGAACTGGAGAGTGTGATGCTAAGTGAAATAAGCCATACAGAGAAAGACAGATACCATATGGTTTCACTCTTATGTGGATCCTGAGAAACTTAACAGGAACCCATGGGGGAGGGGAAGGAAAAAAAAAAAAAAAAGAGGTTAGAGTGGGAGAGAGCCAAAGCATAAGAGACTGTTGAGAACTGAGAGCAAACTGAGGGTTGATGGGGGGTGGGAGGGAGGAGAGGGTGGGTGATGGGTATTGAGGAGGGCACCTTTTGGGATGAGCACTGGGTGTTGTATGGAAACCAATTTGACAATAAATTTCATGTATAAATAAAAAAATAGTAAAAGATGAGTGCTTTGTTTAAATCTATTCAGGTAGATAGAAAGTTTTTCTAATCACTAACAAATTAATGGCTAGTATTTTGTGTCTGGTGTCTGGTCAATTTAACATTGGTAAGGTGAGTCAAGTTTATTTAGCCAGCCATCAAGTATGCATAAAACACACAGAAGAGTTTCCAAAGTTGCATAAGAATGGTGATCAATTCTCAGAGTAATTTATCAGCTTAAATATATTGATAATTTAATTTTCAATTCATGTGTTTGGTAGAACCAGCATTCACTTGCTAATGTGAATGGAACTCATATGGGATGGTATTGACTAAGACAGGCATGAAGGAGAAATTGTATACTTTATCAAAACAAAATATTATGAACAAAACTTCCCTGAATAAACCCAGTTTCCTGCCACCAAGGAACATAACACTCTTTTCAGAAGGTTGTGAATGAGTTGACTAAAATTCAGACTCTTTTAAAAAACCAACACCATAGACTGCCATCAATACAGTCACCTCTATTTTGATACATTTTTTTCTTTCTGCCCAATGTTCTGTGTTGTACACGAGAACATTAATTAATCAGATGGCGTTGCAACAAATTCATTTGAGAATAATTGAGATTGAGATTGAGATTGAGAATAAATCTCTTTTCTTTCCTTTTTTTTCCTAAAGGACAGTGTGAATCCTAGACTGAACCAAATATAACCTAGTCCTTATGCTGGAGGAACACTCATCACATTTTACAGAATTACCTGAAATACAGCTCATCACTGTACACTGAATTAACATTTTGATAAAACTAAATTCCCAGAATAAAAGGGTGTTTAGAACTAGTGAACACCAAAATTTGACCATTTGGAAGTTAATGGAACATAATGCAATTGTATTATTGTTGTCTTAAAATGTTATTGAGATATTTCATACACTTAATGAAGAAAACTGAGAAATTTCATAAATAATAAAGCCATTTTTCTGAGATTTTAATGCATAGTTATGATAAATGATTCGAGGTATAGTATTTTATTATGGAAAATAGGTGTCAATATCGTTATTACTTCACTTTCCAGGATACTTTATGAGCTCGTTGTAATATAATTTAGTAGAGTGCACCAGCAAAACAAGTATTCTGTTACAACACAACTAATCTTTGTAACAGCTGCACATTTACCATCCTCAGCTGCTCCAGTTACAACAATCATCCTTTTAACAGCCTGACACCTGTCTCTTATTATATTTGAGAGCAATTGTTAATTTCCTTAAATTTTCCATCCCTTTTAGTGTCTTTGCCTTGCTTTATTTCTCTGATGCACATTTACATGGTCTATTATATTAATTCCCTCATTTAATCTTGAAAACCTAAAATTATTAGGAAGTTAATTGTGCAGGGATCAGAGGTTTTTCTCACTTACAGCATAACTCTGTTAAATGACACAGTTTGTTCCAGCTTCTTGCTGACACTGCAAGGGATTGTCTAGAATGAAGAGTTCAATTACTTTCACAGTGCTAATCATATATCATTATGTAGAAGCATGAATCCTTAATTCTCAAGCCAGGGCCCGAAGCAGCATAGCAGCAATAAAGGACACATTCCAAATTCCTCTGTCCACTGCAGCATGCAGGTAATAACCAAAGAATAAAATAATTGTGTCTACTTGGCTATGCTCTTTATTAATTTGAATATTTGATGCCCACAATGAATCATGTTTCCATTAATTTTTATTCACCCACACAAGATTTTTGTCAGAATTGATTTGGAATGCATTATGCAAGGCCAAATACATATTTACACTCTTTTTTGAGAACTTTTCCTCCAGAATTTAAGAAATGTAACTTTTCAAGGTACAATTAAAAGTTTGTAAAAAAAAAAAAAACACTGAACCAAGTCTTGCAGGCAAATAATTTCTCAGCTTTCACAAAGCCTGATTGCTCCTTCTCCCCCCACAATCTTGGACACATAGGTTAATGTGTAACCCACACTATTCTCTTGTTCAGTTTTCCCAAGGTCAACAAAGAAATGGAATTGGAGTGAAGAATATTTTGTTTGTTTCGGAGGCAGGAAAATGGCTTATGAAATCTCAGAGCAGGGTGTAACCTCATTAAGATAAATGTAAAAATAACTCACCAATCACAAGTTATGGAAACAGGAAATCGATGCCTGTGTTTTATAACAAAGGCACTCTTACATTTCTGGCATTAGAAACATTTCTGTTACCATTTTCTTTCCTCTTCTTCCCTCTCCTCTCTGTTGGCCTGGGCAGGAAACTCTCTGGCTCCTTCTGTTAATGTTTTCCTGCTGCCAGTTTGCTCTGTCACCTGCTCAGCTGTGGCCAGAGAAGGCTGATACATCTCCCCCCTTTACTCAGATGAGTAACTTGCAAATCTGAAGAGTTATAATCAAGCTTGCTCTTTGGAAGAGAAACATGGATAGCACAGTCCTTACTGTTCAACTTTTTTTTTTCTTGCTAAAGCTGCTCAGGGTCTACTACCTATGTTATACTCTCTGTTTTTAGGCTACATGAAACTGTAAGAGTATTAGAAATGTTCTATAGTTGCAAACACATCTATTTACTTACAGAAAACTCCAAAAAGAGTTTTCTAATGTAATTGCTTCAATCAAGTAGCAAGGTTGGCAAATAGTTTCAGTTTCATTTTTTTTATTTGCTTGATTTTCTCCAAAATCGAAAGGAAAAAGTTATTTTCCTTTTTATTCTTCCTCCCTCTCTACCTCTTTCCTTCCTTCCTTCCTTCCTTCCTTCCTTCCTTCCTTCCTTCCTTCCTTCCTTCCTTCCTTCCTTCCTTCCTTCCTTTTTGGTAAAAGGGTCAGTTTTGTGCCCTTTTGTATTTCATGTACCTAGGTCCTAACGCTAGACTTTAGTCAATATTCAGTTAACGTTTTTTCTGTGACTTTTATAAATCACCTGTAAATTTAATATTCAATATATTATCTATATTTAAAATGTATCCTGTTTTCCAAAAGTTGAACCTATACATTCAAGATCTTTCCTGTTGTTCAGTACCTTATATAGCATAATGCTGAAACTAAACAGGTACTCTGCTTCATATAATTGGAAACTAGTACTTTTTGCAAAATTCATTTCTATAGAGATAGCAGATACTTTTGGGGGTTACCTGGTAATCTTTTGCCTTTGTTACATAATTCACTTTACTGTGAACACAGCTTAAAAATATTACTGTATTACTCTGTAGATATTTAATAGTATTATAGTTTCTCCAGGTTTTGATAGAACATATGACCAAACTGGGTTGAATGCAATGAGACTGGGAACAGCCTGGAATTGGAGAGTTGTTAACTGTAATTAATCATTAATTGACTTATGTATACTTGGAATAGGTCAAAGTAGTTATGATTACTTACCCTGGTTACACTTTAAAATGGCACTGAGGTCTTAAAAAAAAAAAAAAAACAAACTCAATATCAACCCAATGGAATCTGAGGTGGGGCCTGGGAACCTGTATTTTAAAAAGCTTCACAAGTGGTTCTGATGCAAAGTGAATGTGGGAATCCTTGAGCTTGAGTTTTAGTAACATTAATGAAAGAAAATCAGCGTGGGGCCACTTTGAGTACTTCAACTATTGATCCCTATTTACTCCTAAGCCTCTTACTACTCTTTTTATTTGCCTTTGCACTTGCATATTTATGAAAATATTAAAAGTTTGGGTTGGATGAATAATCTGACCAAATCAATATTTGCTCCCATACATTATCTGGGGCTTAGCTACTCTCTTGATATTTTAGTAGGTATTTCAAATTAGCCTTCTTAAATATTTTATCTCATCTGAAAAACTGCCATTCTGAAATTTACTACGAAAAACCTATTTACATTTGTATGTATTTTATTGTCACTAAATTATACAGTTTTACTGTTTGAAATAATGCTTAGGTTTGTTTTCCCAACAATCATCTCCTTCAAACTCAGACATCCCTTTAATTCTAATACAACAGGATTTTGGAATCATGCTCAGTTTATAATTTTAGAGACTGATTATTAATGGTCATTAATATATATTGTTGGGTACTATTCCAGTTTATTTTTTTCTGATTTTAAAATAAAATCAATTCTTACATAAAAATGCTAAGTTTTGTAATTTTAAATTTTGTTCATGTAAATATAGTCACAAATCAGAATACATTCTTAGTTCATGTATCTTAATTGTTTAAATAGTCACATTAAATACATTCATTCTTATTTTTTTCTAATCCTCAAGAATTTTTTCCTTGGTGTGACAAATCCCATCCTTTTTGTTTTCCAGATTCTGTTTTGTTGTGTTTCTTTCATTCACTATACTTTATGAGTGGCCAGTGGCTGGCACATGTAGCATAGATTGATTAATTCTTCCTGCATAACAAATTGCCCAAAAATTCCGTGGCTTGAAACAATAATCATTTGTAACTGTTTTTGCCTCTCCGAAAGTTGGCGGAAGTTCAGCTTTGTAGCTTTATTCTCACTCTGTGCAGGACTATGGGATACCTGGGGTAGCTCTGCTACAGGCTGTGGGGACCAGGATGGTTCCCTTTCTTGTATCTGTTATCTTTCTCCTGGGACCAGAGCACTACCTGTGGTATGTTCTCATGAGAATGGCAGGGACCTGAGAGAGCAAGTGGAAACACAGGAGGATATTAAAGTCTTGTCTCAGAAACTTCATACTTCTACTTACATGCCATAGACCAAAATGGGTTACAAGCCAACCCCAACTCAAGTGATGGAGAAGTCCACACAAAGGTATGGATGCAAAAAGAGGGTTGGAATTGAGATCAATAAGTCAATCTATGACATAGCAATACTCTTCATTCTTGTGCTCAGAGCAGATATCATTGACCTGTTAAATCACTCATTCCTACTGAGCTAAGATTGGCCTCAGAATTCTTCTCAAGTCAGTGTTTTACGAAGCTATGCTAAATTGCAGTAATAAGCAGAATGCTGTTTTCCTTATCTGGTGTTCACTTTCTTCATGTTTAATCATTTCTCTCTCCTTTGTATTATTTCAAAATTAATACTTGGTCTAAACTGTATGACTGGTATAAAGTATTGAACTTTAAGAAAAAATTATTTAACTAATAGTTACTATTTGCCTTCTATTAAGACAGGATTGCAGAGAAAGATGACACTTTTCTGCTCTCTTAAGGTTATGAGCAGCCTTTGACCTATGTTCTGAATGAAATATGAACAAAATGACCCATATTTTCCAGGATGAATCCTTTCATTCTGAGATTCATCAGTTCTTTCACCCTTTGCCAGTTGTCATAGGAGCAAATACTGACATGGAGGTGTGATACTGAACCATTGCATAGGAGACAGATCCTCTTAAACATCGGCCAGACCCACTGCCTACTTGCTTATAAGGAATAAAACTTTTTTAAGCCTCTGAGATTTGGAGGTTTTCTGTTACCTCAGAACTTGACCTATCATGAACAGTGTTTTCCCCAAACTGAAGCTGAAGTTAAATAATGAACGCAATTCACTAGAGCCAATTTAATATCTTATATGAACAAAAACAATGTAGTCTTATAGATGGAGGAAATAAAGATTGAAGTAGGCAAATTAAGTGATTTTCAATATTTCTTAGTTCTTTCTTTTATTACTGGTTGCAATTAAAATTGATACCCTTTGGAAGAGCTCTCATGCTGTTCACTGTAAATGGCAAAAGAGGAGAAAATAAAAGCAGAGAAAAGGAATGGCATAAAAATGCCAGGCAAAGGGGCAATCCTTAGCAAGTTTTCCTATTCTGCTGTCACTCATACATGACTGAGCTGAAGTTTGAATACAGAGATATTAATTAGGAAGGAATCTTTGGAAAAGTTGTCATTCATTCTTTAAGTCAGGCTAGTCTTGGATTGAAATTTAAGATGCTGTTCTTTCAACAATTCTGCATTGATTTATCCCTTTGCCTGTCCTGCAAAATTGATTTTTTGACATTTTGGTATCTTGGAAAGTACACAGTTAGACTCTGATATACTTATGGGTAGAGACAGCAACTTTTTTGGCATCTGGCAAAGAAGTCTCCTAATTCATGACATATTCAGTAACAGTCCTTGATTCATAGAGGATCCACCAGTTCCTTGAGAAAGAACTTGAACACTATATATAATTGGGATTCTTTGTATATATATATATATATGGGGATATATGATATATATATGGGGATATATATATATATTTGGGATATATGAATCTATATATATATATATATATATATATATATATATAGAAAGAGATTGAGATATATAAAGAGATTGATAGACTGCTATATCTGAAGGTAAGGATAGACATGAAGGGTTCCTGACAGAGAGTTACCATGAATGAAAAAGGGGTCCGACAAGTGAGGCCAGACTGAATAAGTAGGGATGAATGTCAGGTGTGGTAAAGGTTCTTCATTCTTCAAGTATATAATGAAGCTGTGCTTTAATACTCCCAAACCCAGAAGGTCAGCAATACTGTGGGCTTTAAGAAGAAAATGGCCAAGATAAAAATAAAAGACTATGTAACTGAGGGGACAGTTCTCCTTAACTAATCACTGCCTCCACCCCCTAGAGGCTTGAAAGCAAGATGTGGAAATTCCTTCTTTATCTCCCAAGATAGACCAAAAAAAAAAAAAAATCACCAAAAATGTGGAGATGAGCAGGAGCATAGATACAGAACAAGGAACTACACCAGTTTATGGACAGCAAGGATTGAGGACTCTAAAACAAAGTGCTTCAGAACAACTGGTAGAAACTATAATCATATGTGAGATATATCCCTCATGTCAGGACTTCAAATGGAAGAAAGACTATATACCTAGCAGCTGTAAAAATGGTAAGTTTGGGGTACACAGAATATATCTGAAACTATCTTTGGATGATGCTTAAATCTGAAATATATATCTTAATTTGATATAAAATATTCATCTTAAATTTCAGTCCAATATTTGCCTCACATGAAACAAAAGTTGAATAAACAATTGCTTTAAAATACTTTCTTGGGGCACTGGGTGGCTTAGTTGTTAAAATGTCCAACTTTTTATTTCAGCTCAGGTCATGATCTCACAGTTCATGGGTTCGATCCCCACACTAGGCTCTGTACTGACAGTGTAGAGCCGGCTTGGGATTCTCTCTCTCCCTCTCTTGCTCATGCTCTTACTCTCTCAAAAATAAATAAATGAAACCTTTAAAAAATATGTTTCCATTCAATACTGCCATATTCAAAACCTCAGCTCAGTCAGGTGGGGCAGCAGCAGAAGAAAACTTACTCTGGATGTCCCCTTTGCCTGGTATTTTTAAGCTACTCTTTTTCTCCCTTGCTTTTATTTTCTTCTTTTGGGCCATATCTAGTGATCAGCGTAAGATGTTTTCCAAAGGCCATCAATTTAAACAACTTCCAGAGATAGTTTCAGACTATGCAGACTTAAATATATAGAGATAGGTATAGTAAACACAGAATAAGAATTTTTCTTTCTTTTTTTTCACTTTTATGTAAACATTTTAGTAAAACCTACAAACATACTGAAGAAGACTAATTATAAATGTAGAACTCAAAAAATTTCCACAAAGTGTACATATCTGTGACACAAGAACCCAGATCAAGAGAGAGAGCATTATCAGTATCCTGGAAGCGGCCTTGTTCCCTCTCCAGTCCATATACCCTCAAGACTGACAGCTTAGTTTTGCCTGATTTTGAACTTTATAAGCATGCAATCATACACTAGACAGTTTTTTTGTATCTGGCTTTTTACTCAACATTTTATATGTGAGACTTATTCCTGTTGCATGTAGTTGTAGTTTATTAATTTCTTATTGGCCTATGGTCATCTATAGCATAAATACACTATAATTTATTTATCTATTCTAGTGGTGATGGATTTTTTTTTTTCTCCATCTTGGGTCAGCTAGGACTATTGCTGCTGTGAAGATTCTAGCATATGTGTTTTGATAAGCATTTATACAAATTTCTGTTCTTTGTGTAACTAGGAATGAAATTGCAGGGTCATAAGACATGTATACATACAGCTCATATACATTGTACTGAACAGTTTTCCAAAATGGTTGTACCAATTTACAATTCCATCAGTAGGTATGTTTTAGTTAATTGGTACATAATGGTTTTGATTGAATGGCACACATTATAAAGGAAAAACCATAGGGATCTCAGATGAAGTTATCTTCCATGAGAGAAGCATCTCTACTGTCTCTATTTAGTGAATAGAAAAGGGGGTTTGGCACCTAAATCTTCCATTTTCTAAGCTGAGTTGATGTACAAATTCTCTGTACTTCTGGTTTGTTCTTTGTTTTTGACTCTAGACATCCCAGTTCGGAACAGGTTTTCAAAAGTGTTCATTGGGATCACCATCCTTGGAGGATGTTTCTCTCTTTTGCAATAAGTAAATGAGGAAAATTCCTTGATATTACTCATTAGCTTTCTTCTTCAGGCTTCTTAAGAATTCAGCAAATGTCTTAAAGGAGAAACCCTCCAGTCTTCAATTTTGTCATAGTTACCCTACGGGACCACAAATGTTTCTGCTGATTTTTCTGAACCTCACTCTTTTGCCAGGAAAAAGAATGAATTCTCAATCCCTTACTTTCCCCATTAGAAGAAAAAAAAATTGAAAATACAGCTGTGGATCAACAATGCACCACTCCTTCCAAGATTGTCAACTGAAAATAATTGTGTTCACTGGAACCACTTCATCTGGAGGGTCTTTTCCCTTTGGCATCACAGTACTGTAGAATAATTTGCTTTATTATTTAGATGTTATTGGCTTAGCGATTTTGTTTCTTTTCTGTAAGTCTTAGAATTATTCCACACGTCTTTGGAGAAAACAGGCTTTATGTCTGAGGCTACTCAACTCTACAATAGCGTTTTCGCAGAGCTGTACAACTACTGAACACTCCACAGGTTTTGGTCTCCCATAGTGGCTCCCTGCCTACACTAGCCAGATTCTCCCCCTTCCTGTCACCCCAGGAAGACAAACTGCCCCCAAAAGAATGGGTGCCTATCATAAGCTCACTTTTCCATGGTCTTCCCATATCCAACGTCTTAGTTGCTTGTTTTTATTGCTTAACGTAATATGATGCATTAAGTAAAGGATTTTTGTATTTATCTGCCTTTTTTAGTTGTTCTTTGTGGAAGTATTAGTATGGCATGAATTAATCCTTCTCTTAGTTTAGACTTTCTAGATTTGATTTCTGTCTAAACAGTGGGTTTTCTGACATGGAGATTAGTATAAATATGGCACATGTTTAGCCATGAATTATAAATTATTACATATAAAATTACTTTCAGAAGTAAAAATAACACTAAGAAATTCTGTTTAACTCTGAAAACGTATGAATTTTTTCTCATTATTATACAATTCTATAGTGCCTTATAGACCTTTGTGTGTGTATTACAGCATGTTGATCCCATGTATGTACTATTTTGAGCACAAATGAACCTTGCTATATTTTAATATGAAGTGAGTTCATTAAGAACATGGATGCAAAAGAACAATTATTTTTGTGGTTTCCTTAAGGTTGTTTTGCAAACTTTCTCATTTAGGCATTTTAAACTTGCTCAATTTCTGCCAATGGCAACCTGTTCTCAAGCTTCGATACTTTGTCTTCATTACCCTCAGTTTTTTGTCTAATAACGAAGTTTATTAGTCAAGCTAATAGCCATGAATTGTGGTTCATTAATTGAAACTTCAGATTCACTGGTTTTAATAAAAAAGCCCACAGTCACTTCTTAAATCACTTTCAGATGTAGTTAATTTCCTTTAATCTTTTTATTCTTTCTTCCTTTTTTTCTTTATGAAAATAATTAATAGAAAATGATTCATTAAACATGATGGTTGTGTTTATACCATAAGTAAACTAAAAAACAAAATCTCATTATACTTTTCAGGTGATATCATTTTTAAATGCTCTTCTTATAACCAGGATTATAATTTTTGAATTACAAAAGATTTTATAATCTTTCTCCCCCAGTTTTTCAGATGACATAGTATAAAATGTCAGGGAGACCCAATTATTTAATTTTATGAAGACTTTAATGTGGCAATATTTCCTATTTTAATTTACTTCCTTGGTGTTACCACAGTGTTTTGTTTCCAGACAGCATGCAGTTTTGATTCTTTAAATCTCTTTTTGCTATAATAATAAGAATTCCTAATATACAAGAAAAATGTTTTGCATATAACACAAAGAATTTAATATGAATGTATTATGTACACAAATACATATATACAAACATATCTATATATCTATAGATATATAGATATATACATAGATATACACTACAAACACACACCCATTACAAATACAAGTACAAATAATATTTCACTGTAATCCCTAATGGTAAAAATATAACTTCCAATTGCTCAATACCTTGTAACCTCTTTGAAAAAGGGTCCTCTTCATTATGGGATCAGCTTTCAAAGTTGAGTGAAAGTTTACTTGATAGTTACAGTGCTTGAACTGTTGTATAGTAAATTAGATTTTACAAAGCTCCCATGTATTTATTGGAGTTTAACAAAACTGCATGATTCTGTACTACTTGGGTACCAGCAGGAAGCAACCCCTGAGAGAAGAAATCACAGCTGGGAGCAATTAAGACTGATTAGCTTGTGGCTGAGAAAATCAAAATGGAAAGAACTTCTCTTTGGGGGAATTAGGAGCTGCATTCCCAAGCATTTCCGAGTTGAGTACAATTCTCAGAGGAATTTAAGACTGAGGAAAAATGTGAATTTCAAATGTTTGGAGGTTTTCTCAGCTTATTTAATGTCTGCATAACCACAATGTATTGACTGTATTGGATATTTGAAAGAAGAAGTTCAAGTAAATTGACCAACTTTTCTTCACATGGATTTCCCAACTTTTTCATAAACTCCAAAGTTTCCCTAATATTTTCATTTGACCTTATATGTAGAATATAGATTGTTTATATAACTTCTTACTATGTATTTATCGAGATTGGGATAGCTGTGGTTTCTGAAAAACTGGCTAAGCACATAAATATCAGTTCTTCTGAAAAAAGTGCACATTATTGTGTATGAGATTGGTCTGAATTATCCTTTAGAAACTGTAAAATGGTCCAGTTGAAATTTTAAGCAAGAAATACGCAGAAACTTTATACATAATTCCTGAACTGTCATCCTGGATAAAGAACTGGTTTCTAAAGAGCTAGATAAGGATGTGCTTAATAAAGCAAAAGAAATTAAATAAAATGGCAACAGATTGCATAGTTTATACCTGTTTCTTTTGCTTTATATTTGAATTACAGATATGCATTAGAAATGTTTCTTTTGGATAGGGTGAATTGGGTCACTAACAAATTATAAATATAAATTAAATAGAAAGTTGTTTTTCTAGGCTTTTTAAGGAATCTATCAGAGATTCATTTACTCTCAATTCTAGGTCAGTTGGTGCTAACTATTGTTTTATGTGGATATGTTTGTTAGTCTATCAAACCTTCTATTCCAGAAAAACGATGACCTAATATTAGGTTGTTTAAAGAAATGATTCCATTTTTCTTTCTCTTAACAGGTAGAATGGTTACTTTATATATAATAATTTATTTAACATGATATTCTTCTGTGTCCAGATTTTCGCAGTCATCCCTTTTTATTTTCCTCTCACCTTCCTCTCTTTCTCTTTCTTTCTTCTTTCAGTGTTGGGTGTGCTGAAAATATCACATATATGAAACAAAGTAAAGACCACTTTTTGAAATATATTACAGATTATCCCCTGGAAGGACTGATGGTTCAAAGAGCATAAAAATGTAATTGAGGAAAGTCATAATTATTAACTACAAAAAAATGTACTGCGTAGGGTAATAGATTACTGAATCAAAAGTTGTCTTGGATTTTATTTCTACATATATATCTCTGTGTAATCACAGTTTCCTATTCACTTTACTACTTTAAGCACTTTATAGAGAGTGATGATACTAATCGTGGATGCCAGATGACTGGATAACCTTAACATTACACATACATAAAAAGATTGATTAGAAATATATTAAAGATAATACACTTCACTTAGTTTGAGAGTCAAAACTATTGACTAAATTATAGGAAGTCATGGTTCAAAATTCTGCAATCACTGACCAGAGATTATATGAAAGGGAACCAACCAGGGGCTGGTAATCACCAAATTAATTTTCTATTTCCTAAACCAGTTGTTCTCAGTTTATAACCTTTTAAGTACTATGAATTCTTCCATAAAAGAACCCAAGTTTCAAAAAAAAATCTCATTTTATTCAAAATTGGAAATTTATATATTTGCATGTGTTATAATGCCATTCACAGTAAGATTTAAAAACAAATCACTGCATTAAATTGGGGGGGGATCTATTTTTGCCATTAGAGATTTTATAACTGATAACACTATTCTCTTAGACAGTGTCAATCATATTACTGTCATCAGGAGGTTAATAGAGCTGCTATCTAGGCTGACAAGACACAGTTAAAAATGGCCAGCAAATTAGGGGTAGAGTGGTGTGGAATCCTATGGGGAATGACAGAAATCATTAGAAAGTAGATCCAGGAACCAAGGTAAGCATAATCCTCAATTTCTAAGTTTATCCTGTACTGTCCATAACAGGTAGGGTCAGCAATATATTCCTACTTGCAACTGGATATGAGAGTTAGGTTATAAAGAGTCCTTGGAATATTTAGGGAAGCACCTGTCACCAGTGGTCTTCAAACTGGTACACATATAATCAGCGAATATGACAAAATTTTCCAAAGGGTAAGAGAGATCAGGTGTTTTTCAGGGATATGTTTCAGATCTTCTACATATAAACTCTTTCCTAAAATTAGTCTGTGATGCTTTCATAATAATTCTTCCATTTTATTAAAATAAAGCATCCCTTCATGTCCCAAATCTAAATGGAACTTTAGACCCCCTTGGATCCCTGTGGAAGCTTTAACGACTGGCAAAGCGCAAAAAACTCTTAGGGCTTTCCATCTTTCCCTCCTTGTACACATTCTCTTAAGCATATAGCACAGCATTAGAAAGCAGGGTATTTTGGGTCTGCATGGGATCTTTGTGGGATCTTCCGAGTTCAAGTATTTGGTAGAGTTCTACTCAGGGATTAATGGCCACCTTTGTTTAAAATGTGTTTGTTTTTTTCATCCTCTGTCCTGTAATGAAAAATGCACTACTTTTGAAGGATATTCTCATGAAAGCATCCCTAAGTAAATATTGGTAAGAAGTAATGAGCAATAAAAATTTTGCCATGTATATAAAGATAAGCCATTCCTTTTCAACTATTCTTAATATTCATCCTTGGAAAGACCAAACAAAATAGATTATTGACACTGACTTTTGAACTCTAACTGAAATATTTTCAAGGGCTACCAAAATTTTAATTTGTAATTGGTTAGAAGTCTAAGGCTATGATTTTGTTATGATTTTTTGAGATTAAAAATAAGTCATATTGTGAAATATTTATTACAGTTATAGCTAATCCTTATCGTATTTTACCTTATACAATAGTGACTGTTTTCTGCCATATATAGACAATCTAAAATTATATACTAGCTCAAGGATGGATTTACTTTGATGGTATGTGTCTTTCTACTTCATTCATTACTTAAAAAAAGTTTGATCATGAAATATACAGTTAATTTAGTGATTTCTGATTTTGATACTTGATTGTTATCTAATTATTCTATAAAGTTAAATGTAGGACTTCAATACCTGCACATGAACATTTTTTTAAAGAATACCATAACTTATCTTCTCTATCTTATAAATAACTTTTTTAATTTTAGCTTCTTATAGTGTATATTCATTTATATCACTCTTATTACAAAGTAAAAAGAAACTGTATTTTCTCTTCATTTTGTAAAATTATAACGTGGGTAGAATATATTTTGATCTCTATCAGCTTAATTTTGATGAGACAAACTTTAGCAATCAATATTACAAAGTGACTTATTTCTCATAAAGGCAAGTCACATTTGGCCAATTAGATTATACTGTGGACGTTTTCCATAAATAGACTAATCACAATATGCCAGTTCAAGGTTTGTTTAGAGATATACTTAACTGATGTGATGAAAGTTATCAAAAATATTATATTAGGAAAAGTATATTGAAATGAACTATGTTTTTATTTTTTCCAACCCTTTCTGAGTATGCCAGGTGTGTTGAGGCTCCCCAAGACCACTTCTAGGTTTGATGATTTAGTAGGAAGCCTCACAGGATTCCAAATAAAGGTAAAAGATAAAAAGGTGGACCCAAGTAAAAGAATTACAGTCATAATTAATAGTCCCTTGTTAAGTTTCTGTAAACTTTTTCTGGTATAGACACTAAGACATTAAATTCTAATGTCCAAACAATAAATACTTTAAAAAAATTTTTTTAAAGTTTATCTTGAGAGAGAGAGAAAAGCACATACAAGCATGTACAAGTGGAGGAGGGAGAGAGAGAGAGGGAGAGAGAGAACCTAAAGCAGGTTCTATGCTCAGCACGAAGCCTATAGCGGGGCTCTGTCCCATGACCCTGGGATCATGACCTGAGCTGAAATCAAGAGTTGGACACTCAACCGACTGAGTCACCCAGAAGCCACTAAGCAACAAATACTTTTGAAGATCGTGTGGTTTCAAACTTTCTGCTTTCAATGTAATTAGACAACAAAATATTTGAGTTGTTAGCTAATGTTATTTTTATTTATTTATTTATTTATTTATTTATTTTAGGTTTATTTTTGAGAGAGACAGAGTGTAAGCAGGGGGAGGGAAAGAGAGGGAGAGAGACACAGAATCCCAAGCAGGCTCCAGGCTGTGAGCTGTCAGCACAGAGTATGACGTGGGGCTCAAACCTACCAACCATGAGATCGTGACCTGAGCTGAAGTCAGATGCTTAACTGACTGAGCCACCCAGGTGCCCCACTGATATGTTATTTTTTGATGACATATCACATTTAAAAACCCTTATGTTAGTTTGCCATTCATTTGTTCAAACATTGTTATTCAACAAACATTAATACCCTATATGCTCCGATTATACTTGTACTATGGATAGAAATATTAAATGGGACACCATTCCTACCTCAATGAGCTTGAAGTTTATAGGAGAAACTATTACAATGTAGTAAATAACATGGCAGTAGCATATATGAGAAATCTGGGTTCGATGAATCAGAATGACTTTCTGGGGGAGTTGGTGGAGAATATGAGAAGGGATGCAGCAAGTTCATGTTTGGACCCAACTTTTTAAGGACATTTATTTTACTTGCAACATAAATTTCTAAAGGTTCAAGTTTCACATGAAATGCCCTTCAACTGTGGAGTAGGTAAACAAATTGTGGTTCATCCACACAAAGGAATATTAGTAAAGAACAAATAGAATGGACCAATGACCCAGAAACATGAATGAATCAATCGTAAATGCGGTATGCTAAGTGCAAGAAGCTAGATTTGAAAGTGTGCTTCCATTTACATGATATTCTGGAAAAGGCAAATAATGGGAACGGAGAACAGATCGCAGTTGCTAGAAGCCTGAGATGGGAGGGGCTGACAGTAAGAGGCAAGGGGGCATTTTTGGAGGCCATAGCATTCTTCTATATCCTGATGATGGTCAAGTCCACAAAAACAGATGATGATTGCTGAATGTAAATTATACCTTCATTAAAAAGAAATAGTTCACATAAATTTAGCTGTGTTCCCATAGGGACAGATGTGCCTGTGCACACACACACACCCTAAAACTGTGGTGACTCATTCCTTGCTCCCCTTTACCTGTGGAAGGTTTCCCAGCAGAGCTTCTCAACAGGAGTGCTGTTGGATTTTAGGCAGGATAATTGTTCATTGCCTGGGACTGTAGTGTGCTTTACAGGATGTTCAGCAACTCTGGCACTCACTCGCCAAATGCCGGGAGCAGCCATATGCCTTTCCCAAAGTCCCCTAGGGGATATTTCTAGCTGAAAGCCACATGCTGGACATTTCCCTAAACTCCATATGAAGAGAAGTGCATTCTTTAACTCACTGAGTGTTTTGCTTATCTTTTCTCTTTTCTGGGGGTGGACTGCCTATCTGTAACAAAAGTATATTCTAGTCTGCTCTATTCCACGAATAGCAGAGTTGACTTTGCTTCTGGCCACATCTCAGGGTTGTTAAGTGTGAAAGGCAAATTCAAACATGTTAGCAAGCATCTGTGGGCACACATGCCTCGTGCCCTCCAAGTTATCTTTTAGAAGAGAGCTGACACTTCAGTTTCCATCAGTCTGACTCCTGTGTCTATCTTATCAGACTTGGTAAGGAAAGAGAGGAGTATTTTATACAGATAAGCTGCCCCAATTTATATAATCGTTAATTAACAGAAGTATCAATTGGTTACGATAAATCTTCCAACCTTTAGTTTCTGTTATGACACACTCTGAGCATATTAACCCAGACCCTAAAACTCAAAGTAATACTATAGCACTGTGAACTTTCTGGAATTAGTACAGTAGGTGCCTATGAAAAACTAGTGCCATTTGCTTCTCATACATAGCATACTAGTTGTTTCTCAGTTCTTTCCCCACCTTTGAATGTAACAGGTCATGGTTACGTTGCAGCAGTGTCTGCCCTTGTAACCCACTGTCAGGCTCTCTAACTGTGTCACCGACTGATCCACACTAGCTCCTGCACTACAATTTGTACTCTGCACATAGTACAAATGAAACCGTCAGTGTTAGGTGGAGACAAGCTTTTCCTTTGAAGCATGGAAACACTTTTTTTTTTCAAGAGCAAGAAAGTCTTTAGTTTGTGGGATAATGGAAGTGTCATAACATGGAGCATTATCAGATCTTTTTGTCAGTCGTTTCAAAAGCTCGACACACTATCACATACATCCTGAGGTTGAAAATTCTTGTTTTAAAATAGTATTGATAGCATTCTGTGATGACAGAGGAGTACTAGCCTCTGAGAAAAACAATAAGTAGGCAATTTATTCCTCTCACCTTATCGCAAAGCCCTTCTAGCACTCTCCTGTTAGCATCCTTGTTCTTTGCTATAATCCCCCAGAATGTTTCTAAGTAGTTGCCTAATCTAATAAACTATAGTTTGTAGTACATAGTATTTTAATCCTCATTTTGTTCTAAGTGGTTAACTATGTTTTAATATGTAACATGACCTCTTTCTGCTCTTTAACATCTATCTCCTAAAAAGGACTTTTCTTGGTGTATCCAGTCTTATTGGGTGGGCTTTAGGCACTAGAGCTGATTTTGTAGGAATGATGTGGGGTTCTCAGAGCCCCTCAGATAACATTGCATAAATAATATCTTGCTTTGTGAATACCAGACTCTGGAATAGTTTCTGAACTTCTTATAGTCTTAGAACTTGAATATTTATAAAGTACGAGAATATTTTGTGTGATATTACTTGATTAGAGCTGCTATGTATTATTTTATTTTGAAGGGGTATTTATTCAACAAATTTTTATTAAGCACATATGATGCACTGGGAATAACAATAATAAAAACATATATAGTGTAACACTGCCAGGCATTCTTCTAAGTATTTATATATATTGATTTATTTTAATCAATAGCATTGCTGGGAAGTAATTACTATTATTAACATCCCCATTATATAGATGGGAAAACGGAGGCTCAGAGATGTTAATTATTCTTCCTGAGGTCACACTTCTGGTGAGCAGTGAATGCGGGTTTGAATTCTCACATTTGGCTCAAGGCTCTCTTGTCAGGGTTAATGTTGGAGGAGATTAATAAAGGTTACACCTCAAAGATAATTTTGAGTCTATATAAAACAAAAACAAACATATGAACTAAATTTCTGCAAAATGACTCTAATTTTATAAGGTGCTTACTCTCAAAGTGGTGTGATTTTGCTTACATGTATAGTTTTTTTGTTTGTTTGTTTTCTTATTTTTGCGATGTTAATTATTCCTCCCTATCTTCCTCTGACAAATAATTTTAGGTTTGCATGTAGGTAGAAGCAAGTTTTACAGAAATAGAATGTGTAGATTTATCATAGGACAGTATAACATTGCTGCATTTTAATTTGTAAACGATTAAAAATCTCCTACTAACAATGGCTTCATATCTTGGAAAGGAAGACTTACAAAATAATTAAAAACCTGTATTTACAATATGTATGCTATTCAAACTGATTAAAATCACAAACAAAATTTAATACCTTTAAAGTATATTTGTAAGGTATTTTTAAACTTTATCATTAAGATTTGTTTGTAAAGAGACCACCACATACCATGAATTCTTACTTTTAACTTACAGTCACTGAAGCGCATGTAAACTTAGAATGGCTTTTACAAGTACGTCAAAACTAGCCATGCCTAATCCAAAACACAAACTAGAGCCAAACACAATATTCACTGTAATCAATGCCAGTGCACAGGGATAACTCATTTGTAGATCTTATGTTTGCTTATTAGATTTGAAAAATATAGCAATGATCTACCAATGAGAACTAATTTAGGTGCTTGGATTTATGAAACCACCTTTTTTGAAAAAGTTACTTACATCAGTACTATTTTCTGTAGGTGTATTAAGAATGCAATTATTCATTCAGTTAATTCATTCTCAATTGATAAACTGCTTAGAAATTAAAGCAGGGAAAATCATCTTTTTGATTCTATCAATGAATAAAAAAAGATTAGGGAAGACTATTTTAATACTTTTTACTGACTTGAATGTATGTTTTACATTTTGGTTATAAAACATGACTTTTTACATCAAACAGTCTCTCCAAAGTAGTTTGTTTGCTGGTGACACATGGCTCTTTTCCTGGAAGGAGGTGATGAGACCACCAACCTTCTGGGAGGAAAGACAGGGTGGCCCACACTCCTTCATCCCTCACTTTTAAGTCAGGCTGATAATGAAAAGGCAAAATTTTCTAGTGAACTTATCAATAATTAACCTCAATCAACTTTGGTAATTAAACTAAGCAAAACCACTTAACTTTATGATAAAATTACAAAAAAAAATCCATTTAAAAAAATCAAAAGGTGGTGAAAGATAAAATCTGTATCTCTCTCAGAATCTTGGAGAATACTTATGTAATTTTAAAAGTGGATAGATGGTGTCAGCAATGGACATGCACTTAACTAGAACTTTGGAGACATGGGGCTAAGTCCCCACCCTTCCATGAACCAGCTGAATAGTTCCATGTAAACCACTTTCACTCTTGGGATTTGATGCCCTTACTTATCAAAGTAAAGGCTGAAATAGGAGAATCATGAACTGTGTCTTGTTGGTCTCTTCTCCCTCTGTTACTCTGGTTTTACAAACATGCTTGTTCTCCCCTGGAGAGGATGAAGATGAGTCAGGAGGCCCTGGTATGGGAAAAAGGGACCAGGAGACCTTTCCAACAGTAACTAGTTCACTGAGCATCTATGACTTTCTTCCCAGCCCTGTGGAATTATGAAAAGACAGCAAATGCTTTATCTTTACTCTTTATAGTGACACATCCACAGGTAAGGGATAACATGCTCTCATCAAAGCTCCTGCTTTTAGGATTTAATGTCTCAACATTAAAAAGATGTCAGAGAAAGTGAATCAATTCTCTCCTGTGTATTGCTTTTTAGAAAATTCTGTCAATGCTAATAATTATTTTGTATCACTATCGATTAAAAAACAAACATCCCTGATTAGGGATGTCTTTCAAACACATGTCCATTGGCCTTCAATGGTTATAAAGGATTTCTTTCTTTCTTTCTTTCTTTCTTTCTTTCTTTCTTTCTTTCTTTCTTTCTTTCTTTCTTTCTCCTCTCTCTCTCTCTCTCTCTCTCTCTCTCTCTCTCTCTCTCTCTCCTCTCTCTCTCTCTCTCTCTTTCATTTTTAAATTTTAGAGAGAGAATCCCCTGAACAAGCAGGGAACAGGAGCAGAGGGAGAGAGACAAAGAGAATCCATGCCCAGAGTGGAGCCTGACACAGGGCTCAATCCCACCACCCTGGGATCATGACCTGAGCCGAAATCAGGAGTCGGATGCTCAACCAACAGAGTCACCCAGGTGTCCCTATCGTTTTATATTTTTAAACATTTATTTTCTGACTTAGATTGCCCTGAAGCAGACCCTGAGATGAGGATTTAGGTGAAAGTGGTTTATTAGGAAATATATCCAGGAAAAACACATAGATGAGTGGGAACAAGGAAGGGGAGAATGGGGAGGGGTGGGGAGGAATTCAAGCAAATTTGAAATATCAAGATAATTCCCATGGCTCAATCCAGCAAGGTATATCTGGAGACAGGATAGGTCACACTACAGATTTCTCCCCTATCTGGAAAGAGGGAGCCGAAGTATTTA
Organism: Herpailurus yagouaroundi; assembly: GCF_014898765.1. Classification (NCBI taxonomy): domain Eukaryota; kingdom Metazoa; phylum Chordata; class Mammalia; order Carnivora; family Felidae; genus Herpailurus; species Herpailurus yagouaroundi. The sequence continues at coordinate 19,838,143 of NW_024412405.1, forward strand.
TACAAGCACATCACAAGTCATTAATCAGTAGCTGCTGGGTAGAAGTAGAGGTATGTAAATTTCTAGGCACTTCCATCTGGCCACTGGAGGGAACAGGTACAAGTTTAGGGACTGAAAATGAAGGAAACCAGCAAAAAGATGTAGGAGATAGGGACAGAGAGCTGACAAGGTCTGTTGTAAGACCATTTACATTCCACAAGTAACCATAAAGCTGATGAAACATTATCTAATGAAGTAGTTTCCTATAAAGAATAAAGCAGTAGAGCTTGCTAATCTGTTTTACAGAGAAATGTTTGTATTAGTGTGGGTCCTGCAGGAAACAAACGACACACCACATCCAGTGATTTGAGGAGTTTAATAAAGGGACTATTTATGGAAGTGGGGGAAGTGAGCATAGACTCCCTGAAGATGAGGGCAGTATTGGCAGAGGGTTTATTTCCATCCCTTGGCTTGAAGGCATGAAGTGAAAGAACACAGAAATGCAGTGGAAAGAGAAGCTCTGTTCTTCTGCCTTCGTGGGCAGGAAGGCCTGCCCACAGAACTGGTACTCTGTCTCACTGCTGCCCACGCTCCTTTCCTTGGCTCCCATCAGCCAAACAAGGAGACAGAGCAGATGCTCTTCCTTTGGTTCCAGTTGGAACTCACAGAGCTGAGCAGAGTTGAGATGGGGCAGAGGAAACACATAGGGGCAAATGGAAGATCTGTACAGTAAAAGATGAGTTGTTACATTAATTTAAAGCAATTTAAACTCAAATTGCCTAAGCCCATATTACCAGCATTCCTATCAATTTTTATTCCAGTAAGGTAATCTAAAGCTTTTCTTCAAGATATTTAGGATAAAAATCTATTCATCGAATTTGATCTTCTCTTTCTACTCCTTGCTGGAATGACCTACTTACCTTTCTAGAGTTATTAAAAGAGAAACAAAACCTAATCCTCAGGAGTTCTTTCACACTACCTGGAAATTAAGCCTTTTCTCTGTGTCCCAAGATTTGGTCTCTGACTCTACTTTATATTTATCTTTTAATCCTTGAGTTTCTCTGGCCTTTTCTTCAACATAAAAATTTTCTCTGGTAATGTACATTTCATTCTTTTTTCTCCTTAAATTGAAAATAGCCTTATTTCTTATAATTACATAATATATGCTTATTATAAGTAATGTAAACTACCAATTAAAATATAGCAAAAATTTACCTTTATCCCACAAACCAGGGATTAATAACTGTTAATACACTGCCATACATCCATGCAATATTTTTTAGTTCACACACACACATACATGCACATACATGACTATAGACTTATTTGTAAAAGTGAGATTATTTACAAAATTATTTGGATTCTTTAATAACTTACAGAAACTCTCCCATATTTTGGTAGATAGATCTGCACAAATTTATTATAGTATAGATATTTTTATATGAATGTGAAGTAACTTATAATACTTAATGAGTTCCACAATTTTGAACATGTAATTTCTAATTTTTTGAGGTTTCTTGCTACTAAAAATAATGTGACCATGGTCTACTTGTACATATATGTTTTTGTATTTATCCCTGATTTTCTTATGCTAACTTTCTAGATTTAAATCTCTTGCTGGAAATGTTTTATTAAAGGAATTTCTTCCATTTTCTACAACTGGCATTCTTTTGGGAATGCCAGTTCTAGGTGATATCTTCAATTCAGCCTAAATTTTATTTTATCAACTAAACTGTTCATTACTACAATAGGAATATTTCCAATGTATATTTATTGATATTTTCTGGTAGAAATAAATAGAAACTTCTTGAGGCTAGAGTAAGATAAAATGGGACACGCATTTTGATGTTGCTGAGGTGTTTCAATGACTCAAGGTCAGAGTTATGGTCAGACCTTAAGAACAACAGATAGAGGTGAATAGAGGCCCAAAAGATGACCGGGGAAATCTTTTGGGTACACGTGTTTCTTCTTTCCTTTGTCTGTTTGAAAATCTGCTTTAAGTCAGTCTTCCTCAGCTTCCCATTCCTTGTATAAGCCATTATTTGTTCCATGGAAAATAATGTAGGCAAGTTCCTGGTCCACTTCCTAATTTCCTTAGGAAATGGGGATAATTGATAGAATCAGTTTGGGTTTGGATGCTCACTCCTGACCTCTCTCAATCTGTGGGTTATGAGTGGGACCTAGGAACATTGTACAAACATGGCCACTTGAAGCCCCATTGCTATAATCATGTGGAGTGTAGGAGTATGACAGATGGTTCAAAGTCAAAGATGGATGGATGGGCAGCCAAGCCAAAAGTCAAAAGTAATGACTGTAGACTGCAATACCCAACTTTAAGTAATAGAACAACCAGGCAGAAGATCAACAAGGAAACAGAGGACTTGAACATCACTATGAACCAACTAGATCTCAGAGATGTGTATAGAATGCTCTACCCAACAATGGTAGAATCCACATTCTTCTTGAGTACATGTAGAACATTGTCCAGGATAGGACACATGGTAGGCCATGTAATAAATGTCAGTAAATTTAAAAGGATTTAAATCATACAGTGTATGTTCTCTGACTACATTAAAATGAAGTTAGATATAAACCAATAAGAAGATTAGGAAAGTTCACAAATATGTAAAAATTAAACAACACACTCCTAAATAACCTTTGGGTCAAAGAAGAAATCAAAAGAGAAATTAGAAAATACTTTGAAATAAGTAGAAATGAAGATACACATACAAAACGTGTGCATGCAGCTGTAGGTAAAGCAGTGTTTAGAAGGAAATTTAGAGCTGTAGATACCTATATTAAAAATTCATGATCTACATGGAAGCATGTTGCCTGTGCCTAATACATTTTCCAGAGCCTTGGTAAGACATGTAGACATACAGAAATATGGGGGAAAAAAGAGTGTTACTATATGATAAATTAAAGGTGAGAAAGTACAGGTCTTTCAAGGCATAATTTCCAGCTACTACATTTTTGGTGATTTAAGATGGATTAAATGCACATTATTGAAAAACATAACTCATATTCTAACATTTAAATCAAAACAGGAGACAGAGCCTGGATTCTGGCTAGTTTATTAACCAAATTGAATGATAATATATAATATTAACCTTATCATCAGTGGATGATTATATAGAAATATACCATGCCTCCATTATATAGAAGTAAACTTGGAGTTTAAAATGTTTCAACTTTTATTATTAGCAAAAGAATAAATGCTAATTTATATTCTCTGCTTGCCACAATGTCACTTTGGTTTTGTAGTTTTCCAATTGTATTATAAGAATAAGCCCTTCATGTTTCATTTAGTTGGAAAAGGAATATCATATTCTAAAAAAAAAAATGTCTATTATGTGTCAGGAATTGTGTAATCATTTTTGTACAAATGCTCAGGTCTTTGTCTCATTATCCTTCCTGTGACGTGCATTATCATCATCACTTCAGAGACTACAGAGATTAAGAAACTGAGGTTATACTAAATTAAATGATTTACCCGGAGTCATGCCCTATAAATGGGGGAAGTGGATGCAAACAGGTCTGACCTATGCCTGAGCTTCTACTTTTCCCGTTACTCCAGGTTACCTGCCATCTGCCACCCCCACTGCTGCATTTTGCTGGGAGAATTCTGCTACAGGTCTTTTAGCCTGCACTTTTCCTGCAAATTATATCAATGGCAGCACATAAGAAAAACGCTTGAATTGCTCTTTTTATTACTTCAATTGCTGTAGAAATTTTGTATCCCACCCTCGCCTTATCAAATTGATCATTAAAGAATCAGTCTGATTAAATTTGAGAAATAAAGGTAATGATGGTTCCTCATATATTATTTCGCCTGTTTATATGTGCCAGCTTGAACCTCAACAATATTTGAGACATTTAATTCACATTTGTGAAGACTTGAAAGTATACCAGGTAATTTTTCATACACTGTATTATCCTGAATTTGATTTGACTTGATTCTTCTAGCGGAAATTTATTCTCAACATGTAACCATCCACACTTACAATAATAAACCTTATTAGCATCTTTCTTCTTTTCCCTTTTTAGATCATGTAAATTCTTTATTGTCACTACACGGGTCAAAGTTTAGTTCTGCAATTTGACTTTATAAATATGTGTATTTAAACACCAAACAAAACATGTTTGTTTTGCATGTTTTTAGACAATTGATGTTCCTCTAAAAAGTGCCACACGTGATTATGTGTTACTGATTGCTTGGTGACAACACTAACACATTCTTTCCATTTTATAAATTTCGGGACTTTTATTGGTTTATGGCGAATGGCTCATTTGAATACAAAGTGAAATTGTCTTGCCTACATGAGTTACTATATGTGTGTATGTGTATATATACATACATATAGCCCTTCTGTAGATTAAAAGGGAGATTCAAATGAGCCAGAGAGTAACACTGATTTAAGAGAAAGGTATTCTTTTCCAGTCTTCAATATCCAATGGCAAGTAAGAAACTGTTAGACCTTGCAGCCCTTCCTCTCTCCCTGCCTTCTCTGTCTCCTTTGGTTCAAGATAAATTTCAATTACATAAACCCTATTTCCTGTTGCTAATCACCTACTCCAGTCAATATTCTTTAAATAGTCATTAACGCTGGGATGAGATCTCTGTCATGTCTGAAACTAAGAGAAAATTTGGAGCAGCCCATTAACAGAACAGGAAATTCCCTAATATCCTCAGGATATGTATAGAAACCCATTACAATTAAATACAAGAGGAACTAACATCCTGGGGATATTTATTAAATAAACTTGCCTAAATACATCTGACAAATACATTATCTTTCCCAAAAAGTCTAATTACCAAGATCCATTTATCTAATTAAGTGACCCTCAAATACCTCAATTTTTCTTTCGAAACTCCTCTATGATAATGAATTCACTAATAATGAAACCAGCTTGCTAAAATGGGTACCAAGATAATCAACTCATTTGTGCATCTTTGTATTTCTTATGTTAGATAAAAGCATTCAGAGAAAAGAGCCATAATTCCATGTTCCAATACTAAATAACTTTTTCTAAAAATTTTTCAAGGAAAATGAAAAACATAATTTACTTCATTGTTATTTGTAGCAGTAGCAATAAATGAAGAAAATAAATATTAAACATGAATTATATTTGTCATTTGTTTTTAGCATTTACTTATTTTTGAAAGGCAGAGAGAGACAGAGCGTGAATGGGGGAGGGGCAGAGAGAGAGAGGGAGACACAGAAACAGAAGCAGGCTCCAGGCTCCGAGCTGTCAGCACAGAGCCTGACACAGGGCTTGAACTCACAGACTGCGAGATCATGACCTGAGCCGAAGTCGACTGCTTAACCCACTGAGCCACCCAGGTGCCCCATGAATTATATTTGTAAAGGAAAAAAATTCAATTTTTCCTTAATGTAGCAAAAACAATATACCATTATTCCAGATAATCAAACAATAATTACCTCATAAAAGTAAGAGGGCAATCATTAAAAAGTCTATCAGGGGCACCTAGGTGGCTGGCTCACTTGGTTAAGCATCCGACTCTTGATTTTTGGCTCAGGTCATGATCTCATGGTTAATGCGTTCGAGCCCCACATTAGGCCCTGAGCTGACAGTGGGGAGCCTGCTTGGGATTCTCTGTCTCACTTTCTCTCTGCCCCCTCCCCTGCTCACGACCAATCCATCTTTCTGTCTCTCTCTCAAAAATAAATAAACATTAAAAAATTGGTTCATAAAATAAAAGATTGCTATTGTACAACTTGTTCTGTATTGGAATTCAGCAAAATGGAGGCCCATTCAAGGAACATTAGTTATCAAACTACTTGAAATACTTTTTGACATCAGGGTACTCTCCATTTAAATTTTTTAAAATGTCTATTTATTTTGAGAGAGAAAGAGAGGGAGGGAGAGAGAGAGAGAGGGAGAGAGAGAGAGGGAGAGAGAGAGAGAAAGAGAATGAATGGGGGAGGGGCAGAGAGAGACAGAGACAGAATCTGAAGCAGGCTCCAGACTCTGAGCTATCAGCACAGAGCCCGATGCGGGGCTCGAACTCACGGACCACAAGATCATGACCTGAGCTGAAGTCGTATGCTTAACTGACTGAGCCACCCAGGTGCCCCTATTCTCCATTTAATCTCTAATTAATTTCTTCTTTTCTATACAAAACCCTGCTTTCCCCCCCAATCCAGGCTGATCTATATACATAAATTATCTTCCAAACATTGTTTTCTCTTTGATAATATTTGCTCATGACTCTATCCTGTGTTTAGAATAGTCTCCCCAACTTCTCATTGGCCTATCTAAATCACAAGAGACAGTTCTAGAGAATAAGAAGACCAAAGATTTTGAAATCTGGGAAAAGTGGGTTTGAATACAACCTCTGCCTCTTACTAGTGGTGCAACAGTGAGAAACATTAAAAACAAAAGAGTAGACCCCAAATGGAGTTGCTTATGTAAACCAAGCCCCATGTCACCAAACTGAGACTAAATTACAATTTAAACTATTTCAGAAATGGAGTTTTAAGTCAGTCATCCAGGAATCACTTGATCCACACTAGTTAGGTCATCTGTCTAAGAGATTCCTGCCATCTGCTAAAGGAAAGTAACCTTGCAATAATAACCAAATCATTTTTTTTTTTTTGTCAGGTATAACTTCCTTGTTTTGGCTCCTGTCTGCCTATAAAAGTTTTTAATTTTATATAGTTCCTTGGAACTACTTTCTATCTGTTAGACTGGATACTACCCAATTAATAAATCATTGTATAAGGCCAATAAGATCTTTAAAGCTTACTCAGTTGAATTTTATTTTTTATTTATTTTATTTTTTAAGTTTATTTATTCTTTTTAAGTTTATTCTTTTTAAGTTTATTTATTTATTCTTGAGAGAGAGTGTGCAAGTGGGAGAGGGGCAGAGAGAGAGAGGGAGACACAGAATTTGAAGCAGGCTACAGGCTCTGGGTTGTCAGTGCAGAGTCCGACGTGGGGCTCAAACCCACAAGGTCATGACCTGTGAGATCATGACCTGAGCTGAAGTCTTATTCTTTTTTTTTTTTTTTTTTTTTAACGTTTATTTATTTTTGAGACAGAGAGAGACAGAGCATGAACGGGGGAGGGTCAGAGAGAGGGACACACAGAATCTGAAACAGGTTCCAGGCTCCCAGCTGTCAGCACAGAGCCCGACGCCGGGCTCGAACTCACGGACTGCGAGATCATGACCTGAGCTGAAGTCGGCCGCTTAACCGACTGAGCCACCCAGGCGCCCCTGAAGTCTTATTCTTAACCGACTGAGCCACCAAGGAGCCGCTGAATTTTATTTTTTAAAAAGAAGGAAGCTTTGGGGCGCCTGGGTGGCGCAGTCGGTTGAGCGTCCGACTTCAGCCAGGTCACGATCTCGCGGTCCGTGGGTTCGAGCCCCGCGTCGGGCTCTGGGCTGATGGCTCGGAGCCTGGAGCCTGTTTCCGATTCTGTGTCTCCCTCTCTCTCTGCCCCTCCCCCATTCATGCTGTGTCTCTCTCTGTCCCAAAAATAAATAAATGTTGAAAAAAAAAATTAAAAAAAAAAAAAGAAGGAAGCTTTGGGGCGCCTGGGTGGCTCAGTAGGTTAAGCGGCCGACATCTTACACCAAGCCTTCCACCAATTTGGTGCTTTTCACAGGCCCTATATAGTTACTTTTGAAGTTCACTGGAAGCCAGTTACTAAACACTTGCTAAAAGTCACAGTTGGTGTTAGATGCTGGTGAACATAGAAAAAATATCTACAAGAATATTATGATCTATATTGAATGAGGCTAGTCATCGGGGCTCTACATCAACTACATCTTACCCTAAATTAATTAAAGCAGTTGTAAAGGGCAGCTCTGAAGAGACTGCTTTAGTGGGAGGTAAGACTGAGGCTCCAATATTTTGTCCTGTTATATATTTCTGTCAGTAATTAGCAAAGAGCAGATTTCTGCCTTCTTCTGTAAACCTATTCTTTCAACTTCCAAAGGAAGCCACAATTAAGTTGAGAAAAGAGGGAGACTAGAAGGGCAAGAGTCTAGCAAGTAAAAATCTTCAGGTTCAAAACTTACTGAAATCTTGCTAATGGATACTAGAAAAAGAAATTTACCATAAGCAAAACAAAAATCAAAACAAAACAAAACAAAACAATCCCATAATCCTGACCTAGAAAAACCTGTAATTATTTCAGCTCCTCAGGGATCCAAACCACAACTAGCAGGGAACATGCTGCAAAAGTCTAGCCCCCTAGAAAGGGCATAATTCCCTTTCTTTCCCACTATTGATGTGACCACAGAGAATAAGAACAAAAAAATCCTAGTAGCAAAATTAAGGGTGTAGGAATTGGGCTGCCAGATAGGCTTTCCCAGGTCAGGCACTACACTCTTGTTAGGCTAAACATCTTCCCAGCTGCTGTCCAGCAGGAGTTGATAATTCCTATGGACCAGAGATAACTGTGCATTTTCTATTCTTACCTCTTTTGGAGGAAAGTTCTTATTTATTTTAAAACTACTGTTATTTTGCTCGTATGACATCATTGGTGTTGAGTTTGTGAGCATGTGTGTGTAAACAGTGATGGGGTATATATTACATCCCTTTTACTTCATAGTTACTTGATCAGGAGAAACCACATTGAAGCTTAGAGTGAAGACTATTTCTCAGAGATCCTGGACTTTGATCTAGGTGTAGTAACTAGTTGGAATTTTGTAGTTGTTTTCTTTGGGCAAGAGGTGAATATATTTCTTTTAAGTAAGGTGCATATAAGGCATTTCGGTGATCAAGAAATAAGTTGTGGCAAAAAGTAATAACTGTTCCCTGAGATGCATTCTCCCCACTTCAATTTTTTATTCATTCATTTATTTTTATTAATACTATTTTTGGTAATGGAAACTTGGTTTTTATATTTCCCAGCTTCCTTTAAAGCTAGTAGAAGTTACATGTGCATTGAGGTTGTGCTCTTAAGAGGAAAGGACACACTCATTTCTCTGGGTTTATATTTTCCTGTTGGCTAGAATGTAAACAGTGGTGGTAAACCATGTTAGGTTATGTGGATGAAGGAAAGACTCTTATTTTGATGAAGCCAAAGAAGAAAACTTGGTTCCCAATGGTCTTGGACTTATCATGTCAACATTGAAAGATTTCACCCCTGGACTGTTATTAGAGAGGGAGACTAAAGGGTTAGGGACAGGGAGAAAGAAGGGTGAGGGAAAGAGGAACAGAAGAAATGTATCTTTTAAAACTCTTGTCATAGTTGGCATATAAAATCACATATTGGGTTAGTTCACTTAGGTCAATGATTATTCATATGAGATGATGTAGACCCCCTGGGAATATCTGGCAAGCTCTGGAGACATTTTTGTTTGTCTAGGGACTGGATGCTACTGTCACCAGGTGGGTAGAAGCACAGGAGAGCCCCCACAGCTAAGAATGAACACACCCAAAATGCCAACAGTGCTGAGTTTGAGAGAACCTGACTTAGGGAAAGGCTTGACAAAGTTAAGAAGAGGTTCAAAGACTGACATAAAGGATCACTTTGTCTAGAGCACAGAGCAACGGCAGAAAGGAAACTGGAAAGTCAAGCAAGTCTAAATTGCTCAGGATCATGTAAGCCATGTGAAGAAGTTTAGATTTTATACTAGGGCAATTAGAAATCAGGATTAAAATAGGAAATGAACATGATAGGATTTGCATTTTAATGAAATAAGTTTGGCTTCAGTGTGTAGAGTGAACTGGAATGGGCTGGTCTGGAGTCTAGTTAGCTTACAAATGAGAGACTGTCCTGGGAAAGGGTAATGCAGGAGGAAAAGAGAAAACAGAAGACAGATTCAGCCTTTTGGAGGGAGGAGCAAAGTGTTTGATATGTTTAAGAGAGAGAGGGTTTGGGGCTTTCTGGCTTGGACCATAGGCAGAGAGGTGGCACTCACTGAGAAAAGGGTCACTATTTTTCCTTGTATATTATCTTCAGCAGAGAGGGGATACCAATTATGAGCCAAGGAACTTAATAAAGTCATTGAAATCATCACCAAATTCCTTTAGGTATTTGGAATTGGAGAGAGTCATTCTTTTTCTCATTTAGTGGAACAAGAAAACGGAAGTCATCTCTGAAGAACAGACTTGAACTAGAATCCTAGTGAATAAGCCCTGGTAAGCCTTTTTAGGGAAGGTGATAATTTCCTCTTACAGTAAGTACATTGTCATGTTGAGGATAACATCAGACTGGAGTTATATGTTCTCTTCTCCCATATTTGTAATTAAAATAGAAGAAGTACTACCAGTGTTTGAAGCTGCTTGCACCTGGCTATATATTTATAAATATGTGTGTGTGTGTATATTTATATAAAATTTATATGTTACATATATAGCTAGATATAGATCAGCTGACTCAAGAAATCCAACAAATCAGACCTAGTTCCAGGATACATATTGAAAATTTAAAAATTTATGTATACCTAAATTTATATACCTAAATTCATTAGTATATATAAAAAATCTTTTCTATAATAATGGAAATTTATACTTAGTCTATAATAAATTTTCAAGCCTTATTAGGATCTCTCAGAATAAACAGTCATTAATTCTTAAGACTATTAATTCATTATTACTAAGACTATGAAAGAAAAACTAAAATAAGATATAAAAAACTCACTATTTGTATTTTACTAAATCAAAATTTAAAACCACTTTAAAATTATTAAATGGTTTGATATTAATCAAACCTAAATATTGTGAATTTGAAGCCTAAATAAATTATAATGTCTTAAGGTAGATTAAATATTATATAATAAATGGCTTATTCCAGAAGATGTAATAATTTAGAAGATGCTGTTTATCTGACATGCTTCTATCCTAATTGTTTTCTAAGAGGCAAGTAAAAATAAAACAAAGCTAAAAAATTCCAGAACAGATTATTGCTGAAAATGAAATATATGTACTTTAGTATTCAAGAGCTAAAAAATATTTTTTCTTTGGCTAATATTTTGAATTTAATTTTCACAAATATATTGCCTCTAGAAAAATAAAAAGCTTAGGACCTACACATATGAATACTTCATCAGCATTTAATATCTGCTATTGAGTTTACTTACATACATTTTTATTACAAATATATTCTTTAATATAGCCTCTTATTCAAAATGGTTTATCCAATGGCCCATTGGAATTCAGGGAAGTTCTTTTCAGTAGCAATGAAAATGAAAATGCAGAAACTTATTTGCTCCCTCTGCTGGAGAGATGGTTGTTAATTTAAAGAGCCAATATGATTTTGAACTCTGGAAGGCAATGGGTACGTTTTATTTCTTACATTCAAGAAGGAGCTCAGTAAGCAAATGTAATGGCATCTTGAGAGGCAGAAATAAGGCATATTTAGTAAGGTACATTCTGATTTAAAGACTAACATGAGATGAGCTTTTGGAAAATGTTAACTTGAGAATGATGATTTAAGTGTTTGTCTCTGAAGCTTACTTTAGTGTTTATTGTATGGGTTTACTCCCCAGAATTACCTGTTTATAAAGATGCAATGCCTGTTTTGTGTTCCTTTATAGATGATGTGGGCTCTTGAGTATTATATTTTTATAACATCCATACCCTAGCAAATAAAACAACAGATCTCACATGCCTTTTGGCATTTAGAACTTTGATTTTTCTCTTCTTCTTGTTCCTCAAATAATCTTTAATTACATTTTCTGGTACAATTATTATGATAGTGCACTAGTAAGTCTGACAGTATATATCAGACAATAATATCAGACAGTATATATCAAGTCTTACAGTATATATTGTTATAAATATAACAATAATTGTGATTTTTAACATTTTTTACATAAGAGTTAGGAATTCTGCTAAGTTCTTTATGTGAATAATCTTATTTAGTGATTTCACAAATACATGAGGGTTGGTATTAAAACTAGCCCCATTCTACAGATGAAGAAAATAAGGCCTAATAAATAAGTAACTTGTCTTAAATTCAGATTCCTAAGTGGCCAAGCCAGGATTTTAATCCAGGCTGTCTGACTCCAGACTTCAGCCTATTCGTCTGAATGATGTCTATATAAAAATGTCACATGCAAATTGTATGACTGTTTTTATTAAAACTTATACATGTTACTGCAAAGCTCCCATTTCTTCCTGCCAGACATTATATTAATGCAAGTTGCCCATGAAATGTAAGTTTGCAGGAGACTTACTGTTCTTTCAGACTAGTGCAGTGAGGACAACCTGATGAGGCTTTATGGGGAAATGCATGTCAAATTGGACTTCCTGGTTAAGAAGTCTGCATTTGTGTGCTAATTCTCTGGATCAAAAGGTCAAAGTTTTTGCAGGTTTTTTTCCATCTTTGAAATGGATATGGCTCTTGCAGTAAGTCATAATAAAATTTGAAAAGATCTGCATGATGCACTAAGCCTTACAACATGGGATAATATGCTCTATAAATACTCAGTAAAAAACCTATCAGCCCAAAACCAAGATGACGTGTAGCTATACTCTTGTGCATCACATATGGTAATGGAATAGAAAATTACCTTGAAAAAAATCTTTTACACTGTTAGAAGATTCAATTCAATGCCCTAAAGCTGAAGAACTTTGAATTAGAGTGTTAACACCTTATTTAATAGTTTGAATACTGACTTCTCACCAATTTAAAGGAATATAATAATGCATCTGCTGCTTTTTCATGATATAGTCAAAGGCTGTAATGCAGGACCATTGAAACTACTGCCACGTGAATGAGCCAATATTCAAGAAATATTTTTTTGAGGATTACTGATTAATTGATTGATTTGAGAAATTATGTATCTGATTATGAACAACTCATGGTCATGCTATATTCAGTAAAAACAGTGGTATGGAAATTTTAATTATAAGCATGCAACACATAGTTTAAGATATAGGAATTATGATAATTAAGTTGATTAGTTGGTTAAGCATAAACCATTTCAGATCTATAGTTTAAAAATTAGCTGGCTAACAAAAAGTTGTACACTGAATTTGGTACTTCATAGACACATCCTTAAAAACATAAAATCAATTCCCCAACCAGAAAATAGTAATTCTACTTCTAATACCAAAAAAATCTGAAACACAGTGTGATAACATTGGATACACACAAAAACCCTCTTTAGGAGAAATTGCACTAGTGGTATTGAGAATCTTTTGAATGACTCAATGGACATCAGATATTCTGTCACATCACTTCAGGAAACTAAAGCTAGAAAAGGAGAGAAAAATAGTCCCCGCCACATTACTGACAAGAGGGCTGTATTATTAGATACAAGAGGCATGTGCATAGCCATTGAGAAAAATATATGTAGGGATTATTTCAGGAGTTTCATAATAGAGGCTACTGTTAGAGGCAAAACAATCTTTATTCCTATTAATATGATTTTTTTATTTTATAACTAGTATGGTCTGAGAAAATACAAGTGTATTTGTACACATTATATTGCATATGACAAATGAGGCCCAAGGAGGTTGTAACTTTTTCAATAATATTACCACTTTTACTAGGGAAAATAAACTGTAAATACTATGTTAGAAAAAAAATCCTTAACATAGTAAATATCACAGTTGAAAAAGGTATGGAGTTGCAGATGTTAGATCAATTCAAAGAGGCTATGTTTGTGAACAAAGAATGGACTAGGAGCTGATTAAATAAGTTATGGTATATCCATACAATGGAATTCTATGAAGCTGTTAAAAAGAATGTGGCAGGGACATTAAAAAACACTACAGATAAAGTGGAATTCTAAACTATGTTCAAAGAAGCCTTAAGAAGGCAGGAAAAAGAAAGCAGAGTAAATGAACAGAAAACAAAACTGTAGGCTTAGCCCTAATAAATCAATAATTTCACTAACTACAAATGGTATAATACACTAATCAAAAAAGTTTGACAGAATGAATAAAAATTATTAACCTACATTCTGTTGATAAGAAATCCACTTCAAATACAATGATACAGGTAGACTCAACATATATGTACCATGAAAACATTAATCAAAAGAAAGCAAGAGTGGTTATGTTAATAGCAGATAAAATAGACTTCAGAGCAAAGAAGATGACCAGACAGAAAGGAACTTTACATAATGATAAAAGGGTCAATTTACCAAGAAGGTGTAGCAATGATACGTGCGTATGCACCAAACAAGAAGATTCATATTCTAAACACTTGTTTGATAGCAATGCTTTTTGTACAATTGAAGAGAACAGCTATTTACAATATCCTAATGATCATTAATTCTCTATATCAATTTTATGTGTTCTTTGGCCTTTTAATGTTTTCAATATTGACATTTTTCCATTACGGAACAATTTTACCAATGCTTCTCTGGGACAGAGTCACTAGTTGGGCAGATAAAAACTACCAGTAATAAAACTGTTAGGAGCTTTAAATTATTAGCACACATAAGGGAAGGAAGGTATATAGTGTATTTTGAGAAGCTAAATGCAAGAGAGAACAACTTTTCTTTCTAACACCTTTGCTCAGTGTAACATTAGCTATACACCAATAACACCATGTAACAAATTACCCCAACACTTGATGACTTAAAACAGCTATCAATTATTTGCAAAGATCTGTGGTTCAGTAGACCTGACTGATTTAGACTGGCTCAGGTGACCAGTTCTTCTTCAGGCTGGGCCAGCTTGAGCAATTTTGCTTCTAATCACAGATCTATAGGTTGTCTAGGGTGGCTCTGGTCATGTGTCTGTCATCCTCCTTGGACCAACTGGCTTGATAGTGCATGTCCTCCACATGGAGATGACAGAGGCACAAGACAACATAAGAAAAGATGGGAGGTATCTTAAGGTCTAGTCTTGGAACTGGCACATTGCCCCATCAGCTCATATGCCACCAGGCAAAACAAGTCACACGGCCAAGCCCCAATGTGAGGGGTAGGTAAATATAATCTACTTTTAGAGGAACTGGAAATTCTCTAATCAAAGGGTGTAAACAAAGGGAAGAGTTAAGAACTGGGACCAATCATAAGACCGGTACTATTAATCCTCCTTCCCAAACAATATGTGTACATGTGCAAACACAGACACACAGACACACAGACACATACACACATACATACACACACACACACACACACACACACACACACACACACACACACAGCTGACTGATGTCTTCCCACTGAGATTGGGTGGATTTCTGGTTTGTTTTTAAAAGTTTATGTTACTTCACATGACCTTGAAACAGATATATATTTAGATCTAGATCCAGATACATTTTTTAAAATGTTTTTATTTATTTTTGAGACAGAGAGAGACAGAGCAAGAGCAGGGGAGGGGCAGAGAGAGAGGGAGACACAGAATCCGAAGCAGGCTCCAGGCTCCAAGCTGTCAGCACAGAGCCCGACGTGGGGCTCGAACTCACGGACTGTGAGATCATGACCTGAGCCGAAGTCAGACGCCCAACCGACTGAGCCACCCAGGTGCCCCTAGATACATTTTTTAGATAAACTCTAAGTCCAATGTGGGGCCTGAAGTCATGACCACAGGATCAAGAGTCATATGCTCTATCAATTAAGCCAGCCAGACACCCCATATTTTATTTTTAAATCAAAATCATAAAGGATAATGGCATTGAACGCCTCTACTATTTTTTGTTTGCTGCATACCTCATAGAGACAGGCAAAATCAGGAAAGCGTGAGCAGAGGTAGAAGCTGTGCTATCCAGTAGTAAATGAAATTTTATACTATATCCTGAAATTTCTCTTTTCTACTTGATGAATGAGTGTGTATTATACTTCCTCATTTTTCTTTCTCTTTTGAATCTGTCAAAATGTTTAAGCTATAAGAATCTAGATTCTTTAAAAACAATCCAATTCAAAGATATTCAATCTATGCTATTTATAACTCTTGGATTATAATGTAGGGGGACAGATATTTGAGCAACCTTCTCCCTACATAATAAACAGATTTATTTTAGCTGTTTTATGTCTTGACCTCTCATGTAATGTTTCATTACCTAAAACAGTTGGCATATCATTGATCTGACTAAAATCACCCTCCCCCCCTTTTTTAACAGATGAGGAAACTGAGGCTCTGAGATGTGAAGAGACTTATTTCTACAAAGTATTATGGCTTAAAACATTTAAAAATATGTATAAACCAGACTTGAGCTTCCTGGCTTCAATACTGTATTAGTTTTGCTGCATAACAAATTGCCACAGACTTGGTGGTATAAAGCAATACCCATTAATTCAAAGTGTCTGGGGGAAGAAGTCCAGGAATGGCTTTGCTGGTCCTCTGCAAGGCTGCATTCTCCACTGGAGGCTCAACTGGAGAAAAGTCTGCTTCCAGGCTCGCTCAGGTTATGGCAAAATTCATTTCCTAATGGCAGTAGGATTCAAGTCAGCTTGCTTCTTCAAAGCCAGAGATAGACAGAGACCCTAGCAGGACAGGTGTTGTACTCTTACATTAATTGTGTATATCCCATCACCTTTCCCACATTCCAGTTTCTGCCAACACTCATGGAAGAGGATTAAACAAAGGCATAAAGACCTGACAGTGAACTCATGGAGGCCATCTTAAAATCTGTCCCCATGAGTACAATATTGTGTTACCTGTCAAAATATCAGTAGGTGAGAAGGACACTGCAGTGGTTTTTAAATATGTCTGTAAAATTTTTTACATTCTTCCCCTTCATCTCCACTCCCCCTTGAAACTAAACTTGACTTAGTGATTCATTTCTAACAAATAGAATATGGTGGAAGTAATGGTGTATGACTTCTGAGACAAAAGGCATTGTGATCTTTTTGCTCTTTCCTGGATTACTCACTCTGGGGGAAACCATTTGCCTTGTCAGGAGGACATTAAAGCACTCTGTGGCAAAGAACTGAGGGCTCCTGTCAAAAGTCAGCAAGGGTTTCTGCCAACAACTGTGTGAGCGTTGACCTTCTGCTAATAGTTGCATAAGTCAGCATATTTAGAGGAGGATTCTTGAATTCCAGTCAAACCACTAGCTTCCCACAGCCCCATCCAGTATCACCTCATGAGAAAAGCTGAGTCAGATCATTCAGCTAAGCCACTCGCTAATTCTTGACGCACTAAAACTGTAAGATTTATGAATTTTTATCACTTTAAGTTACTAAGTTTGAGGGTAATTTGTTACCCAATAATAGATAAATAATATAGACACAAAGTGCTTTATTGTCTGGTTTAACATTCATCAAAGAACTTCCCATTCATCAAAGAAATCCCTATTGTATGTTACAGGAAACTCTGTTTATAATAGATTGTGTTTTATATTTTTGAAAATCATTTAAAATTTTTATTTTATTTTCCCCCTTAAAGTGGCACCAATCCAAGTTAGAAATGTCCACTTTTGTTTGCATCTAAGAATTCTCTGTAGGAAAAACAGGTCCATGCCAAGTCCTAAAGCTTTGATTAGAGGAATAATTTCCCTTGGAAAGGCTGTGTTTTCCTTAACATTTAAATCTCAGAGCTGACTTGAACATCTACTCCATATTCTAAATGGTATACACTACACATTTTCTGCAGAGAAATGTTCCAAAGATAAACTAAGAAAGGTGAGAGCACTTGTTCTTAGACTGTTTCAGGTAAGTGAAACCTCACTGTGGATGCAAATGTATTTGCTCAAAGGTTTTACTCAGAGAAAACAGTCAAAAGATTAAATCTTCATAGGGAACTATAACCCTAACAAACTTCAAAGAAGTGGGGCTCCAATTGACAACCTGTGGACTGTCCCTCCCCCTAGCTGTGAGCCTAGGAGCAAAGCAATAGAAAAGTTCAACAAATTGGATTGGTTTTCTTAATGGGACTGAAATAATCTGGTCTAAGTGAAAAAAATAAACTTTGTTCAGCTGAAGTTAAAAGGGCAGTTCTTTGTGGTTATCAAAATAATAGCTTTACAATGGGATGTTAGCATCATGTAGCAATTATTTTTTACTTTTTTACTACTCTTATCATTCTCGTTTTCCTTTTTATCTTCCATGCAATCCACTTTTATAGTTCAGAGCTGAATAAGCCATGATAGAATATTTTCACCTTTCTACTTCAAAAATTATCCTAGAATACTCTTTCCCCAAACACATCTATTTCACAAACAGCCTTATTATTTTTTTCCTTCAGTACTAGTATTTCAGTAGTCAAATTGAATTCAAGTAATATATATTCCATGGTGGAAGAACCAAAATGTCTATTAGTTTAATTTAATCCATATTAGATTGTGATACTTGTGCTTCAAATGGGTAAATTTAACAAGGTCTGGTTTTAATTTATCAAGTATACTGAAGTAGGTAAATATCAGCATGGAGCCTGATACATCAGAGTTGGAAGTATAATGAGATCAGTAGGTAAGCCCTCCATAAAATTACTTGGAGCATAGAAGAATCCAGACGTAGCAATTATACTTAGCAAGAAGAAGCATTTTTAGAGAGCGTAAAGCAATTAGTCAGATTTACAATCTCAAAGGAGAAAAGGGAATATTACTTAAGTTAAACTAAGAAGCGTCCTAAATCATCATTACACTGTATTGATCTCAGTTGAAAGTGACTGGCTAGAAATGCTTGGTTTATCTTTACCATTAAATATTTCCATAGTGTTTGACTAGCACCAAGAATATATAGTCGGCATTTGAGCTATAGTAACTTATAAGCACACAGGCCTTTTGGAATGTGTGCACATCTTTTTGAAGAAGACTCTCAGAACATTCAGGAGAGTTGACATTGATCTATATGCTAGTTATATTTTTTAACATTTCTGCCAATATACTAAAGTAAAGGGTGGGCAAATACATTTAAAGAGGATGAAGAAGTGTACGTGGCAGTGGTTTTAAGTGACAAATAGGTTGTAATATTTTAACTGTTTGGTTTTATATCAAACGTGTCATTGTTCATTTACTCAATGAATTGTCCTGAATATTTCTAACCTACTTCATTTTTCAGAAAGATTTAATGTCCCTGAAAAAATATAAAAGATATTTTGAAATATGCATTGCTATGTTGAAATATCTGAGAAATCTCTTCTGATTTGTAAGAATATGCTCTTCAGATGTTAAATTACTCACGTTGGAGGCATCTGACCCATCCAATTAAAATTTTGGACTGGGGAGAGGAACACAGAATCTTTCCTATTTGCTAGTAAAATACACCCTTGAATTTGTCTCATCACTACTATGGACTCAAATGTCATCTGCACAAGGAGAGAAACTGGCCAATTATTATCTCTACTAATTGTTTATTAAGCACATTTCTTGAAGAGAAAAAAAGAAAAAAAAATAAATGAGATGGTAAAATAGTATCATTACTAGGCAGATGGGGTGGTGTGTGTGTGTGTGTGTGTGCTCATACACACTTTTATTCTTTAAGATCTTAGTTATTAGAATTAGTCAAGTATATATAAATACACAGAAAGGCCAGAATGACCAATGCTACAAACTACCTGAATTTCTCTTTGTAGAATTAACCACTGAATTTTTCTATAAAAGAAAAAGGGAGATATTTAGATTGTACCAGAGGCTGTGATGATAGCTTTTTACACATCAACTAATTTAATCCTGAGCAACTCCTAAATTATAATGTTGAGCTTCCTATTTACTAAGATAATAAGTCCTTCTAATGTTGATGCTTTGAGAAAACAACCGAGTAAAAGAAAGGGCAATGTTTATTGGCCCTAACATGGCCCAAAGAACTACCTACTCTAACAAGCCTACAATAAAAATGTAAGCAGAAGGACTTAAAAACAAAAAAACAAACAAGCAAACAAACAAACAAAGCTGTGGTCCCTGTAGAATCTCTCTCTCCCCTTACCATTTCCTTTAAAGCAAAGGTTGGTAGATAAGGAAAGCCTAGGTTTGAAAAGCTTCCAAGATTTGGTTCTTTGTATTCCTAAAGGTGGACACTAGGGTTTTCACTTTTTTAGTTTGGTATTTTTTTGTATTCATGTTTTGGAAACAATTTAAATGAGTCGTCGTTTATACAAATAGAAGATATTAGGAACAATAAGAAAAATGTAGAGCCATCTTTCTTATGCACATCAATGTAAAAATCCTCAAAGTTAACCACTAGCATCCAGCAGCCCATGAAAAATTAAAGCATCATTACCAAGTAAACTTTTGGGGGGGAAATCTAAAAATGGCTCAATTTTAGGCAGCTTTTACCATTATAGACCAAATGTGAACTCAAAAGATCATTGTCCATGGATGCTGAGATAGCTTTATATAGAACTCAACACTCATTTTTCTCATGGTGTGCTGAATATATTACATTTGCCCCTCTAGATCATTTCTTTACCCTACTCTATGCCCCCAGGAAGCTCTTCTGTATAGACTCCATAAAAAGACTGTTATAACCCCTGGGGTCTAGCTGGGCTCAGTCAATGAAAATGCCTGCCTTCCAGAAGCAGATCACAGAGAGGAGAATGAGGTCAGAATATTTAGTTCCTGTTTCCTCTCTGAAGCATTGCTTCTAGCTATCCCTTAAAAAAAAGTTGCTGCTTTCCTCAAGGTGGCTTTTGTACCTGATTCTCTCCCTCTGAATTCTGGTAAATGCTTCAATCTCCTCCCTTCTATCTTTAGGGTAATCCCAGGTTTAAGGAAATTCCCTTTGAGGTTCCTCAATACTCCAGCCTTACCTTAATAGTCTCCTTGTTAAAACCAAGTTATCTTAATTTCAGTGAGCCATCTGTTTTCCTTCTGTTATGGGTTCAGATGGGGAGCTTTCTTAGCATGTCCAAATATTGTGTTACATTAGTAAATTATATAAATAGAGAGAATTATCTGGTTTTTGTCCAAGATTCCCGGCACAGAACTATAAAAACACTCGGAATTTTTCTTTGTTATGCTAATAGGTAGACTCTTGGTAGGCCCCTACATAACTTCAGGATGGGGTCTGGTCCCCAAAAGATCAAGCACATGTTTAGAGAATTGGGGACTTTGAGTCAGCCTGACCACCAGGGAGCAAAAAGGACCTGGAGATTGAGTTCAATCACATGGCCAATGATTTAGTCAATCGTGACTAAATTATAAAACCATAATTAGAAGCTTAGTGGGAAATACTGATGTGCTTAGAAGGTGACATGTCCTTCCTCCACATGAAGATGGCATGGGAGCTCTGCATCGTTCCCTTCCAGAACTCATTCTATGTGTATCTTTTATATAGTAAAACTGCAATAATTAATTATAGCATTTTCTCGAGTTCTGTGAAAGGATTATGGGAACCCTCAAATTTGTAGTCAGTTTGCTGGAAGTCCAGATTGTATGATGTCCCCCCAAAACACAGCTGGCATCTGAAAGAAGGGCAGTCTTGAGGCAGATTAAGCCCTAAACCTGTGGAGTGTGATGTTAACTACAGGTGGTTTAATGTCAGAATTGTATTGCAATATATCCAGTTGGAAATGAAACAGAACAAATGTATCCCAAATCAGGAGACAGCATCATGTTTTAAACGGTGAAACTTCAGGGGCGCCTGGGTGGCGCAGTCGGTTAAGCGTCCGACTTCAGCCAGGTCACGATCTCGCGGTCCGTGAGTTCGAGCCCCGCGTCGGGCTCTGGGCTGATGGCTCAGAGCCTGGAGCCTGGAGCCTGTTTCTGATTCTGTGTCTCCCTCTCTTTCTGCCCCTCCCCCGTTCATGCTCTGTCTCTCTCTGTCCCAAAAATAAATAAACGTGGAAAAAAAAATTTTAAATGGTGAAACTTCAAACACAGCTTCATTAAAATTGAACTTCCACTATCATATTAGTATTTCTCAGTTTTAGTAATACAATTAGTTAAGACTATGAATTTTCTTAGAGAAGAACATTGGTTTTGGTGAATCTTATAAGTTGATATGTTTCATACTTAATATCTTTTCAAATTCTTTAGTTTGGATTTTAATTTCTTCTTTGGTCCAAGAGTTAATATTTCTCTTTTAATTTTCAGGTTTTTTTATTATTACTTTAAAAATTATTGTAACTATATATTTTAAACATAGAGCTTGTTTGGTACCATATCTGCTTCTGGAAATTATTAAGCTTTTCTTTGAAAATTAATATTTAGTTTGCTTTTATGAAATGTTCATAGACACATGAAAATAAGATACAGTTTCTAATTTCCTGATGTTGAAATCATTTTATATTTATCAGATAAAGTTTATTAATTTTGCCATCAGTGCCCTTAAATCCTTAGTAATTTTTTTATTTACTTGATTTATTATGGCCTTTGAGAGCTGAGACATGGTCTCCTATTTAATATTGTGTTCCTATTACTTCTCATTGTAGTTACTGGAGTTTTGCATTATGAATATTATTGACACATTATTTGGTACACAGAAGTTGATTGAAGATTTTTATTGTATTTTGTATTTTTTATTACTATAAAGCCTTTTTCTGTTTTATGTAACGTTTTGACCTTGATTATATTTTCTCAATATTAATAGGGACTCCTGAAGTTGATTAGTCTTTTAAAAATTTTCTTTATTCTTTGTTTCTTTGTAATTGCATTGTATTTCTTGGCTCATCTTAGCTTTTTCATTTAACTTTTTTGAATCACTTTGCTTTAGATGTATACTTTGTATACAGCATTTTCTTGTAGCTTTGGAATCTAATATGTACTTCTGGGTTTTTTCAAGTTTTTTTTTTGCGTGAGATCTGTGTGCGTGCGTGTGTGTGTGTGTGTGTGTGTGTGTGTACCTATGTGTCTTTTTATGCTGACAATATATAAGGTTTATGGTCTTTGTTCTTCTTGTAGTTAACTTCATGACTTTTAATTTTATCTTTAGACCCTTCTTTATTGATATATCTGTTTTTTAATAAATAACTTATTGCTTCCTAAAACAGTAGAAATTAGAACACTTCTGTACTATATTAGTCATCCATTGCCATGATAATGCTGCATAACAAACCACTTTAAAATTGTTTTTTTTTAATTTTTTAAATGTTTATTTATTTTTGATAGAGAGACCAAGCACAAGTGGGGGAGGGGTAGAGAGAGAGAGAGAGAGAGGGAGATACAGAATCTGAAGCAGGCTCCAGGCTCTGAGCTGTCAGCACAGAACCTGACACAGGGCTTGAACTCACGAACCATGAGATCATGACCTGAGTCAAAGTTGGAGGCTAACCAACTGAGCCACTCGGGCAGCCCCCAAATTCACTGTTTTAAAACATTAAATATGTCAGTGATCTAGGGGAGAGTTTAACTTAACAGTTATTTTGGTTTTGTCTGGACTTATTCATTTGAACAACTGTTCACAGTTCAGCTAGCCTAGGATAGTCTTAATTGGGATGAATAGGGAAACTCAGCTATGTTTCTCTCACATGTTTCATTTTTCAGCAAGCTAGCCCAAACATATTTTTATGCTGCTAGTAGAGGAACCAAAGAGAGCAAGAAGAAATGCACAAGACTTCTTTCAGTTTAGATTTGGAGTTAATGTGCTTTTACTTCTGCTATATTCTATTGGACAAAGTAAGGTATAGGCTAGTCCAGATTTAAGGAGTGTGAAAATAGTTTTTTAGTGAGACAATAATCAACATCACATGGTAAAGAATATGAACACAGAGAGGACTGAAGAACTAGGCCAATAAGTGTAATCAATTTCAGAAGATCTGCCCTAAGAGCCATTTATTCACATTCCTCACACCTGCAAAGTATACTTCTCTTCATCTCAAGTTATGCCACTCTATTTACTCCAAATCCACTTTCAAATTGGTAATTGGCATCCTCTCTACCCCACGCCTGAGTTAATCCCTTCTTATACTACTGTAGACTATAGAGCTAAATGCAACCAGCATTTAACTAGCTAAATGTAATACTTAATATTTTACCTGGTGATGGCTTTGCCAAGTACAACAGTTTCATTAGGTACACAAGAGTTACCATGTTACCATGGTACCACAAGAGTCAGTTTTACCAATTGTTTTGCCAGTACAGAATATGGGTTGCCATCTAGAACAGTTTCAGCTTCCTCTAACAGTTTCTTCATCCTTTTCCTAGCCTCTGCCGCCAACTTCATCTCACATACTACATATTTTAGATTTTATTATGGCAGCTCCAACTAAAAAGTTTTAGATCTGCATCGCTGGCTAGCTTGAATCCTACCCTGTGTCTATTAATTTCCAACAAAAGCATCAGAAAATTGCTGAGCCAGTGCTGAACCTAAGTGATTTGATACCATTAACTAAAATGTGATGCTCAAAATTGTTTTTTAAATATTAAACTTATCTTTATCTAGTATGATTTTTTTGGGTAAAGATTTATTTTTTAGGGCATTTTTGGTTCAGAAAATGATTCAGGGGGGCACCTGTGTGGCTCAGTCAGTTGAGAACCCGACTTTGGTTCATGTCACAATCTCATGGTTCATGAGTTCAAGCCCCACATTGGGCTTGCTGCTGCCATCACAGAGCCCTCTTTGGATCCTTTGTTCCCCTCTCTCTGCCCCTCTCTTTCTTGTGTGCATGCTCTCTCTCACTCTCTCTCTCAAAAATAAACATTAAAAAAAAGAAAAAGATTGAGAGGAAGATGCAGAAATTTCCTATATACCCCTTGCCCCCACTCTTACATAGCATCCTTCATTATCAACATTTACCACTGAATTGGTATATTTGTTACACCTGGTGAACCTATAGTGATAAGTGTAATCACCTAAATTCCATAATTTACCTTAGGGTTCACCCTTGCTATTGTGTATTTTGTGAGTTGAGACAAATGATATGTCTATCATTATAGTATCATACATGGTGTTTTCATCGCCCTAAAAATCCTCTGTGCTCTGCCTATTCATCCTCTCCCCAACCCCAAACCCTGGAAACCATATATATATATGTATATATATACGTATATACATATACGTGTATGTATATGTATGTGTGTGTGTATATATATGTATACATACACAGTATATATATATATGTATATATACACATATATGTATATATGTATATATACACAGTATATATATACACAGTATATATATATATGTATATATATACATATATATATATATATTTTTTACTGTCTCCTAGTTTTGCCTTTCCCAGAATGTCATATAGTTGGAATTGTAAAGTATGTAGCCTTTTCAGATTGGCTTTTTCACTTAGTAGTATTCATTTAAGCCTCCTTCATGTCTTTTCATGACTTGATAGCTCACATATAAACTTAGAATGAGTTTGTTGATGCTCACAAAGTAACTTACTGGAATTCTGATTGGGATTACATTGAAACTATAGACCAAGTTGGGAAGAGTCTTCCTATCCATGAACATGGGATATCTCTTCATTTATTTAGTCCTTCATTGATTTCATTCATTTTGTACTTTTACTCATATAGACCTTATACACATTTTGTTAGATTTATATCTAAGTATTTCACTATTTTGGTTTTTATATAAATGGTATTTAAAAAATTAATTGGCATGTAGTAGACATACAATATTATATTAGTTTCAGGTATATGACATAGTGATTTGATATTTACATACAGTACAAAATGCTCACTATGATAAGTGTAATTACCATCTGTCAGTGTGATTGTGTTTTCAATTTCAAATTCCACTTGTTCCTTTCTGGTACCTGGGGAAGTGATTGACTTTTGTATATTAATCCTGTATTCTACAAACTTGCTATAATTGCTTATTAGTTCCAGGAATGCTTTTGTTAATTCTTTCAGACTTTCTACATAGACAATCATGTCACCTGTGAATAAAGCCAGTTTTATTTCCCCTTTCCCACTCTACGTCTTTTATTTATTTTTCTTATCTTATTGCAGTAGCTAGAACTTCCAGTACAATGTAAAGAAGGAGTCATAAAAGGGGACATCTTTGCTTTGTATCTGATCTTAGTGGGAAAGTTTTGAGTTTATTATTGGCAAGTTTGTTAGTTGTATGTTTTTTATAGATATTCTTTATTAAACTTAGGAATTTCCCCCTCTTCCTGGTTTTCTGAGAATCTTTAATCATGAATGAGTGTTAGATTTTGCCAAATGCTTTTTCTTCACCTATTGCTACAATCATGTGAGGTGTTTTGTTGTTGTTGTTGTTGTTGTTGTTGTTGTTGTTTTAGCCTATTAATGTACTGGATTACCTTAATGGATTACTGAATGTTAAATAAGCCTTGCATACCTGAGATAAATTCCACGTGGTTCTGGTGTATAATTCTTTTTACACATTGTTGAATTAGATACACTAATATCTTGTTGAGGATTTTATGAGAGATACTGATCTGTACTTTACTTTCCTCATAGAGTCATTACCTGGTTTTGGTAGTACAGTAATGCTGGCCTTATAGAATGAGTTAGGGAGTATAACCTCTGCTTCTATCCTTTGAAGGAGATTATAGAAAATTGGTATACTTTCTTTTTTAAAAGTTTAATAAAATTCACTATTGAACCCTTCTGGACCTGGTGTTTTCTGTTTAGGGAGATTATTAATTATTGATTAAATTTCTTTAATAGATATAGACCTATCAGATTGTCTATTTTTTGTGTAAGTTTTGGAAGATTGTGCCTTTCAAGGAGTTGGTACATTTCCTCTAAGTAACCAAATTTGTGGGCACAGAGTTACTCATACTATTTCTTTATTATTTTTTTAGTGTCCATAGGATCTGTACTGATGTCAGCTCTTTCATCTCATATTAGTAATCTGTGGTTCTTTTTTTCTAGCTAGCCTGGCTAATGTTTTGTCAATTTTATTGATATTTTCAAAGAACTACCTTTTAATTTCATTGATTTTTTTCTACTGATTTCCTGTTTTCAATTTTATTGATTTCTGCTCTAATTATTATTTTTTCTCTTCACTTAGTTTGAATTTAATTTGCTCATATTTTTCTAGTTTCTTAAGGTGTTCAATATTGGTTTTAAAGCATCTAAGCTTCCAATGCAGAGATGGACAGAAGTCCATATCTTAATTATATGAAGTCTGAGGACTGGGACAGAAATGATGAATGAAGTAGTGAGAATGCTTAAACTTTTGGTTTTAGGAATTTGGCACTACCTTCACTTGTTCAATTCAGACAGACATTTTAGATAAAAGGAAATCAGATCTCTTCTAAGTACTGTCCCTGAGGGAAGATTCCTGGTATTTAGCTTGTTTTTGCCTGGAGGTTGCTCCTATGCAATTATGGCAGTTGGTGGTGTAAGCTATCTGACCTGCTGAGGACTGCTGCTGAGTGTTTTATGTAATCAAAAGAGACTCAACAGGATTGAGAAGAGCAAACTGATTTTGTAATTTTGTTGAATATTTCAAACCTTTTAAGTTGTGTGACTGTTTGACAATTGTCAGAATAATTGTTACTTTGCTAATTTGTTAAAAAATTTTAAATTTATTGTATATTTGTGTAAATATTTTATATTGATTGCTTTGTTTTTTGTTAATACTATAAATAGCCTGAAGAAAGAAGATTGAATCTGTAGTAGATATGTCAAGCAGTTAGACACATTTAGTAATGAAGCACTGAGACTGATAGCTAGTCAAGATAATGCAGTAAATAAAGACCATGAATGGTCTTTTTAGTGTGTAAATTCTTACACCATAAATTATTATCTGTATAGCATTAAATAAACTATCTACACCTCAGATTCTTCATCTTTAAAAAAACGTTACAATACGGTATAAACTTTTTTGTGGGGTGAAATGAAATGTTTATAAAATCGAAAGCACTGAGCTAGCTCCGTAGCAAATGCTCAAGAGATGTTAGCTTCTTCTCTTCC
This sequence comes from Herpailurus yagouaroundi, assembly GCF_014898765.1. Lineage (NCBI taxonomy): Eukaryota > Metazoa > Chordata > Mammalia > Carnivora > Felidae > Herpailurus > Herpailurus yagouaroundi. The sequence goes on from NW_024412405.1 coordinate 19,865,740, forward strand.
CTCAATTTCCTACATTTACTCTGAGATCTGAGTTTTATTTATAGATAAAGATTACTCTTTACTGACATGCTTCCTGTATTATTAGGTTCCTTTATATATAAAGTCTCAATTATGGAAAATTATTTTTATTATGTTTAGCCTATATAAGAAACTAAGAAGTAATTTTCGTGAAGTAAATATGGGTAGAAATAAGTGTATTTTTAAAATTCCCTTACTGTAAGTAAAATTTATTCTCAAAAAACTATTAGTGTTATTTTTCAATATGAGAAATATTTACAGGATTTCTACATTTATGGAATGAACAAATTGTTATAAATTCACTCAGATATAATGCTTCTCAAATTATAGAATTTAGGCTTTTTTGTGGTTGTCATCAGTGTCAAGTCTCTCTTTTTTGCTACTAGCAAAATGGGCTATGTTATTGTACCTGAAGATGTATAGTTATAACCTAGCAACTGCTGGCAAGGCAAACAGTGGTGAATACTTCTCAAGAATCATATTTTCCAGGTTAGATATGCTAATTACCAAGGTCAGTCTTTGGCAAAAAGGCAAAAACTGTCTCAGTTAGTTTATTCATGGTTAATTTTGCACTTTATTTTTGGTATCAAATCCTCCTGTTTTTTTCTACCAGCTTCATTTTGCTTTATTCTTAACTTTCATTGTGAGGTAAACCTGTTAATTCTAAACTATAAATCAACAAGGCAATGCATACAAAGAGATATTAATTCTTTCCTATATAAACATTTTTTTGGCAAAATATAACTTTGTTATTTTGGCCATGTAGGCCAAATATGGCATTGTTCTTTCTTCTAAAATGGAAATAGAGGCACATATTCTCTACAGTAAATTTTCATACTGAGTTCAATGAAATCAACTGCTTTACATTTCTGTTTAATACTTTGGAATTTCAAAACAGCTTATGTGTTTTATCTCCTTAATAACTGTGCAAGACAGACAAGGTAAGTAGCCCTGTTGCTATTGTATGGATAAAGAAATAGCATATCAAAGATTCTAAATGATATATCCAGAATCTAGTACTGGAGGGTGGACTGAAAATCCAATCTTGGTATTCTGCTAACCCGCCATGCCTCTCTCAAATAAACATAATATGACTGATTATGGCAGATAAGTTTGGAATATGTGGTAATTTGTATAATTCTGACATGTCAAATCATAATACTGTTTGCTTTTTCTACCAACAATTTTAGTGAATTGTGTGAGAAGCGAGCTTATAATTCTACCTTTTGCTATCACATAGTTGTTGATTGATAACTGCTAACTTATAGTCAGGTACTCTGCTTAGAATTATTTATCTGATGAGTGGATTCGTCCTTGTCCATGGTGACCAGTGCCAGGCAGTATGCAAGATGACTAGATATGAATGCATCAGGATTCTGTAATTGGAGTCTGTTCTAAACAAATAAACAGACAAAAATTGAAGGAAACAAAATTGAAATATTCTCTGCTCTATTTTATGAATACTTTTTAATGTTTATTTATTTTTGAGAGAGTGCAAGCAGGGAAGAAGCAGTGGGGGGGGAGGGAGGAAGGGAGGGAGAGGGAGAGGGAGAGGGAGAGAGAGAGAGAGAGAGAGAGAGAGAATCCCAAGCAGACTCCGAGGTGTTAGAGCAGAGCCCAAAGCAGGGCTTCATGTCACAAACTGTGAGATCATGACTTACACCAAAATCCAGAGTTGGATACCTAACTGAGCCACCCAGGTGCCCCTGTTCCCTGCCTTATTGATAAAGTATTCTAGTCCCAAGAATCTAAGGCAGAATCTAGAAGAAATATTTCTTTCAAACAAAAGCATGTTGATCTAAGTCATCTCTTGTCAAACTTTTGTGGTACAGGTAATCAGCAAAAAAAGGAATTACAATTCAATGAACAACTGCATGTGCATGTTCATTTACATGACCAGCTTTTTCAAGCCTGTCAAATCTACAAAATCTATATTATTGCCTGATTTTACAGATGAGAAAATTGAGGCTCCCAGAGACTAATTGCCAATTGCCAATAATGATAGAACTCAAATTTGAAGAAAGTACTCCCAAACAAAAGTTCATACTTTTTCTACTCTCCCACTAATCCTCTCTCAAAAAACAAAGGTCTACAATTTTTGTAATCTCAAAATATTTGTATTTGTACAAATTTTATTCTAAAGAGATAGTCAATTCTTACATAAATAAGGCAATATTTTTATTTGCCTGAGTAACCTAAAGAGTTTAAGAAAATAGGGAGACAGACTGTAGAATTAAAATATGTTCAGTAAATTAAACTGTTGAGACTATACTAAAATAAAAAGCTTTTGCATAGTGAAGGACATCATTAACAAAATAAAAATGCAACCTACTGAATGGGAGAAAATATTTGCAATGATATACAGGTTAATTTCTAAAGTATATAAAGAATTTATACAACTCAACACCAAAACACAAATAATCCAATTTAAAAATGGGCAGAGGACCTGTATAGATATTTTCCAAAGAAGACATACACATAGCCAACAGACACATGAAAAAGGTGCTCAATATCACTAGTCATTAGAGAAATGCAAATCAAAACCACAAGATATCACTTTATACTTACCAAAATGGCTCAAATCAGAAACATTTTAAGAAACAAGAAGTGTTGGTGAGGATGTAGACAAAAGGAACCCTCATGTACTATTGATGGGAATGCAAACTGGTACAGCCACTGTGGAAAACAGTATGGAGGTTCTTCAAAAAATTAAAAATAGAATTACCACATGATCCAGTAATTCCACTACTATTTACCCAAAGAAAACAAAAATACTAATTCCAAAAGATATATGCATTCCCATGTTTATTGCAACATTATTTTTACAATAGCTAAGATATGGAAGGAGCCCAAGTATCCAACAGATGAATGGATAAAGAAGATGTGAGATTACATACACACACATACATACACACACACACACACACACACACACACACACACACACACACACTCTGAAATATTATTCAGCCATAAAAAAGAATGAGATCTTACCATTTGCAACAATGGCCAGGACTAAGTGAAATAAGTCAGTCAGAGAAAGACAAATACCGTATGATTTCACTCATATGTGGAACTGAAGAAATAAAATAAATGAACAAAGAAAAAGAGCGACAAAAAGCCAAACTCTTAAATACAGAGAACAAACTGGTGCTTGCCAGAGGGGAGTCTGGTGGGGGGAAGGGTGAAATAGATAAAGGAGATTAAGAGTGCATTTACCTTGTTTTAAAGTTATCTTTAAGCTTTTATTAATTTATTTTGAGAAATGGGTGAGAGAGGGAGAGAGGGAGAGAGAGAGAGTGAGAGAAAATCCCAAGCGGGCTCCATGCTGTCAGCATAGGGCCTGACATGGGGCTCCACCTCTCGAACTGTGAGATCATGACCTGAGCCGAAATCAAGAGTCAGGTGCTTAACTGACTGAGCCACCCTGGTACCCCTAGAGTGCAATTATCTTGATGACAACTGAGGCATGTATAGAGTTGCTGAATCATTATACTGTACACCTGAAGCTAATATAACACTGTATATTAATTACATTTGGATAAAAAATATTTTCATTAAACTGTTTTTTATAATATTGGACTATATTAAATTATTATACATAATTTAAACCCCATGCTTAATATAAGTTTGATTTGGAGGTAAGGCATGCCTCTGATATGCTGCAATAGTTGTCCCTGCAGTATAAAAAATTATTTTGTACAGAAGAGGAAGCTTAGCATGGTTAGTGAAAATTTGCCAGCATAAAACTTTAGAAAGCATTGACCTGTGTGACTACATGTGAAATAGATTTACTATTCAAAAGATTTGTGTGTCTTACTTACAAAGTTAAACTTTAATTACTACAACTCATGATAAAAAGGCTCCTTAATACTATATTTTTAAAAACTACATAGATTTATTTTCCCAGAAAAAAAATCTTTATGATTAATTGCATGCAACACCCCTAAGAGATCCTCAGTACTTTGCTTTAGCAAAGTTTCTGTTAAAAAAGTATATATGTAATAACTCATTAAGGATTCATTTTGATTACTGTTTTTGCATTTTAAATACTGTTTGGCAAATTCTATTTTTGACAGCAGTGAAATGATTTAGTTTGGAGTGGGCTCTTGGTCATGCTGAAGGACTGTAATAAATCAGTTCCATGAAAAAAAAATTTGTGTGTACGTCACTATATTAGCTCTAGGCCATTCAAAGGCAGCTAAGCCTTTGTTTTACCTCAAAAAAGAATGTTTAATTCATTAGAACAGGTAGAAAAAAACATGTTTATGCTTCTTCTTGGTATTTTACTTGAAGATTAATCTTTGTTCACCACTGGATCTGTACAAAATAAATTTATTTGAAAGGAATTAACTGTCACGCAGTGTGTGGGTCTTAGTTTTCTTAAAGTGAATAGGAAACGGCTGGGGCCTAAACAATATTTCAGTTTGAGGGTAATGTGTTTTCTGGTTTCTACCCTGTCAGATTCTCACCCTGGTCTCCAGGGAGGCGAGAAGAGATTGCCTATTTGACATATTTTGCCTAAAGCAAGTCCTGAAACTAGGATTTATATTATTCATTTGACTGAGTGCTGATTTCCATAGATTTGCCATGGGTGAGAATACAATCCATTTTCTTAAAACAACTTAACACCTTTCTTGTATAAATGAAATTGTATTTTGTACAAAATAATGAGGGGAGAAAAGAATTGGGGGATGTTTAAAACAATTTTTTTATGTTAAACTAAGTAAAATCAGACTTTTAAATACTTCTAATTTTTACTTATTTATTTTAAAAGGTATAGGAAAATTTAGGAGTCTGAATTTTTTTTGCCACAGATTAAAAAAAACACATATAGAGAAAATTAAATTAGAAAACCTGAGGTCTTCCCTTTTTTCAATATCTGCATAACAACAGTAAAATATAAACTTAGTCTGATAAAATAAATGATATATGACTTATCTCTTCAGCCCCCAATGTTAGTTTTTACTGATAAAAATTGTCTTAAGTTGCTGACTGATCTTGTAGAGATGCATTATCCATGGACTCAGTTAATAAAGGTTAATGATGATATTAAAATTTTCAGAGATTAATAAAAGTTCATAATCATATTTTGCTATATGGAGAAGCTTTTTTAGTAAAAGGCAAAAGATTTATGCGATTTGAAGAGAAACCAGAGCATGGAGAAGTTTTTTTAAAATAGGGAATAACCCATAATTATATTCCAACATAAAATTATATTATTTATATATAATTATATTCCAAACATAAAATTTTTATTGTAGTTTTTATTTTTCAAATACAGGGATAAAACAGAAAAGTTCTATGAAAGCAGGAAAAAGTTCCCACTCTAGGTGAAAAAGACAAAATAAGTACCCCAAAACATGACCTATCTGTGGTATAGAGGAGAATTAACTTCACACCATTCATTTTCTAAGGCCTAATCACTATTTAAAATTTTTCTGTTGAATGACTACAACTCGAATTAGTCTTTACAATGAGAAAAATCCCTGTCATAATCTCTCCAAACAGCTCCCAAACTAGTGTCTTGACCTGAATTCCCCATATCTATAAATATTATTAACAGATGAACCAGGCTTCATATACTAGAATAGCTCTTATAGCAATTCTTTTGTTTTATCTCTATTTTCCATAAAATGACAATTTATAAATATTACACATTCATAATTCCTTCTTAATCCACCTTGTTTTTCCCTAGTACCATTGCCATTGCCCATAAGAAGCAGGTAAGTTAATTCATATTTTACTAATTCATATTTTACTAATATTTACTTTGAAAATTTAAATATCTCACTTTCACCTTGCCAGAAACCTAAGTATCAACTCAGTCAGAGTTTAAGAATTAGACCTTTACTGGGGTGCATGGGTGGCTCAGTCAGTTAAGCATCTAACTCTTGATTTTGGCTCAGGTCTTGGTCTCACATGAGATCAAACCCTGAATCAGGCTCTGTGCTACAGCGTGGAACCTGCTTAGGATTCTCTCTCTCTTGCTCTCTCTCTCCACACTTGCACATATACTCTCTCTTTCAAAATAAATAAATAAACTTAAAAAAAAGAATTAAACTTTTCCTGCTGTACAGCAAAAATAGTTATTTGCTATATTGGTTTCAATGGACTGAGTCCATTGAGAAATAATTTGTGGAAAAGAATTTTGCATAGCACTTAGAAGGGAGAAAAAAAGTGTCTGAAGAAGCAAGAAGGAAGGAAAAATATTTGAGTGAAGAAGTCATGTCATGGCCTAAAAAGGAGATTAGAGGATGAGGGAAGAGAAAGAAAAGACTCAGGATTTTCAAGAAAGGAAAGGACCCATATTTCCCTGTTGAGTAGACTTGGAAGAGGACGACTGTGAGGGGCACTGCTGACCTGTCCAGGTAAAAGATCTGGCCTCACCCACTGAGCCTTTCTTTACCTTATCCAGGTTTTATGCTAGTATTTTTTACTGGATAGGGTTCTCCCTTCATCTAGCCACTGGGTAACTATATAGTAGGAGTAGTGCTACTCTGCATTACTGGATTTTGTTTGGTCTTCATCTCATAACACCCAGAACACAAGAAAGGGCTGAGTTTCCTGCCCAGTGTCTAATTTCCATATATGTGTGGGGAGTAACTGAAATTAATCAACTCCAGAGACACTCAGAGCTCAACAGTGTTTAATGATACATTGAGGTATTTGTGGTTCTTAGAGATAGCTTTGTTCATCTCTGATTTGTTATCTCTTTCTTTTCCGATTGTTTAAAGGATAAATTTATTTAAAAAACCAAATCTTGGGGCCACCTGGGTAACTTGGTCAGTTAAGGGTCCGACTCTTGGTTTGGTTTAGGTCATAATCTCATGGTTTGTGAGTTTGAGACCTGCTCTGTGCTGAGAGCATGGAACCTGATTGGGATTGTCTCTCTCACTCTCTCTCTGCCTCCTTCTTGCTCGCATGCTCTCTCTCTCTCAAGATAAATAAATAAAAACTTAAAACAAATGTCAAATCTTGACTTTCATAAAAAACATAAAGTGAACACATGTCAAAGATTTAACTCATGAATTTAGGATGTACTCAGATGTTACAACCAGCTCAAAAGATGAGTCAGAGAGCATAGACATTTAGGCATTGTGATGATTTTATCCATTATAGTAAAATTGACTCTTTTCTACAGGGATAGGGGAAATGGGGTTAGGGAGGAGAAATAAAATTTCCCTCCATCAGATAGAATTTATTTACATGCTAAAAGGCAAGAGTTATTTGCAGTACTATCAATTATCTCTAACTTGTAGACTTGTAAAATACTTTGACATACCATGAAAAATGCCAATCTCTTAGCTTTAGAAGCTGGAAGGATGAATGTTCTTTAGACCAGAGGTTGGCAAATTTTTCTGTGAAGGACCAGATATTAGACTTTATGGGCCACACACATTCTTTGTCACTTATTCATCCCAGTTTTGCTTTTTGTTTCATGTTATAACCTTTTACAAATATAAAAATATTCATAACCCAAAGTCTTTCACAATTTTTTTCTGATAGCAGCTGGACCCATCCTTCATTTTATTGCAAAATAATTCTTTTAAGATACTAATTTGGTCTTTTTTAAAAGTTTATTTATTTATTTTGAGAGACAGAGTGTGAGCAGGGGAAGGGCAGAGAAAGAGGGAGAAGAAGAATCCCAAGCAGGCTCTGCACTGCCAGCATAGAGTCTGATTCAGGGCTTGATCTCATGAAACATGGGTTCATGACCTGAGTGGAAACTGACTCGGAAGCTTAACTGCCTGAGTCACCTAGGCACCCTAATATGAATTTGCTCTTAATTAGAAGCTCCTCCTTCTCAAACAATTTCAATAGGTCCTTGAAGAATTAATTAAGTGCAAACTTCCCAGGCCTGGTTTCAGGACTCCAATCACACATTTGACTGCTGCAGATTATTGCCTCAGATCTTTCCATGTATGAACCACTCATTCTTACTTAAATATGCCCCATTTTCTCACTTCTGTGTATTTTCTAATGTTTGAACTATTACACAAAATTCTTCCCCTTTTGAAATCCTAGCCTTCCTTACAAGGCCTATTTCAAAACCTTTATCCAGGGAGAATATTTTTCTTTGAGCCTTCCTAACATTAGCATCATTATTTATATCTTTCACATTAATCATCCTAATATTAATTCATTTTTACCTATATTATATCCTGTCTCTATCTGTGCTTCTATAACAAAACTACTGTGGAATAGGTGGCTTATAAATAACACAATATTTTTTCTTACAGTTCTGAAGGATGAACAGCCCACGATCAAGGTACCAGGCAGGTTTGGTGTCTGGTAAGGTCCCACTTCCTGGTTCACAGACAGCTGATTTTTCATTAAAATGTCACATAGTGGAAGGGGCAAAGGAGCTCTCTGTGGTCTTTTTTATAAGGGTACCAATTGCATTATGAGGGCTCTACCATCATGACCTCACCACCTCCCAAAGGACTACCTCCAAATACTATCATACTGGGGATTAGATTTCAACATATACATTTTAGGGGTATACAAACATTCAGTCTATAATAGTTCCCATTCAATATTAAATTTTTTTCTTATTTACCTAATCTAGGCCTTTCAAAGATCAGGTGTTCAATAAACTCTTGCTGCATTCCATCACTTGTTTCTTTTGTTCTTGACTAATTTTTAATTTGCTGGGATGAGACTTTTTGTTGACTTACTGAAATAACTTAACAGTGTTTATTTCCTTTATACCATTAGCCAGTCTGATATCTATGGGAAATCACTTACCATTCTTGTTTTAGTTATCAATTGCTGCATAACAAATTTCCCTAAAACTTATTACCTTAGAATTAAAAGCACATTTTTGATTTAAATGGTTCCCATGCATGAAACATCTGTGTAACTTAGCTGGGTTCTTTGTCTCACAGTTCCTCACAGTACTTTAATCAAGATGATTCTAGAGCTGAGTTACCTCAAAGTTCTTTATGGGGAAAGATCCCCTATAAAGTTTACTCACATTCTTTTGGCAGGATTCAGGTTCCCATGGGTTGTTGGACTGGGGGCCTCAGTTTCTCACTGGCTGTTGGTCAGTGGCATTCTTTCATTCCCTGTAGCTTCTCCATAGGTCAGCTCACAATATGGTGGCTGCTTCATTAGAGCGAGCCAATAAGAAGAGCCAGAGGAAGAAAGAGAGGGAGAGAGAAAGAAAGAAGTCAAGTCTTCTATAACCCAATCTCACAAGTGACATTCCATTCTTCTATTGTATGCTATTTTTAGAGGCACTTCTCTAGCTCTAGCCTATACTCAAAAGGAGAAAATTACCCAAGGGCATGAATATCATTGGAGGCCATCTGGAGTCAGCCTGCTACAATTCTCTCAACTTCAGTTTTCAAACCACTCAGATGATGGTAATAATGTTGAATCTACTAACTTCAGAGAATTGCAAGATTAAAATGCTATTATAAATTAAAAATACAGTGGAATGTTAACAGTGGTCTCTAAATGCAAGGAAACCAAGGGAAACCTGTCAAATAAAGATGAAATTTTCAGATCGATCATATTTATGGAAAAGTTCAAAATTAATCTTCAGCAAAAATTACTGTTAACTGAAAATGATTCCGTCTGATTTCCTCCTCTATTATCTAAGCATCCAGCTTTTGGGAGTCAATACTTTGTTCTCTTGTCTCATAATAGCGTAGCACATTTAAAACAGACATACTTGCATTTTAAAAGAGCCCTTAGAAAGAGAAAGGAATCTTATGATAAAGGAAAGGTCTTAGGCATCCATGAAGGTCTCTAATTTTGGAAGATCTCTTTCCTAGAATTCTTGCAAGTGAATGTTTACTCTTCTCAGAGCCCTGAGAAGTTATCTTTAAAATGTCTGCTTAACCTGGTTTAATCACCATTGTTTCCATTCTTACCGCTGCAAAAATTATTGCAACTGCAGTATATCATTGTTCCAGTAGATGGCAAAAGCATACTATACACCAGACTGAAGTAAGTTTGAAAACATGTATATTGAAGGCATGAACAAATGGTCTCAGCCTGTTTTAAAAATCTGCCTTTGTTGTGTTTGGGACACCATGAATGTAAAGGGAATTGTAGCATTCCATCATTGACATCTCTGATTCAGACAGGTTTTGCTGATATTCTACAGAATTAAAAAATATATATATAGTTCATAGAAATGAGTGATCTCATGCAGAATTAAGTTATGCCTGTGTGTTAATCTTGTAGTCAACTCAGGCTTTTTTTTTCTTTGTTCTTTTTGGTTTTATTTTAATAAAAGAGTGGATATAATATGGAAATTATTTTAATTAAAAGAAAGGCATATGGCACTTTGTAATTATAAACCATGAAGATCAGTTGTTTAGATAGTGGTGTTCTGCAATGGGAGTTAAAAGACACAGAAAGACATAAGACATTTATATTCAATTGCCATTTTTCAGTTATACGATAACAGCATTTCCCAAAGAATGTACATATTATTGCACATCTTGTAATTTAGAAAGCATATATGCTTAACGATTTCGTTGCTATTCTTGCCTATTTATGTTCTTGCTAATTTGACAATACTGTAATTTAAAACAAGAATATTCTGCAGTGATGTGATTGTAACTGCTCAGAAATAAGGATGGTGACATTTATATTCATGCAACATCAACATAAATTAGGCAAAATTCAGCTTTTTTTCCTGGCATTGATGCTATCTAGAAAGGATATACACAACCAAATTTCAGTGAGGTAAAACTTAATTTTCTTTTTGTTTTCATTATATAAAGTTAAATGTATTTCCACTAAAAAAATTTCCTATAATACATGTTGTAAATAATGCCCATTGCTTTATTTGTCCTTGTGGCCTCAGCAGGACACTATGTCCAGCTCTTCCTGTGAGGCACCCTCCACTTGGTAGGGGGCTGTGCTTAGGGAAAAGCCACATCTAGCGAGAATAGATATGACGAAGCTTGCTGGTGAGGCTTTGCAGTGGGCAGATGGGCAGGATTTTAGTTGGAGCTAGCTCAGGTTGTCAAATCTGAGAGCTGACTACCATAAGGGGAAATGAATACTGGGGTTCATTGCTGGAAAATTAGAGCAAGACTGGATGAGCTGAGAGATTGATTTGGGCAGTTCAGGAATTAGTTTTTGAATAGAGGCTGTATGCCTGGCTACTTTTTCAGTGTGGTGTTTTAGAAGACTTTCTGTTTAAAGGTGCTAACTAAAAGAGCATTACATTGATGCCTTTACGGATTGTCAATCTACAAAGTCCTCTCTGACTGTTTCTTGAATTTTGCTGATAACTGAGACCCAATTAGATGGTAAATGGATTTGGATTACTTTTTATTTAATACATTATCTTACATATGCTTATAGTAAAGCTTTGCTGGCTCTTTCTATCCACTGTAGACATTTTCAGGACAACCCATTTGACTGGGCATTTCATTATCTTAAAGTGCTTGGTTTTGAAATAACGTTAGAGAATTTATTGTCTGCTCTTCTACATCAGTTAAAACAAATCTATTTTAGCACTAGTCCTTGTAGTACCTCATTGTTCCCCTTTCTTTCTTCAGAAGAAATGCTGATTTCCCTTTATAGATTTTAAACTATAATTTTTTATTTATCCAGGTTTTAATTACATTGAGATTTTAAAGTATCCATGAAAATAATTTTATCAAGGTTTTCTTAATAACAAAGTATGAATATCCATCCATTTCTTTTTTATATGCATATTTGCTTTTATTTTAAACACTCTCTTAAGTCAATTTCATAAATGCATAATTGTATATCATAACACAAATGGACCTAATATATCTTGAGAATTAGAACCCTGAAAAATTCAACAAAAGAAAAAATCAGGTTTGAAGCCCTGATGACCTGGTAGTGAAAATGGTATTAGAGAACTTACCTATATAACTTTCACATCTGACATTATTAGAAAAGAGACCTCTATCATTGATTTACCAAATTTGATATAGAAGAAAGTGTTAAGGTCTCTATCCATGTCAATTTCAATGAAATATTTATAATTTGTTTCCTTTGTTGAAGACAGCATTCAGGCAGAGAAGCTCTTTGATGCTTGTTTCTGTGTCTTGGCCTCAATCTAACTGTGAATAGTTTTTGATCTTGTTTTTTAGAGCTGCTGACAACAGGGTTCTGATACTGGTTTTTCCTCCATGCCCTTTTGTCCCTTTTTTCCCCAATTTTTCTAGTAATGCAATCGCTTGGACATTTGACTTTTAAAAAGCTTCGGGTGGCCTTTTTTTTTTTTTTTTTAACTTACTAACATATTTTCCATTTTTTCCCCAATTCCCAGGGCTTTATGGTCTTGGCTCAGCTCTATGTCAAAATATATGCTGTAACCCATCTTATGTTTACTTAGCTTCCTCCTATCTCAGAAATACAAATACCACCAACATGTAATTCCAAAATACGGCATTATAGTCTTTTACCTTCATTTGTTTCTAAAGAATTTATTGAAAATAATTTCTCTGCTACTCCTTGTAGCTTCTTTTTCAATTTCCGAATGCTAAACTCCTCTTTCTTTATATATTTTAACAGAATTTTATTCAATAATTTTACAAATACTTACTGAATATCTACACTGTGAATACAGCAGTAAACAGAGCTGATAAAACCCATATCCTCATCAAACTTCTAAGGTAAAAGAGAAGACAGACATTAAAGACATAGTGAAAAGTAAGCTGAGATGTCTATGACAGCAGGACCTAGTTTCAAGGAAGGACCAGGGGAGTTATTGCTTCCAATTACTAGGGAACCATAACAAACTAACTTCACATTTAGTGCATCAAACAAGCACTATTACGCCTACAGATTCAGTGAGTCAAGCATTCAAAAGGGTACAGTGTGATGACTCTTTGATAACTGGGAATTCAGTTGGAGAACTCAGAGCATAGAGGCTGGAATTATCTGAAGAACATTCATTTGCCTGTGTGGCGCTCAGTGCTGTTAGCTAAGATCTTAGTTGGTCCAGCTGGCCAGAACACGTAAATAAAGCCTCTACGTATGCTTGGGCTTCCTCACAGTATTAATGAGTTCCAAAGGTAACTGTCCCAAGAAAGTACTAGGCAGAAGCTGCATCTCTTTAATGGCTTAGCCTCAGAAGTCACATAGCACCACTGTTGCCACACTGGTTGGAGAAGTCACAAAGCAGCCAAGTTTGAAGAGGAGGAGAAATAGACCTCAACTCTTGATGGACAAGAAACAAGCTTCTGGGAAGACATATAAGATGACAGTATTGCTATTCTATGAATATTGTTATTCATTTGGGGAAGAAAATATAACCCGACACAATATCTTTGAGAAAGTGATATTTAACTTGAAGCTGATTGAAAGGGAATGGATATGAAAAGGCATTATAGTCAGAGGAAGCAGTCTGAGTTAAGATGCTAAGTTGGGGCACCCATTTGGCTTAACTGACAAAATGAGGACCAGTTTGGCTAGGTCACAGAGAGTGCAGAGCTGACAGGCAGGAGGTAAAACCAGAGAGGGAAGGCCTTCTAGACCTTGGTAAAGAGTTGAGACTTTCAGCAAGGTCTTATGGATCATGGTAAAAATATACAAACCTCGTTGTAAAGGCAATAGGATGCCATGGGCAGGTTACAATTTTGGAGTGACATGATTGGATTTGTGGTTATAGGTATCTAGTCAGGTTGCTGGCTTGCAAGATTCAAGTGTGGGTGTGGGGCCATTTAAGTGACGATTGCAGTGATCCAGGTCAGAGATGAAAGTGGCCTGGACTAGGGTGGTGGTGGTAGAGATATTGTCAAGTAGATAGATTTGAAATATATTTAGCTGGGATGAGAAAGATTTGGAAAATGGTTTGGCTATAAAGGGTAAGAAGGTGACCAGATTTTGGATTGCAAACCATATATGGAAAGACTTGAGTAACAGGAATGGGTTTTGACAGAGAAGATTATAAGTAAAGTTGTAGGCATATAGAAGTATTTTGAAAGCTACATTGAGATATCCAATGGTAAGTGGATTTCATGGGCCTGGAGCTCAGGAGAGATGAAGCATACATTTGTGAATCACCAGCATCTAGGTGGTACCTACAGCCATGGATTTAATCAAAGAGGGTATCAATAAAATGGTCGGCAGTTTCACAATTCGGCTACTTAAAGAATAAGCAGAATTTCATCAGGCTTGAGAAAAGGAATTTGGCTTTTCTTACATTTTATTTACAGGGTCATTTAATTACAGGATCGACTGAAATATAATTAGAGGTAGAAGAGGTAGGATTTTGGAAATAGTTTAGCTGCAAAAGATCCCTTTGCAGGGGTCATTTTCTTTCTTCGTCTTTTTTTAAACATTTATTTATTCTTGAGAGAGACAGAGAGAACAGGCAGGGGTGGGACAGAGAGAGAGAGAGAGAGAGAGAGAGAGAGAGAGAGAGAGACAGAATCCAAAGCAGGCTTCATGCTCTGAGCTGTCAGCACAAAGCCTGATGTGGGGCTTGAACCCATGAACCATGAGATCATGACCTGAGCCAAAGTCAGACACTTAACCAAAAAGCCACCCAGGTGACCCTGCAGGGACCATTTTCTATAGTACATGAAAAAGTCATAGATATGAGGCTGGAAAATATTTGAACATATTGAATATTTGAATAATATTTATAATTGGAAAAAAAGTCATTGTTTTACATAGGTTTTAGTTTATGTGTTGTGAAATAAGAAAGATGCTATCCAGACAGTAAAAAAAGTAAAATTGGTGTTTAGAGTGAGAGTGAACAATCAGAATTAGTTCTACAAATTTGTGAGACTGTATTCTGAAATGATGCTCAATGAAATTCTGTAGATCAAAGAATTTCCTATGCTAGTGAATATTTTCTATATTCTGCAATATAGAAGTGTGGTTTTGAAAAGACTGTATCCAGGCCTTTGAAGCCCCTTTTCATTCCTTGGAGTATGGATAGTTGGGAAGATAGGAAGAGTTAGAGCTTTGTGTCTTTTTAGTAACTATAGTGGTTGTTGTCCTTGGTCACATTTAAACAACGAGCTGGTGGACCTGGAGTGAACATTTTCACTTAAACCTAAAATAAATACATGGCCATCTAGGTGTCTCTAGCTTACCTGTCTTATTTCTTAGTGACTTAATAACATCACTCATAAAGTTATACTTCTGTTAATAGGTGTTGCTTTATAACTCTTGGCTTAATACTTTCAAGTAGCTTATTGTTTTGAAGAGAATGGGCATAAATATGAATAACCCTGCTCGTAAATGCTTTTAATCCCTAGAACTACAGCATGTTGTATTTTCTCAGCAAAGAGTGACTGAACAGTTTGATAATAAGCATTATCCAATGTGAATGGGATTAAAACTTTTTCAGCTTGCATTAGAGTAGGGGATTCTGAAGATGGAACTTATTCCCAAAGTATTTATCGATAGATTTCAGGACTAGGTAATTATAAATGGAAAGTTGATTTTCTACAGGGTTCATTTACTCATTCCTTTATTTAATATATAGTAGATATCTACCACATGCTACTTACAGTTCTGGGCTCTTGAGGTCTAAGAAATGAGCATAGTAGTTGCCATTAAGGAGCACATAGTGAAAGAAAGGAGAAAATCTAGAAAACGCCCTAATGCAGTTTAGGATGTTACGGAGTAAAAGAATTGTTACCTAAATCAGAGGCTTTACCTGATACCCTTGTTCTAAAAGAAAGTTGAAATGAATTCTACATAAGACAATAGGCATTACTATTTCTAGTTTGCTTGTTTGTTTATTTATTTAGAGACAGAGACAGAGAGAGTGTGAGCAGGGGAGGGGCAGAGAGAGGGAAAATCTCAAGCAGGCTCTGCTGTCGGTGCACAGCCCAACGCGGGGCTTGAATGACCTAAGCCAAAGTCAAGAGTCAGAAGCTTAATCAACTAAGCCACCCAGATACCCCTCTAGTATTTTTTTTTTTTAATATTGAAAAGATCCTAGAAAGGAGTAATATGGTTCCATAGTGTAGACAGGTTATTACCTACTTTTTTGTATGGGATTTAGGGCAATGGGATACTGTATGCTACAAATGTGCTGAAAGCAGCACAAGATAGGTTTCCTCATAGACCTCATTTTCCCTTCTGGATTCTACACTCTACCAGGTATTGTGCTTGGTGCCTGAATGTGATTCATCACTAGTGGTTCTCAAAACCATTAGCAGGTATCTGAATCACCCGGAGGACTCCTTAAAGCAGAGTCTTGGGATCAGGGTCTGGGCTCAGGCCCGAGAATTTGCATTTCAAACCATTTCCTAGGTAATGCTGGTGCTGCTGCTGCTGGTCCTGGAACCACGCTTTGAACGCTACTGTATTAGATTTATCCTTGTCCTCAAAGAGTTCACAGTTACAGGTGAGGGAGGCTGGTAAGTGAGCAGATACTAAAAATACAGGTAGGGGGGCCTGAGTGGCTCAGTCAGTTAAGCATCCAATTCTCAGGTCATGGTTTCAGGGTTCATGAGTTCGAGCTCTATGTTTTACTCTGCACTGACAGCTGCAGAGCCTGCTTGGGATTCTCTGTCTCCTTCTCTCTCTGCTCCTCCCCTGCTGGCTATCTCTTTCTCTCCAAATAAATACAAAAATAAACATTTTTAAAAAATGCTAAAGAAACCTGATGTGTCCTGAACTCTTTAAAAAAATAATAC
The DNA here is from genome assembly GCF_014898765.1 of Herpailurus yagouaroundi. Classification (NCBI taxonomy): domain Eukaryota; kingdom Metazoa; phylum Chordata; class Mammalia; order Carnivora; family Felidae; genus Herpailurus; species Herpailurus yagouaroundi. The sequence goes on from NW_024412405.1 coordinate 19,882,368, forward strand.
AGGGTAGTAAACACACAGGGATATTTGAGCTGACATTGCTTAGAATCACCAACAATCAGATTCATGGCACATGGTGACTTAATGATTTGTAGACAGGCAAAGTGAAGTAAGCATTTGATGTAATAATTAAGATACTTTGTCCCCAAAGCACAGCAGGATAAACCTTTTTCTCAAGGAAGCAAAAGTGACAATGCCGTCTTGATTGCTTGTCTATGCTGATTGGTTTCACCAGTTAAGTGCTTCCCTTCACAATTCACCTCATCTTTGTAGATTTAACCTCACATCATTTGGGAACTGCATTTCTCTCCAATGTTATCAGATAAATAGTGGCTGTGTTTATGTTTCTTGACAGCCATATAAAAGTGAATTTATAAGTTTGGGTTTCAGCATTCATGTATAGTTGCAAATAAAATGAATTATGTCAGAGCCTAAATAGAGCCCCCCCCTTTTTTTTTGCAAGGTTTATCTTCTGACTCAATTTAAGCACTATCAACTGAGAGATTATCTTATACAATGAAAAGAACCGAAAAACCCTAAACTTTTGACAATAGATTGAATTAGTATGTAATTGTTTTACTTGTGAATTTTCAGAGGGGAAAAAAGTTATTTCTTTCAAATTTCACTTTAGTGAGAGATTAAAGAGAAGTTTCATAGGTGTTTCTTAGAGAAGTTTCGTAGGTGTTTCCCTCAGATGTCAGATATTTAGAATTGTCCCAAAGTAGAGAACAATGCTTGCTAAAAGTATACTTTGGAGACTAATGAATGCTGTTTCTGCCTCCTCTCCTATCTTCTGAACTGCTTTAATAGAAGTTTCTTGTCCTTTAACTCTCTTCTCCTAGCTCCTGCCCCTTTGCTTTCTGCCACACTTTTCATAGGAAAAACAGGAGTTTCTTGCCAGTTAATAGCTCAGGAGTATTTATGAGGTCTAATCCTGTATCCTTCTCATCTTATTCTCCTCTTCTATACCCCATGTTTTGACCTACTTTTCCAGATGTCACTTAATCTTTCCTGTGATTTTGTTCTCTTCTCTAGGACTCTGTGGGATAGAAAATTTATTCCTAACTCTGATTTCTGGTTTTAAAAAGCACTGAACTCCATTTTTATTTGTAAACAATTTACTTGTAATAACTGTAAGAAAGCATACAGGAATTAATGAATTTAACAAATGATGAGGGTGTTATAAAGTCACAAGAAGGCTTAGTGTGTCCTCTTTATAGCTATGCCAGCTTTGTAATTTGAACCAGATTTCCTTTTTATTTTTATGTTTTTTAATTTTTTAATGTTTATTTATTTATCTCGAGAGAGAGAGCACAAGCAGGGAAGGGGCAGAGAGAGACAGAGAGAGAGAGAGAGAATCCCAAGCAGGGTCTGCACTGCCAGCACAGAGCCCAATGCGGGGCTCAATCTCATGAACCGTGAGATCATGACCTGAGCTGAAACCAAGAGTGGGACGCTTAACTGACTGAGCCACCCAGGCACCCCTCAACCAGATTTGCTTTTTAAATGTCTTTCCCCTGATTCTTGGATCTGCTTGACTCCCTGAATCCCTAAATCCCTGATTCTTCTGGAACTCTTTAACAGATATTTTTCTCAGAGGACAAAATACCACACCTTCTCCCCGCCCCCCCATTGCAGAGTCACCTTTACTCTTGGACCCTTCATCTTTCTGCTAATAGCAATCCTATGTGCTTTTACACTAGTGTGAGCATTCTGCTTTACATTCTCAACACTCAGTAGGGTCACCTTGGACTACAGCAAATCTTTTCCTTTACTAAAACTTTATTTAAGTGATAAGAAATACCTACATTAACCTTATATTCTGCATCCTAGTACCCCAAAATTTTTTCAGTGGTCTGACTTAAATCCCATCAGGTTACAATAAATAAATTAATTAGGTAAGTCCCCAGGGTATCCTACAGACAATATCCTAGCTCTTCCAGCCTTTCCCTTCCCTGCTCTCTCAAAACATTAAACAAATTCATACTATTGAGAATCTCTATCTTGCTACCGTATCATAGGTACCAATTTCTATTCCAGACAGGGATCATTGATTGCAAGGAACTGAAACCTGTTGAAGAGTCCTTAAACAAAAAGAGAAGTGTATTATAGAGGTTTGGATAAGTACAATCAGGTCTTTTGGGGACTGTCGTTGGAAACAAGGCTTCTGTCTGCCACCAAGTTTGTTCTTTCGGTATCCTTTGGGCAAAATGGTCTCCTTTATGCCTTTATTTATAAGTGTGGTCTGTTTTGCTCTCCACAATTCAACTCAGCTTTTGTTCTTTCAGTTGGCTCCCCAGAGCTTCCTGACTCCATATCTCAGTGTCTCTTTGATTACATTCAAGAGATGGATAGAAATTCCTGATCCATCTGTTGTCATTCATGGTGGGGCTGCAGGAGAAAGTCAGCTACACTTTCACCTACTAAAAAGATTTCTTCACATTTATATATATATATTTTGTCAGAGTCATCTTTAACGTAAGGTTAGACTAAGTTAAACCACTTTTAGAAAAAAATAAACAAAAATTCTGCATGTAGGTATTATAAAAAATAGACTATTTTAAAACTATCCCCAAAGTAGAGCCTTGATACAATAAGTAAACATACATATTTAATACACAGCAGAAAAGTAATTTGACAATTGCAGTTTCTCTTTTTATATCTAGAATTAATTCAAGTACTAAATTGAGGAAAAAACCTATTAATAAATAATGAGACCAAAGTTAGTGCAGGGTATCTGCCAACCAAAATAACAATCAATGACTATCAACAAAGGGAGAAAATAGTAGTTGCTTTTTAAAGCAAGCTTGAGCTACAATTTGATCTGATTTGTGAAAATGTCCTGTAGATGCTGTTTTCTGAGGTTGTGGAGGCAGAGACCTCATGATGAGATTAACGCTTCATAGAAAAACAAAACAAAACAATACCAGAGAGATGATTGGTTCTCTTGCCATGCACATGCACAAAGAAGCATTTGTGTGAGAACACAATGAGAAGATAGCCATGTACAAACCAGGAAGAGTTCTCATCAGGTCCTAAATTGGCTAGCACTCTGATTGGGACTTTCTAGACTCCAGAACTGTGAGAAATAAATTTCTGTCATTTAAGCCACACAGTTCATGGAATTTGGCCATGGCAGCCTGAGCTGATTAAGAGACTATCCACTTTATCTTTGGCAGCTATCAGCTTGCAGGGAATGCTCAACTTAACAACATTAGTGTATTCAACTGCAATAATTTTCAGAACAACAATCTATCCCTTAACCCAAATAGATTTGAATAAAGAACAGCACATAACCAGAAATACTTGATTTACTGTAGAGAAGAGAGCAAGGGAACTTTCTGGTACCTGGTAGGATAAAGTTGAATTAAAGTGAAGTCAGTCAGGAATTTATTCCCCAAAGTCTAGTTACTGGTTCTAAGGTCAAGATCTATATATAGCAACTTTTGCTAAGGCTTGTTAATTCAGAGATTTCCAGATAAGTATTTCATTTATGATGCAGGTTTCACATTTATACTTGTTATACTAAGGTAGGGATTGGCAAACATTTTCTATAAAGGACCATACGGTCTCTTTGGCAATCAATAAGCTCTACCCCTGCTGTAACCACAGATGATATGCAAGTGAATGGGTATGGCTGTGTTTCAATTAAATTTTCTTTAAAAAACAGTCACAGTCCACACGTAGGGGTTAGCTCACTAGCTACAGTTTGCTGACCTGCTGCCTCTTTTGTCCTTCCCCCTCAAGCCATCATGTATCAATCTTAGGGTCTTGGGAAAAGGATGCATTCCTGGGCAAAAGCTAAACTTTTTAATAACCCCTCTCACAAGGGAATGTAATACCTGATGAATCACCTCACCAAACAGTTCCAATCTATTCCATCTGGCAGTAGGATTTGCTTTTCCTGTGGAAGTGCTTGCTTCTTTCTTTCCAAATCCCTCAGAATATAGGGTCTGGTCACTGGGATCATTTCCACTATTGTATTCACAGCCTGAGTAGAGATGGTTTGATATAGCCACATATTGAATGCTTATATTTAATCATGTTTTACCTCAATTATTTGGATTGAACTAATATTCTTCCTCCAAATTCAGGAATCAATTGAACACTGGATTTCTACTTTGAGGTGAACATTGTGAAAATAAATATGATACTGTTCCTGTTTCCTACTGATGCCCCATTATCCAGAATCTTCAGTGAAAGAGGTGTTCCTTATGACTGATTTCCCAATGACAAAAGCTCATTGTTTCAAGTAGCAAGATTTTAATTTATTAAAACCATTTTGAATTTAAGTTTGAAAAAATTACACACTTTCTTGTTATGTTAAACACTCTACTGACCAGAGTGTACCCTTTTAATGCCTTAGAATTATGAAATCAATCAATTCTAATACAGTGAACTGTAATTCAGTTATACTTTTAGGAGATGGTGAGTTATACAAGGTATTTTCTTTTAGGCTAAATGACTCAAGAGAATTATGGCATGATTTCTGCCCCTCAAATCATTCATTCCCCAGCTCAGCTCCCCATGGCATTATGCCCAACTTGGAATATATGGAAAGTTATTATGTGTAAAAAAATAAACAAGCCCTATGAATCTATATACAATAATGAGTAATTTTCATTCAAAGTCTCTATGAAAGACTCAAGGAAGCAGTTTTATCACACTATTATCTGAATGTGGTAAGAAGGCAAGTGAAAGGTATTTCCTTCCTTCAGAAAAAAATCTTTCAGCAGAGTCATCAGTTCCTCTTTGGTGGGAATCGACATTGCCAGCATCACCTGCAGTCTCACTGGTTTTGAAGGCCTCGATACCAGTCTGCATGCCAGTGCCAGAACCAGCACTACACTTTTGCATTTAGCGCAGAGTGTCTTAACCCAGTGGAAGAATGTTGAGTGTAACATAATACTCGCACAGTGTTTCTTCTTAAGTAAGAAGAAAGCAGATGACAATGGTAGCAGCAGCAAGTGCTATCATGAAGTTTTGAAGCCACAGGAAGGGGATAAGCAGAACCATTGGCACTGCATGGCTATAAAAGTACTGTACCCAGAGGTATGTGTGAGACAGATTTGGCCGAACTTTCTGGGAAAGTGCACTACAGGTCCCAGGTCCCGGTACTATAATGAGAAGTATACTGTTAATGCATGAAATTGTGACTTTATTTTTATTTCCTAATTGGTTTTTCATCTGTGTTCAATGTTTTCTAGCACCAGTTTCCAAATCTGCAGAAAGGGATAAACAAATTTGCTCTATATGTTTTTAATGAAGGTTAAATGAGGGTTCACAAATGACTCAGTAGAGTACACGTGTAATTCTCAATGCATGTGTAATCCAAGTATCTGCCTTCCCTATTATAGTGTTCCCTTCTTGGAGGTCCTTGTCCCTTAGTGTACAAGAGGGAATCAGAATTTCTTCCCGAGTATATTTCCAGAGCTGCCTATTTGATTGTTAATTCTCAGTGTGTTGTGTTCTTTCTCGTTGTGGAACTTCCAGCCCCGCCAAGGGCTGCTCCACATTCAGGGCTTTGGACAGGAAATTGCATTCTCCCTCTAGAGGGCAAGTCAAAGAGAGACATGAGTAGGCCACATTTGCCTTTCCACATTGTCCTTTTAATCATCTTTCCACCACGACTACCAAGGTTGGACAGATGAATAGGATATTTTTTCTTGTGGAGTTGGTGTTTTAAAAATGGGATTACAACCATTAAAGAAAATTTTTTAAAAAAGATAAAACCATGTGAAATTAATTAAACAAAGAGGCTATTGGACTGATGTGCTGTAATGCCATGGAGACCTATGTAAACAACAACAAAAAAAACATTTAAACCTGTAAATGCCTAGAAATTATGAAATAAAAGCCTAAGAACCAATCACAAACAACCAACTAGACCTTAAGCTATAGCCAATCAATAATTTCCTTGCTTTATTTCCACCTTTCATCTATAAAAGTCCCCTAGCTATTGGTGAAGAGCTCCTAAACACTTGTGGTTTGGCACTGCCTGGTTCAAATAGATTCTTGCTCAAATAAACTCTCAAAAAATTTAATATGCCTCAGTTTATCTTTTAACAACCATGACAATTATAAAAATATAAACCGAATGCATGTCAAAATTTATTTTTTAATCTCACTCGTTAATTTGAGAAGATTCCAGTAAGATGTTATAATTAGCTTAAAGGAAAATTTAAAGTGCCACACATATCCGTGTTAATCACGAATGCCAAAATGGATTTACACATACAAAAATTTTTTTTTTTTTTCTTAACGGGAGGGTAGTAGTGGTGGGCAGTAGAATAATCAGCTGTCCTTCCTCTAGACAGAAGTTATTTGCATATATATGGACAAGAGACATTTGCATTGGTATCAGTAATCTAGTTATCTACACTTTACAGAGCTGTGAATTGCTTTTTCTTTTGCATTTTTATGTGATTGTACACATCTGCTATACTGCACATCCACCTACGAGAGGCAGATATCTTCTCTGAGAGGTTCAAGACTTACTCTTTTATGAACGCCCTCTAAGAACAGTGAAACCAGCAATTCTTATATGCATTCATGTATACACACACATACACACACACACATTTCAAAAAGCAAAGCATCATCTCTTTGTGCAGTGTTAACTTAATGGTAAGAATGGGGCCACCAGGCATCAGTGGAGCACCAGAAGGTCCTGGAGGCACTTGAAAAGGATTACAGGGAGTGGGATACAGCTCTGGTGTGGAATATTACTCTGCAGAGGCAGGATATGGCGCTGGTGATCCCCAGACTCCAGGTGGAACAGTGCCCAATGGGACGGTGCTTGCTGCCCCTGGTACTTGCGGAGCCCCCCCAAGATGGTATGCCCTATCAGAGGCAGGATACTGCCCTCCCATTCCTGGTGTCCAAAGTCCAGAAGGCATGGATCACCGCACCTAAAGCCCCAGCGGCAGCTGGATCTGTGGGTAAACCATATGGTCTCAAAAGCACAGGAAGGGACAAATTTGGTGCAGGATGTAGCCCTGTGAGACCAGAGCCAAGCACTGTTGGGGCTGGATAAGGACTGGCAGGTACACGGACACAACTTTTGGGACCTGCATATTTTCTGTCAACCTTATTTCCAGTTTTTGTTTAATTGTGGAAGGACAGCTTGAGACCACACTCCGTGGTGGTTCTTACCCATTCGGTAGCTAGAGCAGGGGGAGCTGCAGGCGGGTCTTCGGCATCCGGCGGCACGTTCCTGCTCCCTTCTTCCGTAAGGAGCCACATCACAGGCATGGAGGGCACCTGTGCGCCTTCAGACGCGTCTGTGACCTCGGGCTCAACAGCAAAACTTGGGAGGAAGGGCAGTCCATTCACCCTGAAATCCCTCCTTAGTCTTGGCCTTTTCAGCAGTGGCCGGCTTCCTCCTTTACAATCTCTTCAGGAGTTTTTCAGAAGCGGAGATCAGGCCGAGCCCGCGGGGGTGCTCATGGGACAGGGTGTTGCGCATGCGCAGAAGTTCCCAGCGGCATTTACCACAGCCTCCAGCTGAGGGTCCTTTAGTAGCTGCTCAGCAAGGCTCCGTGCAAATCCCGCGGAGAAATGACGGGCAGGTTAACAAAAGATGTCTCTGTCTTATGAACGGCACAACAGCCTCATATCTTCAGGTAATCCTGAAGGGAATAAACCGTACTCTGCCACTGAAAACACAGGTAATCATTTTGTACTTAAAAGTCTTTCATATTTATTACTAAGCAACAAAGAAAAGAAATAGTTAAAGCTGTGCATGAAATATGATTTTTCCAGATTGGAAAGCAAAAACACCTAAGAAGTCAGAGGCAAATTCCTAATTTTTATGCTTACTCCTCTTTTTCCCCTTTTCCTGTTTTGGGCTATCAACGATATTCCTTTTTTTGGTGGGGGGGAGCGGGGGGAGATCCCCACCCATCCTTCATGGTGTTCAAGATTAGTTAACCAGTGAATTTACTGAAGGATCCAGTCCCTTCTCATTATATATTTCTCCAGGCGATCACTCAAACTGGGTTAATTCCATGAGCCTTTAGCCAAATCATTGATGCTGGCTGTAAACATCCAGAGGTCCACAGAACAGACCAGGGACAAGGGCCACTGTGACCTGTGCATTCTAATCAGATCAGGTCTTTGTTGCTTTGTATCCACCTTCATCAACTTCAGCTTGTCAGTTTCTTTTCTCACATTTTCAAAGAGTAAAGATCAGAATTGTTTGACACATTCACACAGATGTGCCAAGAATAAAACTAATTAACATAAACAGTAGGCTAAATCTATACTGAGAAAAACAAATGTTTTCCAGGTACTAGCCTTTACATAGAGTCAGTTACCTTATCACGTGTGATAGTGTTTAGCACTTGCCCTAATTGCTGTGGATATTCTTTTAAGTATTCCGAGATTTAGAAAGGAATCCACATTCTTCTTTAGAGCTTCCTTAGTTTCAAAACTGAAAGTTTGAAGTAATTGTTCTAGTGAGAACTCAATTAAGCTCTTAGCCAAGGGCCATTATTATACTCCGAATCTGCCGTGGAAGAGGGGAAGAAGAAAGGTTAATGCTTTCATTTACAAATGTTTGTTCACTTCCCTTTTACTGATTCAACCTGGGAGAATAAATAATACCACTCGTTAGAGCTGTATGTAAAATAGAAGTATATAGATGCTAAGAGAAGTTCTAAGATAGGAGTTGGCCTTGTGTTTCTGTAAAGAGTCAGGTGGTAAATATTTTAGGTTCTGATGTCATACATTCTCCCTTGTAACTACTCAACCCAACCACAGTAGCATGAAAATAGTCATAGACCACACATAAATAAATAGCCAATAAAGTTTCATCCACAACAATAGCTGGTGGGCTAGATTTGGCCCATGGGCAATAGCTTGTCTAACCATTGGGTAAGAGGGTTTGTTGTTGTTGTTGTTTGGTTTTGGCCAATGAAGTGGTTGCGTTTGTATTTGTAATGAAATACGTTTATCTATTTAGGCTATTCCGAGGACTTTTTCCTTCTGTTTCAGGTAAGACATGTTGGTATGTCAATATCATTTGGAAAAATGAGGATTTTTAATTAGAGAAAGACATAAAACAATTATGAAATAATATGACAACATTGAATTAAACCTGTCAATTGTTCACCACAGAGTATTGTAACATCAGCATCTTTGCCTTCAATGGATTTTGTCTATATTGTATGGTTTTGCCTGTGTTCATTTTACTTCTCATCGCATTTTAATTTAGAGCTATTGGTGCTTTAGAAAGAAAGCTTTCACTGACAAGGTGTAGTCTAAAAGTTTTTGTGACTATTGGGCAAATATTGATACAGAGACAGGAGTGTGTGTGTGTGGGGGGGTGTGTATGTGTGTATTGTGAATTTTTGCTATTCTCAAATTCTCTATCTTGGGCTTCCCTGCTCCATCAACACATGAGGCTGATTTTACCTGCTTTTTTCTTCATGGTGCTGAAAACCTCAGGACCACTCTACCCTGAACATAAATGGAAGTCGGAGCCTGGTGTCTAGTATCAGATTAAAAGTCTTCTTTTAACCTGACTCCAGAAGACTTCTAAAAACTTCCTTCAGATATTATGGCATATGAGAAGATTAAAATGTGATGGAAAGGCATGAAATAAATAAGAGCACTTTCTTATCATCTTTGAGGAATGTTAAAAAATTCAAAAAAACTTCAAGTGAATCTGAATTTATGTAACGCCTACCCCAAAGAATGACCCATTTCTTGATCACTCTTGATCATTTCTTGATCACTCACATTTCTTGATCCAAATGTACTTTGGATACCATGTAAGAAATGAAAATGAGTTTTTTACAAAGAATCATAAATCTCCCACCATACTTGACCAAAAAGTATGGTGGTTAATACTTGCACTTATAAATATCTGAGACCAGAGTGATAGGAATTCCAAATTCCACCCAACACTCAAAATTTTCTACTACAAAGAAGTCCTCTTTCAGAATTATAGTACATGGGAATATTTTCTTACTTTGGACTTTAAACATGTTTTTGTTTTTTCACTTTGCTACTTTTTACTTCCCATCATTTACAGGTACCTCCTCTTTCTGCCCCTTAAATATTGAAGTATTCTCAGACTCAATCCTAGATCTTTTTCTTTTCTGTATTATCTCTTACTGATTCCTTCCAGCTCCATGATTTTAAATATCATATATAATTTGATACCCCCCCATTTTATCACTAGCCCCAATTCCTTAGTTGAACTTCAACCTTCTATATCTGTCTCCCTAAAATTTCCACTCTAATGTCTAACATTGCTCCCCAATGTCTCAACCTAATAAATTCACAATGGAACTCTTGGTTCTGCTCCCCCTCTTTTCTCACCACTCAGTATTTTCCATCTTAAGTAACTACCATTTACCTAGTTACAAAGGCCAAGATCTAGGAGTCATTCTGATCTTTTCCCCTCACCACTTACATTTAATCCATCACACATGCTACAAATTCAAACATTAGAATATAACTCAAATCTGGCTACTTCCCACAGCTTCCACTTCTACCACCCTAATCTAAGCCACTATCACCCATCATGAAGCCTTGAGCAATGCCTTCCTCACTGATCACGTAGCTTCCACCCACACCCCTTTACAGTCCAGTCTCCACACAGATGTAAAAGTGCTTTTTAAAAATGCACATGAGATCATATAAATCTCCCCATAAAAAGCATCCAAAGACCTCTCATTTTATATAGGATAGTATCTGAAATCCGTTTATGGTCCAGAAGGCCGTAAGCAATCTGGTCCCTGCCTCTACATCTTAATGTTTCCTACTACTCTTCTCTTTGCTCATCGAACGTAGTCGCACTAGTCATCTTTTTGCTTCATGGTTATGCCATTCCAATTCTTTCCTCCAAACCTTTATCTTTGTTTCTCCTCTGCCTACAATGACCTATCCCAGATATTTTTATGGCTGGTCCATCATCATCATTCATGTCTTTCCTTTGGTGTTTTCTCCTTTCTTATCTGAGAGACACAGCTCATTGACTACTTGGCCTTTTAACTGCTCTCTATTCCTTATTTTCTTCATAGAACTTAAAACTTTCCAAATTTGTATCATTTATTTGTTTACCTGTTTGTTATTAGTCTTCTCTTTTAGAATGTAGGATTTATGGGGGCAGGGACTTGTATGATTTGTTATTACTTCCCTAGGGTACAGAATGCCTAATATATAGTATATACTCAATATATATTTATTGAATAAATAAATGAGTGTTTTATACTTAATTGCCTATTGCACTTAGATGGTTTAATTTCATTAAAATTTTCTTAGTATTACATTGGAAGCACTATTTCATTTTAATTTGGGTTCCTTTATTTGTGAGGATAAGCATAGATTTATATGTTTATTGACAATTTGTATTTATTCTTCTGGGAAAAACCTGTTCAAAATAATCTTATTTCCTCTCACAAAAGAAAGATCCTGGTAATCATAATAATATAATCATAATAATATAATCAAACTAATAGTAGTTAATTTAAATAATGTTGGTACAACCACTTCCCTCACCAATCTTTATTCATAATAATAATTCAATTTTTTTAATAATTTAATTTCTTTATAATCTATAAAGAGAAAGCTTATAGGAAAGCAAAAATGTTCTCTGAAGGATCAACTTTTTTTAAAAGCAATTTACAAATATTGGTATTTTTCTTGAACAAATTATTTTCTTGCTGACTTCTGAGTAGATGTTAATGCTACATGGCAATAATCTAGTCTTATATGAAAACGTAATTATTCATATAAATTGACATAGTGTAAAAGAAATATTACACTGATAATTAGAACAAACTTTACATTTCAAAATAAATGTGGCAAAACAGGGGCGCCTGGGTGTCTCAGTCAGTTGAGTGTTTGACTTCAGCTCAGGTTGTGATATCCCGGTCTGTGGGTCCTCCCATTTTGGTCTCTGGGCTGACAGCTCAGAGCCTGAAGCCTGCTTTGGATTCTGTGTGTTCCTCTCTCTCTGCCTCTCCCCTGCTTGCACTGTGTGTGTCTCTCTCTCTCAAAAATAAATATTTAAAAAACTCTAAAAGAATAATAAATGTGGCAAAGCACAATTTGAATATGATATATTTAATTTAAACTTTTTAAATGGCCATCAATTTTAATTCTAATACTCCAAATACATTTCTCAAATTCCTCATGCCTTTTGCAACGGGCAGCTCACAATACCAAAGGTAATAGAATCACACTGCACAATACTTGACAGTCCACACCTATTCCAGAGACCTCATCTTTTTAGTATATAAATTGTCTTTAAGGAAACACTTAGGCTTTGCATACAACAGAACTATTACTTACTCTATATTTATTCTTTCTTGATATTTTATTTTATTTTATTTTAGAAATTCAATCTTCTGTGTCAAGTGCTATCGTAGACACACCACCTGTCTTCCTGGTCAGTGATTTTCAACTCATTTCCTTGGTGTCCTTGGATTTGCTGAAGAATGTGAATTGAGGGTGAACAACATGGTGGGGAGGTCAAATAAAAACAGGCGGGAGTTTATCATAAATGCAATGTGGATTCCTGGTCTTTTTCATGATAATATATCATTATCAATGTGCAGATCCAGCCAAAGACGATCTCACTGACTGAAGGGCCAAGGAAAGATGTGAACAGAATTCAATCTTGAGAGTATTGCAGAACTCTGCTACTCCTTTGAGCAAACTTACCCTCATCTAGAATAAAGCAAGATGGCAGATTTGAATGCATATCCTTTTATCCACCTTGTGGGTCGGAGCTATCAGATTTATTTCCACCAATCAAAAATTTAGAACTGATATTCGATGTTTTCTCATCGCATTATAAAAGACAGAATTCACATTAATGCTCTTTTATTTGCACAATTTGGATCTTCCTTTCTTCCTCCTTGTTTCCTTTCTTGCTTTATTACTTTCATAACATATATCACCCATTTTTTCCTATGGAAAGCAAGATAGTCATTTTAAAAAATATATTTTTATGTTCCAAGCAAACATCAATTTCCTATGCAGTAAAATGATATGTTTTTGGGTTTTTTTTTTTTTTTGCCATTTAAAAAGTTGTATTGGTTTTAAATCAGGAGTTCACTTATATTTAAGTCAGCGTTCTTCTTAAGTGTCTTAAAATCACTATTGCTAACAGGAAAAATAAATAAACTATTGACTGGAAAAATTCTAAGAAGGGCATTCTTAGATAGAGAGATACTTGGAATTAGAGGTCCAAATGCTGCCAGGAATCTGGCTCTTTCCATATCTCATCTAGTGCCTGAAGAACATATTCTTCTTGGTTAAGTCACAGACACTTAACCAGACAACTCCAGACTTTACAGTCTCATAATCAACAGCCCCCTACCACCTGTTCCCATTAGAAAAATAATAGGAAAAACCACTTGTTTGAACCATGCTGGGCCACATGGCCATCTCTGCATCAATCACTGTGGCTTAGAGAGTCTGGAACTGTACACATTTGCCCTTACCAGTCTTCCTTGAATAGAGAGAAAGAAAAGCAGATCCCCCAAAGTGGGCCCTACTATCTTATGTTGATTAAGCAATGATATCAATCAGAAACACTTTCACTGAGGGTCTGTGTCCTAAATACAACTATACTCAAATGCTGCCTTATTGTATCAGAAATAATGCAAAGGTAGAATATTACAAATAAATCTGTCAAAATGGTATAGTAGCAAAAGGGGAGTCTTGGACTTTTCCACTTAAGAGCTCTGATGCTTTTGGCAAGTCACTGAAATGCTCTGATCCTTTTTGTCTCCAGCTGAAGTAAGCATAAATAACCACATTAGGGTCTGGTTTTAAAGATTGGAAACTGGAAAACATGTCTGTATACGCCTCCAGGATCTATGATACAGTCAGCACTCAGACGGCAGTAACCATTGTTGTTTGTTGTTGCTGCAGAATTTTGCAGTGAAGGCACTTTTTATGAGCTTTCTTTTAGAAACACATACTCCATCTGAACATTCTGTGGAGACTGTGAAAGCTCTTTGTTCCACCCTATACTGCACACACAGAATGTTTCACAAGGTGCAAAATACACACTTCTGCTTCTTTTGCTTTCGTCTTCTTTCCTCTTCAGAGCCTTACTTTCTGGTTTCTTTTTCTTCCTATTCTCTCATCTGTATTTAAAATTTTTCATTTTCCCATCTATCTTGCACCTCTGCTCAGTGCTGACTCCCTGCCCACCCACAGACTTTGGTGCCCCTTCAAACTTGTGGGCACAGTTCATCAGAGAATTAAGCTTCCACTTCCACGACCAGATCACAAATAACAAAGGTTCAATTTTGGCAATCTACTTCTCTGTGATGGGAGAGGAAAATGGTGGTTAATCATATGGAAAACAGTTGTATACTGAATTTGGCTGCTTCCTTCGACAGTCCTACTGACAAGTTTGCTATAGATGGAGTTTAGAGCAAGTAGTTTCAAAGGGAAGGCATAAATGCATTCTGTAAGAAAAGTCCTTGTGAAAGGGGAGCAGATTCAAGATAAAATTATGTGTGTGTGTGTGTGTGTGTGGCGACAGACCAAATCCCATGTGTCTCTCATATTTGGATGGCATTAGCATATATCTAAAACATCTTCCTTTTCAATACACAGTCTGTGTTCTGGAAATGCCAACTCATATTAAAATATAATTAGGAAAGTAATCCTCTTCTCATAATAATAGCATGTTTCAAATTCAACGTACATATTTTAGTACTTGCAGCATGTTTCCAGTCATTAGTGTGTATAAGCCATTCTATTTTCTGGTCCTACACATCGGTGGATAAGGTCAGTACAGAACATGAACTCAATACACTAGCATTCACCTGAGATATCATACTCATATCTGTAGGACTAAAGATAGCTTTTCACCACCATTGAATTTCACTACAATTTCACCTCACCAACAAAAACATGTCACTGTTTCATTTTATTTATTTATTTATTTATTTATTTATTTAATTTAATTTTATTTATTTTTTTATATATGAAATTTATTGTCAAATTGGTTTCCATACAACACCCAGTGCTCATCCCAAAAGGTGCCCTCCTCAATACCCATCACCCACCCTCTCCTCCCTCCCACCCCCCATCAACCCTCAGTTTGCTCTCAGTTCTCAACAGTCTCTTATGCTTTGGCTCTCTCCCACTCTAACCTTTTTTTTTTTTTTCTTCCCCTCCCCCATGGGTTCCTGTTGAGTTTCTCAGGATCCACATAAGAGATGTCACTGTTTCAAAACACACTTACCTCTGCCAGACTCTTCAACATCCTTCTGATTTTGTACCTTATTTTATGCAGTTCTTAGGTCTTTTCTCTGTATATTCACAAATGTGTTATTGTTTTCAATATGGAAATCCTCCTTGCTAAAGGCATTTATGAAATTCTCTTAGAGTAACTTAAGTACTTTTTTGATGATGATGGTGTTAGTATAAAAATACACCATGTTATGTAATTGAGAGTATCTGACAGTGATTTATGCATTTGTAACACCTTAAGACTTTGCCATTAACACGTGTCACCCATGTCAAAACATAAAAAGGTAATTACTTTGTGGAAAGAGATGTTACCCAAGTAATTCCTTAGAAGTGTATGCTACTTCCAGGAGAACCGAAATTTCATGCCATTGCCAATGAGAGCATTTATTACAGTCATCAATGCATAATCTTAATCTTAATGAGGTCCCAATCACATTTGGCTGTCATAGGCTTTTAAATATATCCTAAATCTATTACTTGGTTCCATTAATTAGTATGTATATTTTCAGGAGCCTAAAATAGATATCATATTAAGCAGAAAATTTAGAGATGTGTTCTTGACATCCTGTTTGGTTTCTACACTATTCATAGGATAAAGAGGCTTAAGTATTAATGGAACAGCTTTCTCTGTTTTCAGATAGAGAACCTATGTTACAAGCATTTAGTAATTTTTTAAGAAGGCCCTATTAATATTTTATTTTTTCTTTAATGGCTGTAATGAAAATGAAAAAAATAATTGTCTTAAAGACCTAACATACCCATTTTGGACAAGGGCTAGTTAGGGGTGGAGAGACTGCTACAACCGTTAATGAATTCTACCAATCCTGTGGGTGAGGTGCCACAATTGAGAACCAGCTTTGCTATGAACTGAACTGTACCACCCCTAAAATTCATGTGTTAAAGCTTTAACTCCCAATGTGATGATATTTGGAGATGGAATCTTGGGAAGTAATTAGGTCATGAGGGTGAACTCTCTCATTATCTATCTTTCTGTTTGTCTCTCCTCTGTGAGATGACACAGTAAGGAGTCAGGAGTCAGGAAGGGAGACCTCACCAAGTATGGAATCAGCCGGCACCTTGATCTTGGACTTCCAGTCTCCAGAACCGAGAAATAAATGTCTGTTGTTGAAGCCACCCTATCTATGTTTTTTTTTTCTTCATAGTAACCCAAGTAACTAATTCAAGTTTTACAATCTGTATCAATAGTAATATGCTAATTCCATTAGAAGAGCCATTTATTTGGTAGGCAGTGATAAAGAGAATTATTTCTATTTGATTTTGCAGGGCAGATGCCCTGGAAAATAAAACCAGCTCACCTTGAATGGTTCATAGTTTAAAAGTCTGACTCAGAGTCTTTATGCTCCAATGACATATTTCACTTTTAAATTTAGCTGAGCATAAAGCATATGAGTGACAAATATGTGGTGGAGACATGTCACTATAGGTCATGTGTCAATGGTATTTTTCAAGAGCTAGTAAATGTAATAGAGCTTTGTACATTTTCTGAAGCACTCAAGTGACTATAATAACTTTTCTACTGTTCCATCTGAGTCCTATAACATGTTGCAAATATTAAAATCAGCTTATCTTTATTTAAAACAAAAGTCAGTGTTTTCCGTGATATGCTTTCAAATGGCTGTCAAATATAAACTTTGTGCTGTATGTTTCAACATTTATAAATAGAACTCTAAATAAATCATGGCTCTCAAATAGTGCCACATTAACATCTTCTATCAAAGTTTTATATAACTATATGGCTAATGGAGAAACAAACAATTATTATAACAATTTTGGAGTGACATTATTTGATGACGGTGATAATTCTTCCTGCAAATATATTTTTGGCTAAAACTCTACATAATACATAATAAGGTTCCAGAATGTACAATTTAAAAATAGTAACTGTTTCAGCCTACTGGATATCCATTTCTCTGTATTGAGCAATTTTTATTTTATACAAAACTATTTTCTACATCAATACTATGAGGCAATATGTCTGAGTAGGACAAACAACAAGTAAAAATAGCTCCTCACACAGTGCAAATTTGTATTCTTTTTAGAATCAGAAACATTTCTTCATTATCCTGGTTTATGGATTTATGGATTTGGAGACTGAAATAGAAAAGTTTTATAAATGTAGTCAAGTCTATTAGAGAGGCTGAACTCAGAAATATATTTAATGAAATAAAAAATATTAAAGCACTTCATAAACTGTAAAATGCTGAACAAACCCGCCAAACAATAAATAGTTCAAATCTTCTCCGTCTGAGTTCAGGGATCCTTCTATTAGAACAAATGATGTAAAGCAGAGCATCCTGTAAAACATTCTTCCCTGTGCCAGAAACTTAAATAGGAGAGCAAGTACCTCAGCTGATTCCTTTCCAGTCCAGGATACTTAGTTATTTTAGCCATCATTTGGGAATCCTAATAGGATTCCATCTCAAATAATGCTCTATGAAGCATTCCTAAACAACAAAATTGAGAATGCTCACTTAAGTTTAGATAATTAAAGTCAAGAGTTTGTGCTTCATTTCAAGGATTTAGTTGGACATAAAGTTCACTTTTCAAGTGATTAAAATTAGAATGACATTGTAATAATGGTAGCCTTAAGTGCAGTTGCCAATGACATAAACTTGTTTTAAAGATACAAATCCCTTTTGTTCGTGGGTCTTATTGGACCTGAACAAAGGTGGCCCATGAAACAGTGTTAATTCTTCTGGTAATGATCAATACTTTTAATACATAATAAACCATTAAAAGTGTGAAAGTAGCTCTTTGGGGGAAGTAAGTTAGCATAAATGTTTTCATTGCCAATTGCTACTTGTGTCCATGTGCTTGGAGTATTATACAAAATTTTCTCTTACTGGGGAAAAATTAAACTGTGAATAGATAAAAGGCTTTAATATAAGCAGTATCCAATATAAACACAGTTTATATAAGTTGGTTTACTATAACTTGACGACTGTTTTCTAATAAAAGTTATGCTTTGAATATTAAAAGAATAAAGCTAGTTCACACACACACACTCATACACACACATACACACTCCTTACAGAAATTTCCCCTTAATATAGCTCAAGAATGGAACATATACAACAGGGAAAAACAAAAGATGTATTTGCCATTTGAATCCTAGTGTTGAGGAACATCAGCTTCTCTAGAAGAGGCAGTTGGACAGTTTTGTGAGGAAAGAGGGGGATTTTTTCAATTCCTTGGAGGGCTTAAAATATGCTGTATGGTTTTTCTATTTCTTGATTCAGGTTGTTAGTAATATTAATATTATGTTTTATCAGCCATGCTGTTTTTGTTGGAGAGATTGAGAGACAAGGAGAAATTCATGATAAGATCAATGGCTAACAAGAAAAGAGATTTCATGAGGCGTGGATGAAGCATAGGGAAAGCAAGAGGAAAAACACAAGGAATTTGCAGGGAGTAAACATTGACTGTGTTGAAATTAACGAAATTTAGTACAACATGTATCAAACAAACAGAAACAAAGTGAAGGAAGCTGTGCCTGAGCATAGATTTCTGAGAAATTAGGAGAATCGGGTCATGAACTCTCATAACCAACCAGCAGGTGGGGCCAAAGGCCCAGAAGTATTGGTAATTGTCAGGTGCCTAGAAGACCAGGTAGGGTGAAAAAGCCATGAGAGGGGTGGAAGTCAGTAGGCAGCAAGGAATATTTATTACCCTAGAAGAGGCTGAGTTTTCAGAAGATGCTGAGTATGAAGTTGACGGGCCAGTCCTTACTACTTTTTTTCAACGAATTTTTTATCTATGGTTGTGTTTTAAAACATTAGTTTCATGAAAATTGAAACTGCTATTAGTCTTATTATCAAGGAATAAAAATTGTAAAAGATACATAATACTTTATATTGTCTTTAAGATTTCAAGGACATGAAGCAGATAAAAACATGATTGCATCACTGTCTTTTATATTTGAAATGGTTTTTGGCATTGAGAGCCTAGTCTCAGGAAAGTGGCCAGTCACCATGCATTCTTCTTGCAAAAATTTCAGGTATATCCAGTTGTCATTAAAAACAAACTGAAAACTAGCTGTTCAAATTACAGTAATGTATTTTTAAACCATGTTTTGAAATATTTTGGGATGCACTAAAATAGCTCTCGATTGTATGAAAATCATTTGCAATTTATCAATAAAAATAATTATGTGCTTTTTCATATTTATAAGTAGTATGGGAAGTAATGTCAACTCTTTTTTAGATTATCATTCAGTGTTGCCATTTTTGACATTAAGCACCACGATTAACCCCAAAATAGTTTTCCTTAGAGGTGATCTACTCAAATATGTGTTAACATTACCATATAAATGATGATAGTTAAATTTATTATTAGTAAATGGAAATCCTACTATTGCACACACTTACCATTTCTCTCACAATCTGATCTATTTTAAATGTATTCTTTAACATAATTATATAAAGACAAATTTAATCTTAATATGTCAGAAGGTATTATCGTCTTGCAAGCAGTACTCCAAGGTTAATAATGTCTTGGAATATAAAGTGTTTTTGACTGTAAGATTAGTCTTCTTATTTGAAAAAGGCTTTAAATTTCATTTCAAAGGAGATTTCACGCCCCATGAAATTTAAACTATGACATTTAGAAAACATTCACTTTATTATAATGCACTGAAAAATTATAGTGCAAATGCTTCTTGTTCCTATCCATCAAAACTGTTGTTAGAAATGTAAAGGGAGTATTTTCTTAGGTAAAAATTATGTGATATGCTGGGAAAAAAAAGTGAATGTCTCCTACTGTTCATCCTGAAATCAGGTAATTACTGCTTCAATTATGTTACAGAATGCTTTAAAATTAGGTCCTGAAGTTGTTTTCAGTAGAATTGATGTTTAGATAACCTTTTGTTCATTGAGTTTTCCATTTATCCAAACTTCTATGAAGTAAGTGCTCCATGCACTTTAAAAAATAACTTTTGAGGAAATTCTTTTATGTACTCTTAATACTTCTATGTCACAAACTCTTACTGAGATTAGAAGACACAAAAATGTGGTACTTTTATTGTTTTGTTTTAATTTTGGGGGGTGGTGGTGGTGAGTAAAGTCGGGGAGGGAGCAGAGGGAGAGAGAAAGAATCCCAAGCAGGCACCACTCTCAGCATGGAGCCCAACATGGACCTCAATCCCACGACCCTGTGATCGTGACCTGAGCCAATATCAAGAGTTGGATGCTCAACCAACCAAGCTGCCTAGGCACCTTAAAAATGTGGCACTTTTAAATATGAATGTGAAGATTTCATTTTTCATCACACAGTATTTTCAGACGTTCTTGCTAGAGCTCAACTTTGATTTGCGCAACTTCTCAATTTTTTTTCTTTTTAAAACAAAATATTTTTGAACAGTATCAAAAATGTCTAAGAAATGCATATTAGATTCCTACAAAATTTTGGATCATAATACTTTTATTCTTTGTCTTATTTGATAATACATTTATTCTTGAGATTTAGATCACATTCACCATGACCTAAAATTACACTTTAGTATCCATTTTGCTTTAAAAAAATTGAAACTGACTTACTCAATATTTCTAAGAAGTTCCTCAGTGATAAAAGGTACACTTTCAGTAGTTAATAGCAGACAGTAGACATTCAATAAACATGAGGTTGGATGAGTATATGGATGATGTTAATATAAGGCAGAAATGATGTGAGTTATACCTATTTTAGTGTCAAATAAAAGTGATGAAATCATATTATAATAAAGAAGATTTTTGCCTGTATTTCACATCTAAAATGTCATTCTCTGGGTGCCTGGGTGGCTCTCAGTTGGTCAAGCATCAGACTCTTGATTTTCACTAAGAGCAAGATCTCATAGTCAGTCGTGAGATGGAGCCCACATTGGGCTCATGTGGGCCCTGTGCTGATAGCATGGAGCCTGCTTGTAATTCTCTTTCTCACTCTCTCTCTGTCCCTCCCCTGTGCTCTTTTTCTCTCTCTCAAATAAATAACATTAAAATAAATAACATTAAACAAATAAATAAACAAAATGCCATTCTCTTAAGTAAGGACCGCTCATTTAAAAACCAGAGAAACAAATAACACAAAAGAAGAAGTATACACCTTCTTTACAGTAAAATGAGAAAAGCTAAGAGATCAAAATGTCATCTTTTGTTGACAGATGGCATCATCTGTTGAAGCCAATTGGTCCATGGTCAGAAGTGTTTGATAATCTTTGCCATTCCAGAATGATTTATCCAAAGGCTTTCAGGAAGAGTTGAACAACAATAAGACCCCATGCCCAGCACCTATGAACTTACAAAAATGATGCCTTTCTGCTCAGCAGGTCAGGAGGGTGAAAATTAATCCATATGAATTCATCACAATTAGATGGTTCTTATGCAGTTTTGGAGCCCAAATTCACATAAGCTGGGTCGTTCAAAAGTCCTGGAGTAAGGCCACAAAGTTATCTTCAAAAAGACCCAGACATGTAGTTCCCCTGTTTTTGGCAAAAACAAACAGATATTTTACTGGAAAAATATCATTTCTGTTCTGGGTATCAAAGATTCCTCACACATAATATGTTGAAGCACATTAAGCAGCAGTAGTCAAAAATAAACATAGATACAAGTACAGGAAGACAACTGGCGGAAAAAAATTGAAAACTGATATATACCCCAAAACACTTAATATATTGGAAACATATCAACCATGGATTAGGAAACAGCTATTATTTTTATGTCCAAAGAAGTAAAAGACAAACTTGTATATAGTTGAAGAGAACATAAAAGTATTAAAAACCCACCAACAGATTTGTAAAAGCGTGAAATAAAATTTCTAGAAATAAAAATTACAACAACAAATATTGAAGACTTGACTGGGTTTAGCAACTGATCACATACAGCTGAAAAAGAATTAGTAGAAGAAAACATCAGAAGAAATTACTCAGAGCATACTTTGCAGAGAGAGAAGTTATGTAGTTTGGGAGGTTTTGTTGGATCATGAAAGAATGAGTTTCACAAAGATGTGAAGAACAATAAAGATGGATGGATTAATACATTTCATCCTTCCATGTTTTCCCTCCAATAGTTAAAAGTTAGGTACTTCATTCCTTTTATCAGTTTACTTATAAATTATGCATCTTTCATTTTTCTAACATTAATCAACAAAATTTGTCTCTTCCAGGATAATACAAGGACATTACACTTAGTCTCATCCCAATGGATAGATTGGTTTTTTTTTGTGTGTTTTAATTCTTACTAGTTTAACCCACTGTGATATCATTATTATTGATCTTCCTTCCAAAAGAAGAAATGATAGGATAGAATTGAAAAATAAAGAAGGGCAATTAGCTTAAAATAAGCTGCTAGACTTAAATACAAATAAATCAGTAATTATATTAAATGTAAATTGTCTAACTGACCCAATTTAGATAAAAAGATTGTTAAGTAAAATTGTCTGAATGAAAATCATTATGGAAGACACATCTAAACTATAGGAACTATATAAAAAATTAAATGCTAAAAGCAGAAGGGTGAAAAAGGCAAACATACAAATACAATCTGAAACAAAGCTAGAAAATCTATTTGAATATCAGGGAAAAATAGAATTTAAGATCCACAGCATTATTAGAGATAAAAATAGTCACTTTATAGTACTAACAGTTTCAATGTCTTAGAAATATAAAATGACCTGAATGTGAGACAGGAAACCATCAAAACCTTAGAGGAGAAAGCAGGAAAAGACCTCTCTGACCTCCGCCGTAGCAATCTCTTACTCGACACATCCCCAAAGGCAAGGGAATTAAAAGCAAAAGTGAATTACTGGGACCTTATGAAGATAAAAAGCTTCTGCACAGCAAAGGAAACAACCAACAAAACTAAAAGGCAACCAACGGAATGGGAAAAGATATTTGCAAATGACATATCGGACAAAGGGCTAGTATCCAAAATCTATAAAGAGCTCACCAAACTCCACACCCGAAAAGCAAATAACCCAGTGAAGAAATGGGCAGAAAACATGAATAGACACTTCTCTAAAGAAGACATCCGGATGGCCAACAGGCACATGAAAAGATGTTCAGCGTCGCTCCTTATCAGGGAAATACAAATCAAAACCACACTCAGATATCACCTCATGCCAGTCAGAGTGGCCAAAATGAACAAATCAGGAGACTATAGATGCTGGAGAGGATGTGGAGAAACGGGAACCCTCTTGCACTGTTGGTGGGAATGCAAATTGGTGCAGCCGCTCTGGAAAGCAGTGTGGAGGTTCCTCAGAAAATTAAAAATAGACCTACCCTATGATCCAGCAATAGCACTGCTAGGAATTTATCCAAGGGACACAGGAGTACTGATGCATAGGGGCACTTGTACCCCAATGTTCATAGCAGCACTCTCAACAATAGCCAAATTATGGAAAGAGCCTAAATGTCCATCAACTGATGAATGCATAAAGAAATTGTGGTTTATATACACAATGGAATACTACGTGGCAATGAGAAAAAAAGAAATATGGCCTTTTGTAGCAACGTGGATGGAACTGGAGAGTGTGATGCTAAGTGAAATAAGCCATACAGAGAAAGACAGATACCATATGGTTTCACTCTTATGTGGATCCTGAGAAACTTAACAGGAACCCATGGGGGAGAGGAAGGAAAAAAAAAAAAAAAAGGTTAGAGTGGGAGAGAGCCAAAGCATAAGAGACTGTTGAGAACTGAGAGCAAACTGAGGGTTGATGGGGGGTGGGAGGGAGGAGAGGGTGGGTGATGGGTATTGAGGAGGGCACCTTTTGGGATGAGCACTGGATGTTGTATGGAAACCAATTTGACAATAAATTTCATATATATATAAAAAAAAAGAAATATAAAATGATTTTAAATTTATATTGTGTATCTAAAAATAAAAATTATTTTAATGGGGATGTTGTGTATACACAAAGGTACGTATATTTTCATTGTAAAACACCAATTAAAATTTTTTCTTTGTGTTGATTAAGATATTTGTAGAGCCAGTGAGGGTCTTTAAAGAAGAACAAGGACAAAGCCAGGGAAGGACATTCAAACTTCAATGATGCATTTATTGGACTTGTGTCTTTTCTACCACACTGGATTAAATAAATTTGTTAAAAGTAAAATACAGAGAGATACCCAAAATACACAAAGAATATACAAAAAAGAAGGGAACACTGAGAAACCCACAATCATAGTAGTAGAATTTAACAAATAACTTCAAAAATTGATAGAAAGCAAACAAAATTAGTTAAGAATATAGAAGATTTATAGGATGTGACTAACAAATCACAAATTAGGTCATTAATGGATACAAATAGAATGCCACAACACATACACGATGCACCTTTTCAGATACACATAGGACATTTACCAAAGTCAACCATACAGAATTTGACCATAATGCAAGTTTTCACGTGTTTTGAGGGATGGCTATCATGATCCCTATATGAGTATGCTAGAATTCAATTAGCAATCAATAATGAAATTAAGTAGAATATTCCCATATTTTTGGAAATTAAAAGATTAACTAAAAAATCATGTGTTAAGAAATAAATCATCACAGGTACATAAAACTAACAAATAAAGAAATTTATAAGGAAAATACTATGTTTTAAACTATTAGAAAACAGCTAAGACACTATTTAGAAAAAAAGAAGTTGAAAATTAATGAGCTACACATCAATTTCATAAGTTAAGAGTTCCCCCCAAAAAAAATCCAAGCAAAAGAGGAGCCTAATAATGTAGATAAAAGCAGAAGTTAATGTTATAGAAATAAATACAAAGAAGTTGAATAAAGCCAAATGGTTGTTCTTTGAAAAATTAATTTTAAAAAAGCAAAATTTGAGCAATGATAGTGACCAATAAAGTATAAGGCACATATGATATTAGAATGGAAAGGGAGGCCTAATTCCAGATGTTACAGAGATTTTAAAAAGGTAATGTGAAGGATTTAAGAATACCTGTTAGGTTAACACATGGGAACATTTAGGTAAAACGGGTAGGGTCTTAGAAAAGATACAACTTAGCAAATTAAAGAAAGAGGGAAGCCTGAACTACTAGCCAAAAATCTTCCCGCAAAGGTAATTCCAGGCTGTATAGATTTTAATGTGTTATTATTATGGAAAAATGTAATAATGGAAAAACAGAGTAAATATGATAAACGGCAAATTAAGACACTTAAAAACAGTTCCCACGCTTACAGATGGAGTATTCAGATTGCTGTGAAGTTCCAGGGCCTTGGGCTGTGAAGAAGCAGATGCTTGCTGTCGTATTCATGACCATCTCACCCAAGCATGAACATCTCCATTCTCTGCATCTTTATCCTCAATCGTTCTTTGTCACAGCATTAAAGAACTAAATGTCAGGCCATATGCATATTGGCACGTTTGCCTCTCTTTGAACCTTTATGAGATACAAAGGATGAAAAAAAATACTGATGTGTCATACTTAGTATTCAAGTCTGGCACTGTGTGGACATTTGGACTACAAAAGGAATAAAATCAGCAGATTAGAAGGAACGTTGGGTTTTTCTAATCTTTGAATTTTAAAACCACATGAATGATCCTGGTGAATTAATTTAATTTTCAGTGTGTCTGCCTCCAACAAGTTTGATCTTATGAAGAAAAGGTAACAGCAGTTCTTTGGAACTTAGAAGTGAGTATATTGGATACATTTCTATGGATCTTACTTTTGTTTTAAGTGTTTATTTAAATTCCAGTTAGTTAACAAACAGTGGAATATTACTTTCTGGTAGACAATATAGTGATTCAACACTTCCATATGACACCTAGTGCTCATCACAAGCGCCCTCCTTAATCCCCATCACCTGTTTCACCCTTCCCCCCCCCCCCACCTGCCCTCTGGTAACCATCAGTTTGTTCTCTATAGTTAAAGTCTGTTTCTTGTTTTCCTCTCTTTCTCTCTCTTTACCCATTCCTTGTTTGTTTTGTTTCTTAAATTTTATGGATCTTACTTTTTAAAATACATAGAAGTTAACAAATGTAGCTATAAGCTTTAATGTTTTTTTTCTTTACCTTAAACTTAAATGTAATCTAAGCATTTTATTGAACTATTCAGTGTGACACAATAATAATAAAAAATAGTGGCCCTCGATTCTAGCATGTATCAAGAATCACCTATAGGGCTTGTTAAAACACAAATTGCTGGACCCACCCTGAGTAGGACTGGAGTGAGGTTTAAGAATTTGCTTTTATAACAGGTTCCCAGATGATGGTGTCGCAGCTGGACAGGGACCAAACCTAGAGAACCACTGTTATAGAACCTGAGCTCTAAAGCACTATGCTGTAAGTCCTCTCTGGAGCATCTTATATAATCCAGTCAACAACTCATAGATATATACTAGCATTATCTCTGTTTCTAGATAGGAAAATTGAGAATGAAGATTAAGTACATTCCTCAATTGCAAACTGCTAGAAGAGTCATAATTTGAACCCATGTCTGTCTGTCTCCATCCAATTTTTTTGGGAGTGTGTGTGTGTGTGTGTGTGTGTGTGTGTGCGTGTGAGTTCAGTTTAAAATAGTTTTACCTACATTTAAAATTCTAGTTAAAATTCAACATTAATGGAGTCCATGATTGTCTGTGAAACTCTATCCAATGGTTTCTTAGAACATGGTTTATAAATCACTGTAGAGTCCAAAATCTTAACCACTATTTCTAGCATAAGTTAAAAAGAACCATGACTAATTTATACATTCCTAGCAATCACTTAAAGACAAATCAATTAAAAACCTTGGTCTTTATTTCTATTAATTTTGGATGTGGATATCTAGTGCTGCTTATAACACTCACCGTGTTCTGAGGGTATTGTTAATTTTGAATAGTCCCTTATTAAAATAAATGTTTTTGCTTCAGAATCATTGATTAATGGTGGTGGAAGAAAATTTTCTCTCCAAATTATGATATAATATTCTCTAGTTTAATTACAATTCCAAATAATTTACTAAATGAAAAGAATTACCAAATTAATTTAAAAAATCACAGTTGGTAAATTTAAAAAATAATAATAAAAAGAAAAATATTCACAGCTGGGAACAGGACATCACACAATTATTGAGTTTGAGGAGCCTATAAACCTGAATTCTTGCATATTTCTCTCTCACGAAATACTTGGACCCTAGTTCCTATTTTTTGGCTATCCCAAAGGGACTAATTCACAAGGATCAAAGTCTTCCACATTGACCATTGCTGTTGCCTATCCTCTTCAATTTTTTAAAGTACGGCATTACTTTTAGATCAAAGCCTTTTTGAGGGTCGTCTTCTTGTTTAAGAGGCAGAGATGATATGATGGGAGAGAATTTAAAGTCCAAGGGATGTTCCATTTGGACAAAGGTAGCTCCAGTAGAGACCAAGAGAAGAAGGAAAATCTGCATCTTAGTGTTCACAGTTGTAGCTCTGATCTTGACATTTGAAGATGTCAGAAAATAACTTTGGTATTAATAGTGCATAGTTTACTTAAATGTTTTAATTCATATTCTGAGGGACTTCCTTTGTAAATCTTGCCAAAAGGTTGCTGTCTTACCTTTGCTCTTTAGGCATAGAATGCCTTAGGCATTAAGTCCTGGGTTAGCTTGGGGCTAGAGCAGTGTGTTTGCCTGGCTTCTTCCATTTTCTTTTTTCTTGGAAGCATCTTTAAAAATGAGGCTATTTCAGGGAGAAGCAAACATTACACTGTACTATTAATATTTGAGTGCTATTTAAATATTTATTAGAATATTTTTCTTTCTTCTGTGTAGTTTTAAAAGGTTTTTGGTTTTCTTAACCAATTTGATAGACTTACAGGCTCAATTTAAAATCATGTAATTAATTTTTTAATGGGGAATATTATAATTCATCTCAACAGTTCTTAATTCTAGGTAAATCTACTTTATTTGTTGAGTATGGTAAGTGTACTGGGGACTCGTCGGTGAAGTACTTCTTAGAGATCCATGCAGAATCACAGCTTTTTCCCTTTCCCCATATCAACTTGCCAGAAGTCTGTTTTACAAGCAACATAAAGGTGTCACTGTGCCATTTCTGGCACCGTCATGAATAGGGTCCTGAGGCTTTTTCTTATAGCAGAAAGAAAATACTTTATTCATCCCTGAATTTTCTAAGAAATAATTATATGTCAGAACAGGAATATACACTTCTTGGCTTTGAGAATTTTGGTCTAACTTTCCTTGATTTTTTTTCCTGGTAAATGTTTTCCCAATCTATTAGAAAACCCTCCTAGTGTCTCTACCACCATAAATGCTTTGAGTGTTGATAACCATGAATGGATAAATTGTCCCATGGCTACCTTGCTTTTAGTGACGAAATATACTTGTCATTGGGATTTTTTCCTTCAATTTTGAGCTCATGCCTCATTTTAAAGATCTTTTAACTGCATTTCTAGTTTGATAATAAAGCTGGTGCTTATTATCTATAATGTAAAAATGATTTCCCTGCTATTCTCTCACTATCGAAATTTCTGTTCTAAACATTTTTAAGTTTTTCTATGACCACATTCTCTATTCTATTTCTATTTCTATATTTTCTGTTTTCTATTCTCTTTCAGTTTTGTGTGGTCCAGTTACAAGCACTTACTCTTTTCAATCTTTCTTCAAAAGTCAGTCTTTCTAGTTCTACTGGCCTTTTTATTGGTCACTCTTGAATTCTCACATAATATGCTAATTACAAAACTATATAACTTCAATATGTTTCTGAAGCATAATATAGTTCTGACAAGACTAAGCATATTTCTGTGCATTTTATTAAAAGAGGAGCTCTCATGGGACTCTTCTCCTCGTCTTCATGCATCAACCTGGCACCAATAAATACAGAGTAATGTACTTGTATTACAAAATTCTCTTGAACCTCTGCGAATTGTGTGGTTATTTGGTTAATGTCTATCCTCTTACAAAAATGTAATTTTTTTTTCAACGTTTATTTATTTTTGGGACAGAGAGAGACAGAGCATGAACGGGCGAGGGGCAGAGAGAGAGGGAGACACAGAATCAGAAACAGGCTCCAGGCTCTGAGCCATCAGCCCAGAGCCTGACGCGGGGCTCGAACTCACGGACCGCGAGATCGTGACCTGGCTGAAGTCGGACGCTCAACCGACTGCGCCACCCAGGCGCCCCTATCCTCTTACAAAAATGTAAACAGCATGAAGGAAGGAACTATGTCTATAGTTAGACATTAAATGGAAATTATTAAATGGAAGTTAAAATGGAAATTAATGATTGAATTTTTATTTGAAAAGTCTATAGTGTTATGGCTTACAGCAAAAAAAAATCTAAAATTATTTTAGCAGTCAGCTCAGAGAAGTGTTTGAGTCAAAATAATTGAATTATCTGCCCCAGCCCTGATATTAGAATACTGTTTTATCTGTAGAGGGAAAAAAATCTTTAGGCAAAAATAATTTTGATGTTGACTAGAATATGTTAATATTTAGAATTTAGAATTTTAGAATATGTTATTATTTTTGAATTTTGTCAGACTGTACTAGTCTGCTGCCATTATAGAATAAAATAGACTGGTAGCTTAAACAATTTTCTCACAGTTCTGGAGACTACAAGTGTTAAATCAAGTTGGTGGCAAATTTGGTTTGGTTTCTGGCAAGAGTCCTTTTCCTGCCTTGCAGACAGCAGCTCCTTTGCTGTATTCTCATGTGGCCTGTCCTCTGGGTGTGTGCAGACAGGGAGAGACATTAAAGCTGCCTCTCTTATAAGGACATCAGCCCTATTGGCTTCAGATCCTACCCTTATGGCTTCATTTAACTTTAATTACCCTCCTAAAGTCCCTATCTCCAAACGCAGTCACATTGGAGATTAGGGCTTCAACATATGAATTTTAGAGGGATACAATTCAGTCCATAACAAAATTAGTTTCCACCTCAAGTAATACTCAAGCTTTATTGGAGCTCCATTTATTGATGTTGAAACATACATTTTTGGGATAGAAATGGGGAAGGGGTGCAGTGGCAATACAGCAAAGAATGATGAAGGCATTGCTTAGTTTAGATTTTCTGAATCACCATGTTCTAAGGTGTTTTTTGACACCAACAACCAGTTCTATGATTTTCCAGACACCAAGTGCTACCCAGGAATTCAACTCAATTCTAACACTAACTACCTGGAGTTAGCACAAACTCCACAGGTTAAGGAGTCTGTTTCACAAGACTGCCTCCACTTCAGATGCCAGTCACAAGTTCTGGGCTACCTCTGACAACTGGCTAAGTAGTAGGGGTTCCAACAACCTTCTGACAACTGGCTATATAGCAGGGGTTCCTACACCCCCTCCTCAGATTCAACACTTTGGTAGAAAGGCTCACAGAACTCAGGAACAAAATTTTCTGTGCGTTAACTTCACTTATATGTATTGGTTTGTTATAAAGGATACACTGCAAGAACAACTAATTAAAGAGATGCACAGTCCAAGATATGGGGGAGTAGTTGTGTGAAGCTTCCCTTCTCTGGGGGAACAATCTTTTCTTTTAGCACTTTGATATGTTTACCAACCTAGAAGCTCTCTGAAGAATCTCATTATTCAGTTTTTATAGAGGTCACTCTCCAGTCCCCTTCACCCCTCCCCACAGGAGGTCAGGAGTGGAGCTGATCAAGGTTCCAACTCGCTAATCACTTAGTCTTTCTTATGACTGTTCTCCCATCCCAAGGCTGAAGAGGGACCATACCTAAGCCACCTCATTATCATAAACTCAGATGTGACCCAAGAGAGCTGGTTATGAATTAAAAGGACAATCCTTTTGCTCAGGAAAGTTCAAGGGGTTTTGGAGGTCTATATCAGGAACTAAGGACAAAGACCAAATATATTTTTGTATTATACCACACCATTTTTAAAGTGTACTGCAGAAACAGTCATGAAAGTCAGACTTTCATTTGTAAGGATCAGACTCAAGAGAAAAAGACTCTCTGAATTCCCAAGTCCATTCTATAAATATCAAGATCCAAAATCTAGAGGACTCAAGAGCTTTAGGATGTATGCAGGAATAGATGTGAAAGCAGTTTTTCAGAATGAAATGAAGTAATATAGTTTAACCAGTTGGCTCCAAGGGGAAGAAATAGAGAAGACAGAATGAATTAAAATAAGTGAGTGTTTTTCAGAGGGCCCTGGCCTTGGGTTCTTCTGAAATTGAATCTCTGGGGAGCTGGGCACTGTCATTTCTCTCAATGATTTTGAAGATCCATGAGCAGAAAAGAGTTGTCTTCCAATGTCTATCTAGACACCAGGAAGGGATTATTCTTTTAAAATTTTCTAAACTATGATAGAGATTTGGAAACATTTTTCTTCCCAATTCTGTGTGGACTTTCATGATTGCAATTAAAATTAATTATGTGCCTTTTCAATTTCTAAACAGATGAGTGTATTTCTTTATTAAATATATTAGAGAGGACCTGGGATATGGTGGGTTTTATGGATTTTTGTAGTTTTCTCTTGCCTCCAGAAACACTATATGGTAGTCCCACCGATCTCCAGTTTTGCTTTCTGCGGTCTTAGTTACTCAACGTCAACTGTGGTCCAGAGGCAGATGATCCTCCTTCTGACATATCATCAGGAGATCAGTGGTAGCCTAACACTACGTCATAATTCCCATGTCATTCAGATAGTCACTACAGATATTAGTCTGTACAGATAGTCATTCCATAGTCACTACAGATATTAGCAAAGATAATGAACTGAGAAGAGACAGTCTTTCTAGAATGGTTTTGGAAGCCTTGAACCTTTTGCCATGACAGAATTATAGTGAATTTCCAATTCCAAACAAATCAAATGCCAGATTATGTCGTATCATACGCAGTGAAACTTCAGAGATGGTGAAGAGATTCAAACACTGTTATGAGTTGTAGTCAAACACATCAGTTTTTGGGCCCATAAATTAACAAAATGGAAACCACAGAAAATGCCTTTTGAATAAGTTTTTAAAATACTGAATAAAGGAAAATCAAGAGTGGAGTCAAGAATATTTTTTTCTGATATCTGGAATCAACCCCTTTTATCATATGCATATCTTTCTGTATGTATATTATCCATACCTTAATCTTTAGTTTTAAGGTTCTTGAGGTTTTGAAAGATCAAAGCAAGTTAAGTACCACTGCTCTGAATAGGTTCTGGAGAAACTCTGTAGCATCCCTTAGGGGAATACAAATTGGAAAATGTTTGAAAAATGTTAATCAGAAACAAGTTATGAAAACTTATTAAAATGTGCTTTCCTGGTTACAAAAAAGAATCTTCTCTCTCTAATTTCAGAGAGAGATTTTATAGTTTGATCTTTTTACCAAGTGTTGTCCGTGTTATTTTAAATGATAATATCAATTCATAATTACTGCATCACTTTTTAAAATATTTTAATTAATTTTTTCTTTGAAGAGAGGGACAGAATATGCCAGGTAGGGGCAGAGACAGAGGGAAAGGAGAGAATCCCAGGCAGGCTCCACACTATCAGTGCAGAGCCTGATGTGGGACTCGAGGGGCTCAAACTCATGAACCTTAAGATCATGACCTGAGCTGAAAACAAGAGTCAGACACTTAACTGACTAAGCCACTCAGGCACCCCCTGCTTCACTCTTTAATTAGAATAGTATAGTTGAATTTCAGATTTTAAAAAGTATCTATAGTAACTGAAAATTACAATCTTTATTGAAGCTTTCAAAATGAGCTTTCAAAATAACCATATCAGCTTTGAATTCACATAGTAGAATTATTTTTTGGTAAAATCACTCATAATGAGATCATTATGGTAACTAAAACTGTTATGAGGTCTGAGATAGAATTTCCATATTCAGAATTCCTTAACATAATGGTCTTATACTGACATTTCAAGGCACTTTCGCACTCATCAGGTATTTTCTGCATGGACTTTTCCTCTGCCCAGGCTCATGATAAGCATGAAATAGAGCCAAAGTGTTTTCCCTTAAAGGGCAGCATCAGGAGTGGATATTTGTTATCACATTTGTTCTGTCTTGCCAACTCTGCTGAGTGTGTCAACCAAGCTGGTTACATAGCAATTTAGGTCTTTGGCAGATTCTTTTGTCATTTGAATAAAGGGTGAAGGTAATGTTCTCTGTAGAAAACACCTTGCCTAATATGTCTGAAGAGCTCAAAGGCAATCTCATGGCAGTTTGGATGTGGAGGCTCGGAAATGAAATCGTGGTTAGGACATGTTCCCTGCAAACAGTAATTGGTAACAGTCTGGCTAACTACAGCTATGGTTCAATTTCCTGTCCCTTGTATGTAATTAAGTCGAGGCCCTAAACTCTCCTATAATAAGGAAAAAATTACACGTGTCATAGATCTTTATATGTTATCAGGGTTTTACTGTCAGATATGAGTGAATACTAAAACATTTTCTCAGAAAGATGATGATAATTATAGACGGGGAATATGAAATTAAATCTACTTCAATTTTCATGGTAGTAATGAGTAGAGGAAAGAAAGTTTGCAGGAGTGTACTTTTCAGGGAAGTGGCTAAATAATTTAGCACAACCTCAACATTTTCTCTATATTAAGTATAATGCATTAACTCTCACAGTATACTTTTCATTTCTTTCTGAATGACAGAAAGAGGCTTGTTATAAACATTTTTATGCTGAGTCACAATAAAAAGAAACGTGTTTAAGAAGAAGTCACAATTGGTTCATCTTTTTTAATTGAAATGGAAGAGAAATGAATGAACGTACTCAATAAATCTAAATGGCATATAATGATAATGTTAATAGCAGCAAAAACATACTACTTATTATGGACCAGGTACTGGTCTAAGGGTTATACATATATTAACTCATGTAATCCTTCCATCGGCATTGTGAAGTCATTGGTGTTATTAACCCCATTTTATAGAAAGGAGAAATGGATGGATATCTACTTTGCTATGGATTTTCTGGGTTGGCCCGATGGGATGATCAATTTTACTGGATTGTTAAACTTTTTTCTTCTTTTTAATTTTAATGTAAATATAGTCATAATCTGCATTCATTGGTGATTAAAATTGCTAAGTTATTAAGGCATACTACAGTATAGTGACTATGAACATCAGCCCTCGAGCCAAACTTCTGGGGTTTGAATAGTTGCATGATTTTGAGCAAGTTACCTAACTACCTATGCCACACTTCACTCACCTATAAAATGGGAATAATAGCAGCCACTGTATCATAGGGTTTCTGGAGGACTAAATGAGTGTTTTCTGTAAAATAGAGTAGTGCTTTGCATATTGTAACTGCTATATATGCCTGCTAGGACAACTCTCCAACTCACCAGATATAATCCCACCTTAGGGCCTTTGCACATTATCCGGTTTCTACCTGGACCACTCTTTCCCACAGGTAAGTGCAGGACTCTTTCCTTATTTCCTTTAAGTTTTTAATCAAATGCTACCTTTTGTAGAGTGCCTGGGTGGCTCAGTGGGTTAAACCTCTGAGACATCAGCTCAGGTCATGATCTCACAGTTTGTGAGTTCAAACCCTGTGTCAGGCTCTGTGCTGACAGCTCAGAGCCTGGAGCTTGCCTTGGGTTCTGTGTCTCCTTCTCTGCCTCGCCCTCATTCATGCTCTCTCTCTTTCTCTCTTACAAACAAAGATAAACATTTAAAAAAATTTTTTAAATGCTATATTTTGTGTTAGCCTTCGCTGGACACAGTCTCCAAAATTGTAATGCCCTCCTCACCTTTCCCATACTTTATCCCCTTTCCTTGCTTTATTTTTTTTTCTTATAATTTATGTATCACTTAATGTTTTCTTAGTGCTTTGTTTTACTAATTTGTGCCATTTAGAATCTGCCTCTCCTCACTACGATATGAGCTCCATGAGAATAGAGATTTCTTTCTGTTTTGCTCTGGGCTGTGTCTACTAAACCTAGAAGAGCAGTGCTGCACACTAGATGCTTAATTGCTATTTAGTCCACATATCCATGCAAGCATGCACACATGCACAAGTATTTCCTCTTAATGTAAAGGGGTATCAGATGCCATGTGATGTTATGTATTATCACTCACTTTGTATCATGAGCCATGCAGACACTGGAGTTATTATAGAGCTATCAAATCTGCTGCTAGCCTTGGTGTGAATTAGAAAAAGATGCTGCTGTCTCCAGGATGTAGCCCTAAGCTAGGACATGTGACCTGGCTAGGGAAACACAGGATAGATCTTAGGTTGTCACCTTTGTACCTGCTAGGAGTGCGAATTTCTTTTCATTGAGAGGATCAACTGAAACACTAATATGATAAATTAAAATAGTTTTTAAAAAACAAACTAAAAATTGATTAGTAAATATCTACCTACCTAATATCTATGTATCTATCTATCTAATCAACATATGCCTATCAAACATAGGGTTCAAATTTTTTCTTCATCTATTCTGATGAGGTTGGTATTTTTGTTTATGACAGCAGTAAGTTTCATTTACATTTACTTTTATTTTAAAATATTATAGAGAACATTTTTAACAGAGATCATCACATTTAAAATCAATGAAAATTTGCTTGAGATTTTCTTTTTCTTTTGAGAAAATTTTAAATGAGATGATGAGAAATTATATAATTTATAATATAATAATATAATAATTTATAATTATTATAATTATATATAATTATATATAATTAATTACATATATATTATAATTATATATATTATGTAATATATATATATAATTTATAATTATGATCATTTAAGAGTCTCTTATGGTTTGTCTACTTCCCTCTCTGTAACTTTGTTTTCCCCCCTTCCTCTCCACCTGGTCTTCTGTTGAGTTTCTCAGGATCCACGTATGAGTGAAAACATATTGTATCTGTCTTTCTCTGCCTGACTTATTTCACGTAGCACAATACTCTCCAGTTCCATCCACGTTGCTACAAATGGCCAGATTTCATTCTTTCTCACTGCCAAGTAATATTCCATTGTATATATAAACCACATCTTCTTTATCCATTCGTCAGTTCATGGGCATTTAGGCTCTTTCTGTAATTTGGCTATTGTTGAAAGAGCTGCTATAAACATTGGGGTACAAGTGCCTCTATGCATCAGCACTCCTGTATCCCTTGGGTAAATTCCTAGCAGTGCTATTGCTGGGCACAGGGTAGGTCTATTTTTAATTTTCTGAGGAACCCCCACACTGCTTTCCGACTAGCTGTACCAGTTTGTCTTCCTAACAATAGTGCAAGAAGGTTCCCGTTTCTCCACATCCTCTCCAGCATTTATAGTCTCTTGATTTGTTCATTTTAGCCACTCTGACTGGCGTGAGGTGGTATCTCAGTGTGGTTTTGATTTGTATTTCCCTGATGAGGAGTGACATTTAGCATCTTTGCATGTGCCTATTGGCCATCTGGATGTCTTTAGAGAAGTGTCTATTCATGTCTTCTGCCCATTTCTTCACTGGATTATTTGTTTTTCAGGTGTGGAGTTTGGTAAGCTCTTTATAAATTTTGGATACTAGCGCTTTGTCCAATATATCATTTGCAAATATCTTTTCCCATTCCTTCAGTTGCCTTTTAGTTTTGTTGATTGCTTCCTTTGCAGTGCAGAAGCTTTTTATCTTGATGAGGTCCCAATAGTTCATTTTTGCTTTTAATTCCCTTGCCTTTGGGGATGTGTCAAGTAAGGAATTGCTGTGGATGAGGTCAGAGAGGTTTTTTCCTGCTTTCTCCTCTAGGGTTTGGATGGTTTCCTGTCTCACATTCAGGTCCTTTATCCATTTTGAGTTTATTTTTGTGAATGGTGTGAGAAAGGGGTCTAGTTTCATCCTTCTGCATGTTGCTGTCCAGTTGTCCCAGCACCATTTGTTAAAGAGACTGTCTTTTTTCAATTGGATATTCTTTCCCGCTTTGCCAAAGATTAGTTGGCCATACTTTTGTGGGTCCAGTTCTGGGGTTTCCATTCTAATCCATTGGTCTATGTGTCTGTTTTTGTGCCAAGACCATGCTGTCTTGATGATTACAGCTTTGTAGTAGAGGCTAAAGTCTGGGATTGTGATGCCTCCCACTTTGGTGGTCTTCTTCAAAATTACTTTGGCTATTCGGGGTCTTTTGTGGTTCCATATAAATTTTAGGATTGCTTGTTCTAGCTTCGAGAAGAATGCTGGTGCAGTTGTGATTGGGATTACACTGAATGTGTAGATAGCTTTGGGTAGTATTGACATTTTAACAATATTTATTCTTCCAATCCATGAGCATGGAATGTTTTTCCATTTCTTTGTAACTTCTTCAATTTCCTTCAAAAGTTTTCTATAGTTTTCAGCATACAGACCTTTTACATCTTTGGTTAGGTTTATTCCTAGGTATTTTATGCTTCTTGGTGCAATTGTGAATGGGATCAGTTTCTTTGTCTTTCTGTTGCTTCATTATTGGTGTATAAAAATGAAACTGATTTCTGTACATAATCCTGCAACTTTGCTGAATTCATGTATCAGTTCTAGCAGACTTTTGGTGGAGTCTATCGGATTTTCCATGTATAGTATCATGTCATCTGCAAAAAGTGAAAGCTTGACTTCATCTTTGCCAATTTTGATGCCTTTGATTTCTTTCTGTTGTCTACTTGCTGATGCTAGCACTTCCAACACTATCTTAAACAACAGCGGTGAGAGTGGACATCCCTGTCGTGTTCCTGATCTCAGGGGGAAAGCTCTCAATTTTTCCCCATGAAGGATGATATTAACTGCGGGCTTTTCATAAATGGCTTTTATGATGTTTAAGTATGTTCCTTCTATCCCGATTTTCTCGAAGGTTTTTATTAAGAAAGGATGGTGAATTTTGTCAAATGCTTTTTCTGCATCGATTGACAGGATCATATGGTTCTCATCTTTTCTTTTATAAATGTGATGTATCACATTGATTGATTTGCAAATGTTGAGACAGCCCTGCAGCCCAGGAATGAATCCCACTTGATCATGGTGAATAATTCTTTTTATATGCTGTTGAATTCGATTTGCTAGTATCTTATTGACAATTTTTGCATCCATATTCATCAGGGATATTGGGCTGTAGTTCTCTTTTTTACTGGGTCTCTGGTTTCGGAATCAAAGTAATGTTGACTTCATAGAATGAGTCTGGAAGTTTTCCTTCCCTTCCTATTTTTTGGAACAGCTTGAGCAGGATAGGTATTATCTCTGCTTTAAATGTCTGGTAGAATTACCCTGGGAAGCCATTTGGTCCTGAACTCTTATTTGTTAGGAGATTTTGATAACTGATTCAATTTTGTCACTGGTTATGGGTCTGTTCAAGTTTTCTATTTCTTCCTGTTTGAGTTTTGGAAGTGCGTGGGTGCTTAGGAATTTGTCCATTTCTTCCAGGTTGTCCAGTTTGTTGGCATATAATTTTTCATAGTATTCCCTGATAATTGTATTTCTGAGCGATTGGTTGTAATTATTCCATTTTCATTCGTGATTTTATCTATTTGGGTCATCTCCCTTTTCTTTTTGAGAAGCCTGGCTAGAGGTTTATCAATATTGTTTATTTTTTTCAAAAAACCAACTCTTGGTTTCATTGATCTGCTCTACAGTTTTTTTAGATTCTATATTGTTTATTTCTACTCTGATCATTATTATTTCTCTTCTTCTACTGGGTTTGGGGTGTCTTTGCTGTTCTGCTTCTATTTCCTTTAGGTGTGCTGTTAGATTTTGTATTTGGGATTTTTCTTGTTTCTTGAGATAGGCTTGGATTGCAATGTATTTTCCTCTCAGGACTGCCTTCGCTGCATCCCAAAGTGTTTGGATTGTTGTATTTTCATTTTCATTTGTTGCAATATATTTTTAAATTTCTTCTCTAATTGCCTGGTTGAGCCATTCATTCTTTAGTAGGATGTTCTTCAACCTCCATGCTTTTGGAGGTTTTCCAGACTTTTTCCTGAGGTTGATTTCAAGTTTCATAGCATTGCAGTCTGAAAGTGTGCATTCTATGATCTCAATTCTTTTATACTTATGAAGGGCTGTTTTGTGACCCACTATGTGATCTATCTTGGAGAATGTTCCATGTGCACTCAAGAAGAAAGTATATTCCGTTGCTTTGGGATGCAGAGTTCTAAATATATCTGTCAAGTCCATCTGTTCCAATGTATCATTCAGGGCCCTTGTTTCTTTATTGATTCTCTTTCAAATGGTCTATCCATTGTTGTAAGTGGAGTATTAAAGTACCCTGTAATTACCACATTCTTATCAATAAGGTTGCTTATGTTTGTGATTAATGGTTTTATATATTTGGGTGCTTTTGAATTCAGTGCATAGAGATTTAAAATTGTTGGCTCTTCCTGATGGATAGACCCTGTAATTATTATATAATGCCCTTCTTCATCTCTTGTTACAGCCTGTAATTTAAAGTCTAGTTTGTCTGATATAAATATGGCTATTCCAGTGCTCTTTTGACTTCAAGTAGCATGATAGATAGTTCTCCATCCCCTCATTTCAGTCTGAAGGTGTCCTCAGGTCTGAAATGAGTCTCTTGTAGACAGCAAATAGATGGGTCTTGTTTTTTTTTATCCATTCTGATACCCTATGTTTTTTGGTTGGAGCATTTAGTTCATGTACATTCAGTGTTATTATTGAAAGATATGGGTTTAGAGTCATTGTGATATCTGTAGATTTCATGCTTGTAGTGGTGTCTCTGGTACTTTGTGGTCCTTGCAACATTTCACTCACAGAGTCCACCTTAGGATGTCTTGTAGGGCTGGTTTAGTGGTGATGAATTCCTTCAGTTTTTGTTTGTTTGGGAAAACCTTTATCTCTCCTTCTATTCTGAATCACAGACTTGTTGGATATTTTTTCTGTTCATCACATTGAAGATTTCTTGCCATCCCCTTCTGGCCTGCCAAAACTCAGTAGATAGGTCTGTCAGTAGTCTTATTGGTCTCCCTTTACATGTTAGAGGGTGTTTATCCCTAGCTGCTTTCAGAATTCTCTCTTTATCCTTGTGTTTCGCCAGTTTCACTATGATATGTTGTGCAGAAGAGTGATTCAGGTTATGTCTGAAGGGAGTTCTCTCTGCCTCTTGGATTTCATTGCCTTTTTCCTTCCCCATATCAGGGAAGTTCTCAGCTATGATTTGTTCAAGTACACCTTCAGCCCCTTTCTCTCTCTCTTCTTCTTCTGGAATTCCTATGATACGGATATTATTCTGTTTGATTGCATCACTTAGTTCTCTAATTCTCCCCTCATACTTCTGGATTTTTTATCTCTCTTTTTCTCATCTTCCTCTTTTTCCATAATTTTTAAATTTATATTTATATTTGAAAGAGACAGAGCATGAGTGGGGGAGGGGCAGAGAGAGAGGGAGACACAGACTCCGAAGCAGGCTCCAGGCTCTGAGCTGTCAGCACAGAGCCTGATGTGGAGCCAAACCCACGAACCATGAGATCATGACCTGAGCCAAAGTTGGACATGTAACTGATTGAGCCACCCAGATGCCCCTAATTTTATCTTCTAATTCACCTATTCTCCCCTCCGAATTGAGATTTTCTTTTTAATGCAAGGAGATTTTTTGCCAGGAGGAATCAGCGTTGGCTCTTTGGTGTTTTAATTCAAAATTGTCCCCTTATAGTCCAGTTTGAAATTTTTACTTTATATTTTGAATCACCGAGGACAAACTGGACATCTCTATAATAGGAAAGTTCAAGAGCTATGTTTTCTGTCCTCAGCCTAGAAATACAAGGTAGAACCTGATTCTGTTTTGAAATCTGCCTACATTAGAATACCTAAGTTACATCAGTAATTAAAACAACCCATATATTTTTTCTGTCCATTTTTTCTATACCAGTGTACATAGTTTATTTTTGTCCCTGATAATTTACACTTAATTCCTTCGCCTAGAGAATTTTTCTCCACACTTAGAAAAAAAAAATCATAAGTTGCCATAAAACACAAAATGTGTATATATTGCACTGGAGTGCCAGTGCTCTCTGAGAGTTTTTTCTCCATTCTTGGCTAGGAGCCTACATGACTTGTAAAAACATCAATGGCTATCATTGAGGGCTTCGAATCTCTGCAAGCTCAAACTTCCCGTGTGTACTTAATATTTCTCTGATTCAACATTGAAATTTCTATCCAGTTGTCTTATACCTACACACCCCCTGCAGTCGCTTCACTTGTACGTTTTCCGGAGTTCAGTATTGCTTTCTTTCCTACACTCTTTCTCTTGGATTAACATGGGTGTTGCAAATTGCAGTTCAGGGGTCAGTCCAACCTGAGCTAGACCTATCTTTACCTTAGAATTTCAGCATTGTCTGGGGTTCAAGCAATTGAAGACACGTGCACCCAGTCTTCCAGGAAGTCAGAGAACTTTCAAATAAGTGATATGTTAAAAATATTTAGTTTCCTAATTCTAATCCATGAATCTTTTAATTTACCTTGATGTCTTTAATTTCTCATAGCAATATTTTGTAGCTTTCCTGTAGAGATCTTGGACATATGTTATCAGATTTATTACAAGGCATCTAATAATTGTGTTGCTATTATAAATGGTATTAAAATCATTATTGTTTTCTAGTAGTTGCTACACCATACACAAATGTTAATTCATGCTGGATAGAAGACACAAGTGTGAAAGGCAAAACCAAAAAACCTTGAGAAGATAACACAGGATAATATTTTTATTATCTTAGGCTAAGGAGAGGTGTTTTTAATGAAACATAAAAATTGTAAACCATAAAGAAAAAAATCAATAAATCTGTCTACACGAAAATTAACCCTTTAGTGTTAAAAGCACAAACAAAAAGAGTGGGAAGACCAGCAAATACAATACATGGAGCCACTTTGTGTGCTGCTCTGTGGAACGGAATGGAATCTATCCCTGTTGGCAGTCACCTCAAAGGAGGGGGTGGGCAAGGGGAGGAGAGAATCAGTCATTCTCACAGCTGGTAACTGGCTTGTCACAGATCCAAGTTCCTAACCTGTACTAAATTAAAGCATGCTGCTGCCCATTAAAATGTAGCATTACTGAATAACTAAAATAGGTTTGAAACACGAAATAAATCATGATATTAATTGTGGAAGAAAAAGAACATTCAAAGAGAGGATACTCATTAAGAGTGGAAGGATGAGTAAGTGTAAATAAATAAGAATAAGAAAGGGCACATAAGGCATGGGAGACAGAGGGAACACCATATGCTTAGGTATTTCAGAGATGTGAGGTTGTAGGCTATGGTGTAAGGTGTTTTGGGAAGAATACTGAAAGAAAAGAGCATACTAGGAGGTATCACAATAGACATTTAGGCTTAATTTAAGTTTTAGGTTGCTGGCTAGCATTACTCATCCTAATATAGCCATCAGAAGCTTATTAAGATTGAATAGGAGATAAAAATCTGGTAATCCATTTAAAACTAATTATAAAGTGCCAAAGTTTACACATAATTTGCTTTAAGACATATAAACTACAATCACATTAAGATTATATACGCATAAAACATTGATTTCACTTGTATTCTATCCAGTTTGCCTGAGGTAGGGATTCACAGTCAGTGGTCAGGTCATTATGTTTATCTCTTAAAATACCCACAGGAGTAGGTGACTCTTATTAGTATCATTTATCACAAGTAGGGGGAGGTTGAGATTCTTCTAAGTAGACTGTAAGAAAGACGACGTTTGATAGGTTGATTGGGGCCTGATTTTGAAAGTCCTGGGATGACATGTGAAGTAAAGCATTTAGATTACATTGGAGAGTTATTTTAGTTCACATCTCTGTTGCTGGAAGAAATCA
Source organism: Herpailurus yagouaroundi (assembly GCF_014898765.1). NCBI lineage: Eukaryota > Metazoa > Chordata > Mammalia > Carnivora > Felidae > Herpailurus > Herpailurus yagouaroundi. Next base: position 19,925,253 of record NW_024412405.1, read on the forward strand.
GGCAGCAACATGAGGACAAGAGATTGGAATACAGGAGACCATCTACAAGGAGGTTGCGAAGTGACAATGGCCTGAATTCAGGTCATATCATGAAAATGGATAAAGACGGATTAATAAGAACCTGCAGACGTAGAGCAGCAGAATGGGGTAACTAAACACAAGAGGGAAGTTAGGGGGGGGAGGAATTTAAAAAATGATTCCCTGGGGGGCTTATAATTGGTAGGATGATGGCACCGAATACGGTGGAACTCACAGAGAGGAATCGAGTATTGGGGGAAAATAATGAATTCAGCTTTGGACAATTGTGTATTTAAGGTATTCCTGGGACACCTGTGGGGTGAGGCTTAATGATGATAATTAAAGTAAATATAACACTTATCAAGTGCTTACTTGTTGCTGGGCACTGGGGTGGGCTGCGTGTAATTTCTCAATTCAAGGAGGATGGAAGTGAGGCTTATTGAAGATGTAATTCGGCCTATGCGTGGTGGCTGGGAGTTGAGCACAGACACTCTGACTCCAAAGCCTGTATACACCTCCTTAGTCACTGCACCAAACAGCCCCCAGGGCTTAGAAGGGATGCCAGGGATAGAGATGGGGATTTGCGAGCTATTAGTTTATAAGTGATCCCTGCGGGTGTGAAAGGAGATGAGTTTTCCTAGGGAGAGATTACAGAGGGAGAATGCTGGCGGAACACATCTATACAACTTAAGCAGAATAAAGTGATTATAGACATTTAATGTCATGCAATGTTGTAAGACTGCTTTACATTGATTTCCTGTTGCAAGCAAATGGCTTTCTGAGTGTAGTGATGTCCCTTTGTTCAATGTAGTTCATCTCTCATTTATTCTTTGGAAATGAAGCCAGTTTAACAATATGTATGACTAATTCTTTTCTTAAGAAATAGAGTTGAAGAGGTGGCCATCTGCATTGCCTTCTGACAGCAGGTTAAAAGGAAAAGATTGGGGTGAGATGAACTGTCTCTATTTCCCTGTAAGGCTATGATTATTTGCTTCTTTATTTCATTTGGTATAGCTAGATTTATTCACTATTGATTGGGATGATTGATTAGGAAAGAAAAACTATAGGAAATTATTGCATAAAAAAAGGAAAAAAACATGTTTTTGATGTAACTCTATAGACTGATTTAGAGTCATTATTGTTAGTGCAATATCAAGAAATAAAAATGCTTCCTTGTTTCATAGTGCTCCTCAGCCTATTTTTCAAATTTATTTCAAGAAATTCTTTTCCAGTCATTTCACTAACTCAGAATAAAAGTGACAATATATTTTGAAGGATCCAGAGGTCTCTAACGTATATTGTCACTACCCCTAGTTTCTAGTACATTCCTTAGTACAAATAATCTGCCACTGGGCATTATTTGTTAGAAGGTCAAGACTATTTTTGGTCTTTCAGGATGCAGAAACCCTCATTAAAATGAAAATAGCTCTGGAAGGAGTAACAGTTCAAGTTTGAGCTTCTCAACCTTGATTATATGTCAGCGTTACTACCTTGGGGGCTTCAAACAATAGCAGTGCCAAGACTTCACTTCTAGCAGATAATGATTTAATTGGATTGGGGTGGATTTGAACAGTGGTTTGTTTGTTTGTCTGTTTTTCCTTTCTTGGCTTACGGGAGAAGTTGGTCTCATAGTTCTGGATGCCAGAAGTCCAAAATCAATGTCAGTGGGCTGTGCTGTCTCTGGTGGCTCTAAGGGAGAAACAATCCTTGCACGTTCCAGCTTTCGTTGGCTACGGGTTATTCCTTGGCTTGGGGCTATATGACTCCAATCCCTGTCTGTGTGTTTCCATGGCCTTTTCCTCTATGTGCTTAATCTCCCTCTGCCTTTCTCTTCTAAGACACCTTTCATTGGATTTAGGGCCCACCTGCATACTCCAAGATCTCTCAAGATCCTTAATATCTGCAAAGACCTTTTATTCTATGTAAGGTCACATTCAAAGGTAATGTGGACTGAATCGTGTCCTCCCAAAATTCATCTATTGAAACCCTAACCTCTAATATGATGGTATTTGGAGACAGTGCCATTGGCAGTTAATTAGGTTTAGATGAAGTAATGAGGGCAGAGTCCTCCCAGTGGGTTTAGCATTTTTATAAGAAGGGACACCAGAGAGCTCTCTCTCTCTCTCCCACTCCGTTGTGAAGACAAAGAAGAAGGCAGCCGTCTGCAAGCCAGGGACAGTGTTCTTACTGGGAACTGAATCTCCTGGCATGTTCATGAAAGATTTCTAGCTTCTAGGACTGTGAGAAAATAAAATGCCTGTTGTCTAAGCTAGCCAGTCTATGGTAGTTTGTTTTGGCAGCCAGAGCTTATGAAGACAATAGGTTGCAGGAGTGAGGCGGTAGACAACACCTCTTGGGGGGGGGGGGGCAGCTATTCAAATCCTGCTTTTGATATTACCTGAAGCTCTTACGTATCACGTACAATTGGTATCACCTGAACCCCAGGCCAGGCTCATATAATAGAAAACCAAACTTCAGCAGACTCTTTTTCTTTCCTCCTACAATTCTTGGACACTGGTATTTTTAAAACTACCCATGGTCATATATTGAAAAAAAAAATCATATATTAAAAAGAAATGGAAACCAATTTGACAATAAACTTCATATTTTGAAAAAAAATAAAACTACCCACGGGATTCTAATTCACAGCTGAGTGAACACACATGATTGGATAGTCGAATCAGATTTTCATAAATCCAATATCCTACTCATTATCCACTTTTCCTAAATACTTTCTTTCTTTCTTTTTTTTTATTTTTTTTTCAACGTTTTTATTTATTTTTGGGACAGAGAGAGACAGAGCATGAACGGGCGAGGGGCAGAGAGAGAGGGAGACACAGAATCGGAAACAGGCTCCAGGCTCCGAGCCATCAGCCCAGAGCCCGACGCGGGGCTCGAACTCACGGACCGCGAGATCGTGACCTGGCTGAAGTCGGACGCTCAACCGACTGCGCCACCCAGGCGCCCCCCTAAATACTTTCAAAGATAACAGGCCATCAGGAGGTGCAGACAGAGCAAAGAGAGGTGTGGGGACTTATAAGTGGATCCTCAGGTCCTTTCTTGCCTTAATGGATATGAGCTTTATATCCAAATAATAGATGATACGTCCATGTGAGTTTGCAGGAATCGCCTCCCATGCTAGGGTATTCAAACTATTAAGCAGACAAATTTCATATGTGATGTAGCACATGTAACATTATCCATGGCTTATAGATCCTAGGTTTTGTTTTGTTTTTATTTATTTTTTTTTTTTACTTTCAGCAATTGTTAACCAGGGATAGCTTGCTAACGGCATTTCAGACAAAAAGTGTGTTTCTCCTATTAAATATTATTGGTCTATTTATCTGGAGGTCCAGTTGACATGAGGATTAAACAATGTCACCTGCCTTTTTTCATCCCCTCCAGTGTGCCCCTTCCCTCATTCATCATCCTGCCCTGCCATAGATCAGAGGTTAGCTGCATTAATTTTTTTCTCACAACAACCAATGTTGAGATCCAGCAATTTGGTGGGAATTGATAGCTTGACTGGAGAGGTGCTAGATAGTAGCAGAAATGGAGGTGGAAAAAATGATGCCATGAGAAACATTGCCTGTTATCAGTCTTGTTTAGGGCTGTCATTTATGTAACAGATATTCACTGATCACCCATTATGTACTAGCCACTGGGATGTTGGGGTAAAAAAGACAGATAGAGTCCCTTATGGGCAGATAACAACGAATTAAGTAAGCATGTAAGAAAATTAATTGTGATAAGAGCTATGGAGAAATTAAGAGGGCAGCGAAAGAAATAAACTGGAGGAATTCTGCGATGCAGTCAGGGAAGGCTTCTCCAGGGAGGTGACCCTTGAGCTGAGAAACTGTAGCATGAGAATGAGCCTTTTACTGGAAGGGCTGAGAAGAAAGTTCTCTGGGCAGAAAAGGGAAAGGGATTAGCATCTTCTTTCAGCAACAGAAAGGAGGCCAGTGTGGCTAGAACATGGTGTTCGTGGAGAGTAGATGAGCTGGGGGCAGCATTCAGACCATGCAAGGACTTTGCAGCCAGGGATCTAGATTCAGAGTTTGTTCTCCTAGCTATGGGAAGCTGGTGAGGATTACGAGGTGTCTTGAAGTGGAGGAGTGAAAGCAATTCTGGATCCATTTTCTGTTTAATAGCCTCAAATATTAACCGGGGGTGCTTGTCCTTTGATCTGAGGGCACTTATCAGAGATGATTTTGGAGAAAACCAATAGTTCCTTAACCAGTGGCTGCGTTTGCTGCCAGAAAAACTTTGCTGGCCAGGAAAATACAAATTCCTTCAAGGGGGAGGTCTAGACATGCTTCTGCATGGGGTAAGGAAGGAGTGTGCATGCCCATTTGTAAAAGTGGGGCAAATAATAGAGATAGAAATACTTGGTGTTAGTGTCGGGTTAGAATTTTCCGCATGAAACCTGAAAATGGGAAAACGTTTTGATCTATCTCTCATAATTTAGAATCACATTAAAACTAACTGCACAAAGAATTGAAATGCATGCAGGAATTGAAACATATCTATCATTTCATACTTAATGCAATACTTTGGTTAAGTTCTTTGTTGTAGTAGAAGCAAAAAAAAAAAAAGATACAGTAGACAAGCCAAAATAATTTACATAAAACACAATGGAAAGTGGCTGAGAAGAGGACAATTTTGGAAAATGATCTCTCCAGGAATGCTGCCAAGGTAAGTGGCAGTAGATATTGATTATATAGACCTGTCATGGATTGGTCTAACCAGTCATTCTGAAAATTGAATTGGATTTTTCTTCCTGAAATGATGTTTTTGAAGCTGTGCCAAATGCAATCTCTCTTCCCACCCATTCTGGTTTGTGTCCGCTTTTCAGACTTAATAATGCTCAGACATTTATAATGTTGGTCACAGGAAAGTCTTTCTGTGTGCCCGGAGCAAACTGATTATGTTACATCATTCTACATGACAATTTCCCTCACTTTAAAAATATTATATATTCTGCAATAGTGGATATATAATATGCAACACAGTGTGGGAAGAAGTGAAGCA
>NW_024412405.1:19930401-19954009 GCF_014898765.1 Herpailurus yagouaroundi
GGGGAGAGGGGCAGACGGAGAGAGAGAGAGAGAGAGAGAGAGGGAGGAAGGGAGGGAGGGGGACAGAGAGAGAGAGAGAGAGAGAGACAGAGAGAGAGATCTTTTTAAAATATTTACTTATTTTTGAGAGATAGAGCACACGTAGGGGAGGGACAGGGAGAGAGGGAGACACCAGAATCTGAAGCAGGCTTCAGGCTTCAAGCTGTCAGTGTAGAGCCCAACGCGGGGCTCAAACCCACAAACCATGAGATTATGACCTGAGCCAAATTCACACGCTCAACCAACTGAGCCACCCAGACACCGAGAAAGAGAGAGAGAGAGAGAGAGAGAGAGAGAGAGAGAGAGAGAGAGAGAGAGAGAGAATCTTAAGCAGGCTCCACACTCAGTGCAGAGTCTGATGCAGGGCTCCATCCCAAGACCCTGGGATCATGACCTGAGCTGAAATCAAGAGTCAGATGCTTAACCAGCTGAGCCGCCCAGGTGCCCCAAACTTGGAAACTTTTAAGAGTAAAAGGGGATGCTATAATTACATTTGTATGAGAGGCTTAATGTAGAGACGTTCTAGACAAAACTGTATGTGTGTTTATCCTATAAAGACGAGGAGACATAAGAATCCGGGTGAAAACAAAATGTTGGTGACAGGTAGGTATTTATTTTAGAGACAAAAGTCAAAATGAGGCTTCACAATAGGATGAGTGAAATGGTGGTTTGTGGAATGGGGCACAACAAAATTTGGAGGCCAGTAAGAAAGGCTGGTAACAACATGCTTGGATGTAAAATTTACTCAGCATACTGAAGGAGACTAACAAGTTGATCAAGTGTAACCTTCAACTCTATGCAGAAAATATATGAGTAAAAGATGATTGAATCCATAACTAGTGTCCTGTGATATGGGAGAAATTCAAAAATATAAACAATTTTACTAAGAGGTAAATGACTACCATGAAGCTTACAGATGCAGCCTGGTCTGGTTCAGGAGTTCTTACTGATGATGTACTATTCAGGCAGGCCTGGGAAGATGGATAGGTATTACAGAAACAAAACAAAACATAAAGATGGTGGATATTACAAATATAAGGAATGGTAAGATGCAAAATGTATATAAATACAATAATCTGGCTCAGATAGTAATGAATGGGAGTTTCAGGAAATAGTGAGTTTTGAAAGACAGACTGTTACCAACTCCTAGAACAGCCCTAAGATTCAAAATACGCCAGCCCTGAACTGGGGAATATCTCACTAAAATTTATACTTGCTAACAAAAGCAAACTGAAGTTTGGAAATTCATCGGCTGAATCTGAGTGTTAAGATCTTGACGGTAATAATCTGGTTCAGAATGCAAAACTCTTACCATTACAATCAGCTTTATTACATTAATCGTCTTCCACTGATTGTGAGCCCACTGTTTTTTACACAGAATCTGAAGCAGGCTCCAGGCTGTGAGCTGTCAGCACAGAGCCCGATGCGGGGCTCGAACTCACAAACCACAAGATCATGACCTGAGCCGAAGTCTTACACTTAACTGATTGAGCCTCCCAGGTGCCCCTGGGAGTCCACTGTTTAACCATAAGTTGGTTAAGGTTACCCTATGATTTGAGTTATGCATAAGATTGTGTCAAACCTCCTGTCACACTTCATACAGGAATGTTAGTGCTTCTCAAGATCCAAGTTTGGCTTGGAGTCCAAACTTCGTTAAGCCTTTTTTCTGCCCCAGCCTGCTGGCAACGGTTCGCCATCTCCTGTCCCCAGTGGCTGGAGGCTGGCATAGCTGTGCACACTTAGCCGCATTCTGGGCTGGGTTGCGTCAGGATGAACAAGCTTCCATGGCATGTGAGAAGGCTCTGGGGAGAATGCCCCAGGATTGGGGTACAGGCATGTAGGGTGGCTCTGGTTAGTATGTTCAGGCTTGGTGGAGCTGTCTCCACAGATGTGCTGGAAATTGGAGGCGGACTGATGAAGTATAACCAGAGCAACAGGCATGTACCCATAAGGTACTTTGACAAAATGGGTCTATCCTGGTTGTGGATAAGGTTTACATTGCAGAAAATTAATATTAATTATTGTATTAATGTTACTTATTTATTATGTATTATATTGCTAAAAGGCTTTTCATTGTCCCAAATTTCTCATAGGACATTTTATTTTGTAGGCTCCAGACACTTCAAAAATTGATCTTCCCAGCCTACTACCTCATCCGTTAACTCCCTTCACGTGCTTCTCTTTCAGATACCCTCCACTGGGGCTTTTCTATGTAATTGAATATCCTAATATTATCAGCCAGAACAGTTTAACTTTCTATTTCTAATGAGAATCTGGACTCACAGTGGCCTCAACCCAAATGATTGATGTTCTTGTTGAAGACACAGTCCTCCATTGCTGTTACTACCCAGAAGCACCAGAGAACTGGCCAAAATTTGAAAGGTCTTTATCCCATTCCTTCTCAGTCCTAGGTAGGTTGAATGGAGCAGTTTTGAGATTTATTTTCCGTCTTCTATGAATGATGCCTCCTATGCCCAGCCCGATAACTTCCTAATGGCAAAAGGGAAAATATGCTGTTTTGACTTTAAATAGTTTCTCCACCACCCCCACCAAAGCTCAGAGAAGTTAAGTAATTTCCAACTCATGTAAATAATGACTGTCAGAGTTGGGGTTCAGATGTGCTTATGTTTCTCTGACAACAAAGCCCCGTGCCAAATATGTCACTGTTATACCATATCGCTTTCTTAAAAATAATGTCATGCTGACATTTAATGCACACATTTGCAATTAATTATTAGCCCTTTCTTCCCTAGCTAGGATTGGCTGGAAAGCCTTTCATCAAAAACAGAAAATTATAATTTTCGATTAAACCAGTCTAGCTAATTATCAAATTCAACACGTTGAGACCGAGGAAAACTGCTTTTCATAGTTGATATATCAATTGCTTTTACATCATCTCAGTATTAAATTCAGCTGCATTTTGCTTTTTACATTTTTGCTTTTTGCATTTTTGACAAATGGGATACAGAAGATCAGTAAGTTTCCTAAACTACAAAGGAGTTGGATCGAGGGTCTGTGCATTTAGGTCAAGTATGCTCCGTGCCAAAAATAACGTGGGAAGGAAAGGATTTACATTATGTGTGAGTCTTTAGCATAATTTTTCTTGAACTTCCTGTAATAAAACTGAGGATAACATTTTTCTAGTTTCCCTTTCTCAATTGATTTTATATATTGAACCTCACAGTTAATGTATATGCTTACTTGTACATTCACATATTTATACATAAAAGGAGTCATATTGACTGACTTTATATTTCTTTGGATATGTTTTCTGTTATCAAAAAATAGTTTCCAAGACAAAAAAAATACAAAATTTTAAACTATTTAGAAAATTTTATATTTTATTATGTCATCACTGCATTTTAAACATTTAAAAAAAATTAATGTTTATTTATTTATTTACTTACTGACTTATTGAGAGAGAGACAGAGTATGAGCAGAGGAGGGGCAGAGAGGGAGGGAGACACAGAGTCTGAAGTAGGCTCCAGGCTCTGAGCTTTTAGCACAGAGCCTGATGCGAGGCTCCAACTCATGAACCACAAGATCATGACCTGGGCAAATTTAGACACTTAACCGACTGAGCCACCCAGGCACCCCTTGGCATCACTGCATTTTAGCATGTAAGTTCACAGATGAGAAGGAAAAAATAATAAAATACATAACACAAAATATTGAGTTACATTCAAAACATAGATGTAATAAGGAAAAGAAAATGTAATATTACTATTATATAATTAAGAATTTCAGAATTGCTTTGACTCTTATTTCATTGTATAGCACCTATGTGCTTATCACAGAACTTAAAAAGAAAGATATTTGTTTACACATAGAGCTGTTAATGTGATGCTATCTTTTGGCTGTGTTTGTTCATATAATGTGTGTCTTTGATTATTAGTATATTTAGCTAGTAAACCTAGCTTTATGAATAAGCAAGTACCTTTTCGTGTGTGTGTGTGTGTGTGTGTGTGTGTGTGTGTGTGTGTAATTCCTGACAGAATTCTTCAAAATGCTCCAAATGAGAGTCCTTGAAATTAAGTCCTGAGGAAAAAATATTTCCAGGCTCTGACATTCTAAAGTCAACATTTTTTTTCCTCCAAAGCAAAGTAATTGTGTTGATATTGAGGTATCAATGGAAAAAAAATAGGTTTGGCCTCCTAGAAATACAGTTTAATAATTGCCATTCCTGTCATTATAGGAACAATAATACACTTTGTTTTTTTTTTTTCCAAAAAGATTAAGGACACGGCTACATTTATTGCAAGTGGCACTTCAAAACTGCACAAAATGATACATGTTCTTTTGAAGGCATCTTATCAATGACTATTGATTCAACCCAGAAACTGGATTTAATAATGACTGCTTTGCTAAGTACATGTCACAGTAAAGTCTCTGAACCAGCAATCTTTAAATGAGTAGGCTATACCTGCATTGGCACCTTTTCTTAAGACTACTCCATAAGGCTTTCAGCTTATCAAAATACTGTTTACTTAAATTGGCTAAAGATAAATTGTGTTGTGTTTTCTCTAACATTCATAGTTGGCATATCTTTGAATTTCTACCATTATGATGATGAACATTAGTTTAATGAGCATTGGCTTTTTCTTAGATTTTAGGCTGAAATGTGTATTCTTGATCTATGGAAAAAAATGTATGTTTGGTTTCCAAATCATGCAGTTAAGAAATTAATCTAGTAGCTTAAAAAGCTGAAAATTTTGGAGTAAATGTATAATCTCACTGACATTCTTTGTGTATTTTATCTTTAATGTTTTATATTAATTGCATAAAACTCTTTATTATCTGAATTTCCTATGAAAAACATTTATTTTAGGAAATAATACCAACATATTAGAGCAACTAAAAATTATTGAGTATAAATTTCCTACATTCTGCTTTTGTTAAAACAACTGAACGATCTGGTATTGTCCAGCTTATACTATCTCCCAAACAAATTTTGGCTTTTCTCCTCTTAAATAGAGGCAACAGCCAAATAAGGAAGGTTTTAAGTGGAATTGTATCAAGAACTGTGAAGTTTGAGGTTTTTAGCTGACTTGCAGGCTAGTAAGGTAAACTGCTGTGGTTACATGGCTTGCTGGCAGAAGCCACAAGATTCCTGTGACAGAGACAAAAAAACATTACTACTCCCAGCAGAGCAGTAGTTCAAGTATCACCATTTCCTACAGTTCTCCACATCTCCAAGTTTCTTCATTGTCTCCCTGATCCTACATGGTGAAGAAGAGAGGGCCAGGTATTATCTGCACCTACACTGGGCTGTGTTACAGGAGAGGACCCCTGAGTTTGGAACTTGAGTCTCTTCTTACAGGCAGTTAGCAAACCCACCCTTTGCTGCAGAGAGACACTATCTCTATCTTCCAAGGCTGTTCACTGTCCAAATGTGACCAAAGGATACCAGTGCTCTTTATGCAGAATGTGGAGAAACCCAAGATACCTCTGCAGCACTGTCTCCCAGGAAACTGGTTTATATATGAATTTCTGGATCCCAAGAAATTGTGTAAATAGTTTTGTGGAGTAGGAGAATCCTGTGAAAGTATGGATCAAGTTGAGAAATGGATGTATCAACCTTCCAGTCAGAATTTTCATTGGTAGATTCGACACTGGGATGGCATTTGTACTTCACTGTCTACATTAGGTTATTATGAATTAACATGAATCATCACAGCTGACTTCAGCCACTCTGAGTTGAATTGGGATCAATTTATATACTTTAACCTGTGATTGATGGCTAAAAAACATGATTCAGAGCTGTAATAAGTGATTCTTTTTTTTTCAATTAAAAAAAAACATTCATTTATTTTTGAGAGAGAGAGAGAGCGAGCGAGCAGGGAAAGGGCAGAGAGGAAGAGAGAGAATCCCAAGCAGGCTCCAAGCTGTCAACATAGAGCCTGACTTGAGGCTCGAACTTATGAACTATGAGATCATGACCTGAGCCAAAATCAGGAGTTGGTTGCTTAACCAACTGAACCACCCAGGTGACCCTGTGATAAATGATTCTTAACATATATTTCCTTCAGGGGACTATTTCTGTTAAATCACTGCCATATTATCTAAAATCTTCCAGATACCACCAGCATCTATTTAATTCTTGGTTTTACATTTAGGATTAATTAATTAAGCATACATTATCTCAACTAATTCAGTGCATCTCAAAGTTTAAAAAAATGAACCAATTGGAGGATAGAATTAGGAAGCATCCAACTATTAATTGATTTTTAATTTGATGTTTTGTACACTGTCACTCACATTTCCTCATTTTATAAAAATTCTAAATTTTTCTCATTTTCTAAAATTATTTTATGCTCCTATGAGTTTCTAAATAATGTTTATTTCTTTTATAAGACTAAAATAGAGATTTTTCTGGGCCCCTGGGTGGCTCAGTCAGGCCTCCAACTTTGGCCCAGGTCATGAGCTCGTGTTCGTGAGTTCTAGCCCCACATTGGGTTCTCTGCTGTCAATACAGAGCCTGCATTAGCTCCCCTGTCTCCCTGTCTGCCCCCACCCCACCCCCGCCCCCCGTCTTGTGTGCACCACTGCTCATGTGGTATGCACATACACTCTCTCTCAAAAATAAATAAACATTTTTTTAAAAATTAAAAAAAATAGGAGCACCTGGGTGGCTCAGTCGGTTAAGCGTCTGACTTTGGCTCAGGTCATGATCTCTCAGTTTGTGGGTTCAAGCCCCACATCTGGCTCTGTGCTGACAGCTCAGAGCCTGAGCCTGCTTTGGATTCTGTGTCTCCCTCTTTCTCTGGCCCTCCCCCACTCACTCTCTCAAAAGTGAATAAACATTTAAAAAAATAATTGAAAAATAAAATAGATTTCCTTGGCCTTCATGTCATGCTAATATTTTTTAACAGCTTTGAGAGAATTTATAGCCACTAATTTTTCCCATTTTAAATGTACAGTTTGGGGGCGTCTGGGTGGCTCAGTTGGTTAAGCATCTGACTTCAGCTCAGGTCATGATCTTGCAGTTCGTGGATTTGAGCTCTGTGTGGTGGGCTCTGTGCTGACAGCTCAGAGCCTGGAGCCTGCTTCTGATTCTGTGTCTCCCTCTCTCTCTGCCCTTCCACCACTCGTACTCTGTTTCTGTCTCTGTCAAAAATAAACATTAAAATTAAAAAAAAAATAAATATTACATATCACTTAACAGGATGCGTTTTTTAACGTTTTTAATTAAAAAAAAACTTGGGGTGTCTGGGTGGCTCAGTCGGTTAAGCATCCAACTTCAGCTCAGGTCATGATCTCATGGTTCGTGGGTTTGAGCCCTGTGTGGTGGGTTCTGTGCTGACAGCTCAGAGCCTGGAGCCTGCTTCGGATTCTGTGTCTCCCCCTCTCTCTCTGTCTCTCTTCCACTTCTCCTGTTCTTTCTCTCTCTCTCAAAAATACATAAAAATAAAAAAATAGATGTACAGTTTGATGATTTTTACTAAATTTATACCATGGTGCAACCCTCACTACAATCTACTTTTAGAACATTTCTATCATTTCCCCCCAAATTTCTTCCTGCCCTTTTGCCAGGGCTGACTCCCATCATTTATCCCTGACAACCTCTGATTTGATTTACATCTTTTTTTTTTTTTTTACATTTTATAAAAATCTCTTACAAATGAAACTATGTGTGTATATTTGTATAGATATAGGTATAGATGTGTAAATACTTGTGTTTGACATCTTTAGTATATTTTTTAGATTCTTCCATGTTGTTGCATGTGTCAGGACTTTTTCCTTTTTATTTCTGAGTACTATTCCAATGTGTGAATGCCCATAATTTGTTTAGTCATTGAACTGTTTATGTATATTTTTGTTGCTACCATATTTTGTCCATTCTGAATAAAGAGGGTATGAACGTTTGTATATGTCTTTGTGCAAATATTTACTTTCATTTCTTGTAGGCCATATAGTAAGTGTATGTTTCACTTTCTAACAGGCTACTAAACTGTTTTTCAAAGTGATTATACTATTTTACATTTTTCTTATCAGCAATGCATGAGGGTTGCAGTTTTTCTATCCCTTTGCCAACACTGGGTATTGTCAGTCTTTTTGATTTTAGCCATTATAGTGTGTGTGTAGAGGTATCTCTTTGTATTTTTATTTTGCATTTTCCTAATTACTAATAATGTTAAATTTCTTTTCATGTGCATATTTTCATTTATATATATTTTCTTTGGTGAACTGTCTATTCAGGTCTTTTGACACTGTCTAAACTGGACTGTCTTCTTATTATTGAGTTGTAAGAATTCTTCATATATTCTGGATAACATCCTTTATCAGACATATGTTTTGCACATACTTTCACCTAGTCTGTGGCTTGTCTTCCTGTTCTTAATGTTAATTTTTGAAGAGCAAAAGTTATCAATTTTGAGGCATCCAATTCAATAATTTTATTTTACTTTTCATTTTCATTTTTGGGATCGGAATATTTAAAATTCATTGGCTACAATCACCTACATTCACCTTTATCACTGGATCTACAGAATTTCAAGCTTCCTTCTTTATGCAATGGGAACAAAGGCATTCATAACATTTGCCTTGGTGACTGTTTCCACCAGCTTCCATGACTAATGAGCACTCCTCTGATTGACACAATGTTTATGTTGTGAAATATGTAGACCTATTCTCCTGCACCCTTGATACATCTTTTTCTTTCCATTGACTCCTAGAGTACAAATTACTTTTTAAAAATATTTACATGCTTCGTGAAGCCACATCGTAGCTCCTAAGAAATTACAATTTTAATTATTGGTTACATTACAGGTAGTTAAGGACACTTTTTCCAGGTCTTAGCTACCAACATTTCAAAGAAAGCTGTATTACTGAGACTCATTGAAATGTACTTCAACAAGAGACCTGCTTAGAGGCTAAATTTATTTGATGTCATGATTAATTAAAATACTGTTAATTGGACAAAGTGATATCATCCAACCGCAATGGATGGTAATTAAATATTTCATGTCTAATGTTTTAATAAAAATGGCATTTTATCTGTAAGAATCACTAGCTTTGCTATTTTAAAAAAAATTGCTTAAAGCCTAACTCACAGTTGACATTCTGCTTTTATTGCAGGAATAATGGTAATGAGAAAGATTAAATACATCTTAGCAAATTGATACACTTAAGAATACTACGCCATTTGCTTTAGAGGATTTGTTGTTCAAATTTTCTAAGTCTCTAATGGTTGACACATGTGTACATTGCAGAGAAAAGTAAATAGCCTCTGAGGCTCAAGGATAGTTCTATAGAGTATTAAGTGCATCAAAAAGTTTGAGAGTTAATAACTCTTATCTCGTAATGCAGAAATATGAATGGAATGTTTTTTAATGCCCCACTCATCTACCAAGGGCCCTTTCTATTCTTGTAAGGTTTCTTCCCCTATAAATAACAACTAGAAAATTATTATAATTCTACATTATTTTTCTGTAATTACTTAGCTTTTAACATTTAATTACAAGCACTTTAATGAACTTTCAACTTTACATACATTTTTTTCATCTTTAACTCTCACAAAAACATATAGAGGGCAGAGAGAATGAGATTACAAGGGAAAAAGATGCAAATCCTAAACTTAACAGTATTTAATACTTATAAAAACAAACAAAAATGTCCTTTGAAAATAATTTAAAATTTAATTATTTTTCTAAAATCTACAACAGAAAAGAGAACTTGTGGCTAATGCTGATATTTCCATTTATACATAGAATTAATATATGTTCAATCTATTTTCTAGACTGTCTATATTTTAAAAAAATTTTTTTTCAACGTTTATTTATTTTTGGGATAGAGAGAGACAGAGCATGAACGGGGGAGGGGCAGAGAGAGAGGGAGACACAGAATCTGAAACAGGCTCCAGGCTCCGAGCCATCAGCCCAGAGCCCGACGCAGGGCTCGAACTCACGGACCGCTAGATCGTGACCTGGCTGAAGTCGGACGCTTAACCGACTGCGCCACCCAGGCGCCCCTCTATATTTTTTAAAATAGTAATATTTGTTATGTTGATTTTTTAAAATATTTAATATTTTAAAAAACATGTCAGTGTTTACTTACTGACTTCTAGATAAAATCTAAGTTTACCCTCCATATGTAGTCTTTAATTATTTGTCCTCTTCTTACTCATTTCTTTTTTTTCTTATTTGCTACACATCACCTCCTGGCCAGCTATTTATGGTTGATTTTTTTTTTAATTCAACAAAGATTTGTTGACAATCTACAATGTAGTAGGTCCTGGGCCCTGGAGATAACAAGATCAGTAGTGTTTACTTCAAGTCTTTCAGAGATTCAAAGATCTCACAGTCTAGTGTGGGTATATCATCATCCCCATCTTTATGCTCATAAATCATTATAACTATTCTTTCTTGTTTACACAGTACAGATGCTGTGCATTGGACTTTACAAGCATGAACTTACCTAAACTTTAGTGTAACCTGTAAGGTAGGCATACTTTGTACTGCTTTAAAGATAAGAAACTGGGGCACCTGGGTGGCTCAGTTGGTTGAACATCTGACTCCTGATCTCAGCTCAGGTCTTGATCTCAGGGTTGTGGGTTCAAGCCCCATAT
This sequence comes from Herpailurus yagouaroundi, assembly GCF_014898765.1. Lineage (NCBI taxonomy): Eukaryota > Metazoa > Chordata > Mammalia > Carnivora > Felidae > Herpailurus > Herpailurus yagouaroundi. The sequence continues at coordinate 19,941,008 of NW_024412405.1, forward strand.
TGGGCTCTGCACTGGATGTGGAGCCTACTTAAAAAAATAAATAAATATGGGTGCCTGGTGGCTCAGTCGGTTAAGCATCTAACTTCGGCTAAGGTCATCATATTGCAGTTTGTGGGTTGGAGCCCCATGTTGGGTTCTGTGCTAACAGCTCAGAACCTGGAGCCTTCTTTGGATCCTGTCTCCCTCTCTCTCTGCCCCTTGCCCACTCTCACTCTGTTTCTCTCTCTCTCTCTCTCTCTCAAAAGTAAACATAGAAAGAAAGAAAGAAAGAAAGAAAGAAAGAAAGAAAGAAAGAAAGAAGTTGAAACTTAGAAGAGTTAAACAATTTTATTAAAGTTACATAGCTAATAAATTCATAAGTCATATTTTTAGAATTGAAACTGATAGCCATTTTTACAATTTTCTCTATATAGCTTCTCCTATAACAAATTTCAGTAAACTACGGGAAATGCCACAGGAGTATAGGAAATTATGAAAAGATGGTTGAGAGTGGTCATGACCCCACCCATGGTAGTGAAGGGTTTTTTGCTTTCTTAGAGGAGGAATCAATTCAGCTGAATTTTGAGAGATGCCTGTGACCTTTCCAAGTGGATACAGAGCAGGAAATAGAGTATTTCAGTTATTTGCACAGTTACAAACATGAAAAGCACAGCACTGGAAGAACAGGGAAGGAGTGTTGCAAAAGCACAAATAGCATGGTACAGGCTTGAATTTCTGTGGGGTGTGTTTGTGGGTGTATGTGTGTGTGTATGTGTAGCAGATCTTAACATGAAACAGTGTGTGATTTATCGGTATCAAATTTTTCTGAGATTTCAGCAATCAGTTCTCTAGAAAGACATTTAACTAAATCTTCAAATAAAAGAAAGTGTTGGTAACATAATCAGATGTCATAACAAACTACACTGTTTTAATGAAATCTTCTGATACAACACAGGAATTATTTATTAGAAGTTATTAAAAATGGTATCGTATAAACAAAGTTAACACTGAGTATGGGAGGTTTTAGAGTTCTGCTTTTGATTCTTGTTGGGAGTCAAGAAGACTTGTGTTGGTATTTTTTGCACAAAAAACTATAATTTACTAGTAGAATAAAAAAATGGAGACCTTACTTTACTTAAGAGAAGCCCCACTGATAAGCTGTTGCAGTGCAAGAGAGGACCCAGGAATTTGAAGTTTGAAGTCGGAGGCTCTACTTAGATTCATGACAAACTGACCAAATTATTTAATCTTAAATGTATCTATCCTTAGGGTGTTTTTAATAAAGATATTCCATAACTCAATATAAAAAATTGTCCAAGTGTTTTATTGAGGCTAAAGTGAGGAAACTGTTTCTTATGCTGTAACCAAAACCCACTTTTCTGATTCATATTCATGAGTTGTAGTCCTTAATTTAGATGCCAGAGTGAAAATGCTGACTATCACAATCCTTTGTTGCCACCCTCCCAAAGCATTTTACATTTGTCTATGTCTGTAGTTTCAGTGTTTCCAACTGTATTCCTTTATTTAAATCATTTCACTGGGACATGTTTCTTGATTTTAATTTTTTTTATTTTAATCGTTTCCACTATAGACACAATCAATTTTTATTATTTAAATATCAACTTAGTTTTCTGGTTGACGGTAGCATTGCATATTCACGGTGTTTTCCTATTCTTATGTTGGATTTCAGAAATGAAAACCTGAATATTGGAGACCTAGTATTATCTGCCAGAACTAACTCATTTGTTTGGAAGGGATGAAAAGACCCGTCACTCATATTCTTTATGCTCATGACATTTCTAAGGTGCAGTTTTGAGAATGGTTATTTAAAACTGGAGAGTGAACTTAGAGCAACATATTTTCAACTTCATCAATTGTTATTTATTGGATGTCCACTGACCCAGTGGCTTGTGATTAGTGTATTTCATAGGCTATCATGGGAAGATTTACCAGTTGATCTCTTGGTTTAGATGATTAAAACTTCAATTGTCACTTTTAAATCTCTAACTCCACTTTTATATCTGGGAGAAATTTTTTTTTTTATTTTTATTTTTTTTATCTGGGAGAAATTTTATTTTATTTTATTTTATTTTTTTAATTTTTTTTTTCAACGTTTATTTATTTTTGGGACAGAGAGAGAGACAGAGCATGAACGGGGGAGGGGCAGAGAGAGAGGGAGACACAGAATCGGAAACAGGCTCCAGGCTCTGAGCCATCAGCCCAGAGCCCCACGCGGGGCTCGAACTCACGGACCACGAGATCGTCACCTGGCTGAAGTCGGATGCTTAACCGACTGCGCCACCCAGGCGCCCCGAAATTTTATTTTAAATAATGCTGAAATAGGCAATGTTGGTGGGTCTATTTTTGTGGTTTCTTTTTTTTTGGAGGAATGATGATAGTAGATAATTTCAAATAAATAAGGAGAGTCTTTACCTGGCATTTTTGAAATTTTTATTTTTTATTTTATTATTAAAAAAATTTTTTTTAAGTGTTTTATTTATTTTTGAGACAGAGAGAGACAGAGCATGAGCAGGGGAGGGGCAGAGAGAGAGGGAGACACAGAATCTGAAACAGGCTCCAGGCTCTGAGCTGTCTGCACAGAGCCCGACGTGGGGCTCGAACTCACAAACCATGAGATCATGACCTGAGCCGAGTCGGACACTTAACCAACTGAGCCACCCAGGCACCCCTGAAATTTTTATAATATAAAAAGAGTGCAATAAAATGGGAATAAATACAGAACTATTTTCTTTAATTATTTTACTTATTTTTTTTAACATTTATTTATTTTTGAGAGACAGAGAGTGACAGAGCATGAGTGGGGGAGGAACAGAGACAGAGAAGGAGACAGAGAATCCCAAGAAGGCTCCAGGCTCTGGGCTGGGCTGTCAGTACAGAGCCTGACATGGGGCATGAACCCATGGACTGCAAGATCATGACCTGAGCCGAGGTAGGACGCTCAACCGACTGAGCCACCTGGGTGCCCCAATACATAACTATTTTAATATTGCTTTAAATTTTTGAGACTGCAAACCATAGAAGTGTTTATGTATTAGTGATTTTACAACCAGACACTTTAATTATTATCAACATCTCCAGGAAGCTTTTAGACATGAGGAGCTATCTCAACCTCAAATTTTTAAAGCTCCTCTTCCTTGGAAATTCTAAGTGGTTAAGGTCCACTGGTCAGCATCACATAATGTTTCGGCAAGACACTTGCAGAAATGAGATGGGTAAGCAAACACAATATCATAATTAATGCAGAAATCTACATAAGAATGTGAATGACAGGTGAAATAAAGCAGATTTTTTTCTCTAGAGAAATAAAAATAGGAATAACCAAAGTTTTTTGGAAACTGTAAGTTTAACTTTACCCAAGAGTGTATCTCTGATTCTTCAAAATCTAGGTGAAATTAGGCAATATTTGAGGCATATGTAACTCACTAGACACTTTCAAAGTTAATTCCAAAACTCAGATCATGCTGCCTTTTTCTATCCATGCAACATGAATATATGCTTTTAAGGAAAGGCATGAAAATAACCTCTTTTCTCTGAAATTCTGTACCTGTTCTTTATTCTATCTCTTGCTTAGGTTTGTTGTTTTTGTTTTGTTTTGTTTTTTGTTTTTTTGTTTTTGTTTTTTTTAAGAGAGAGAGCAGGAGAGTGGGAGAAGGGCAGAGGGAGAGAAAGAATCATAAGGTGGCTCCACACCCAGCATGGAGCCCAACATGGGGCTTGATCTCATGACAATAAGATCATTACCTGAGCCGAAATCAAGAGTCAGATGCCACCCAGGTGCCCTTCTCTTTGCTTCAGTTTGAGTTAAAATTGAGCCTCTGACTTTGAGATTCCTTCTAAACTAGAAATGAAGATCACGAAAGGCTAAATTTTGCCAAGGTGGATGGATTGGAGAATGTAGAGAAACATGACATAGCACCATGTCTGGTGACATTTGTAACCATCTCCTTCTGAGTCACATTTTCTTGCTATTCATCAGCTGAAAGTTTAAAGATGAGCTTCTACCTAAGAACGCCTGAGGCAATTCTTTGGAGAGGGTGTTGGAGTGGTGAGAGGTAGCTTATGGATGTGAATATATATTGAGATACAAAAATAAAGGAGAATAAAAGAGACAGGAGGGGAACCAAATATAAAAGAAGGGAAGGGGCACCTGGGTAGCTCAGTCAGTTAAGCTCCTGACTTTGGCTCAGGTCATGATCTCATGGCTCTGGAGTTTGAGCCCTGGCTCTCTGCTGTCGGCACAGAACCTGCTTTGGACCCTCTGTCTCCCTCTCTCTCTGCCCTTCCTCAGCTCATGCTCTTGCTCTTTCTCTCAAAAATAAACAAACATTTAAAAAAAAAATAAAAGAAGGGCACCTGGGTCGCTCAGATGGTTGAGTGACTGAGTTCCGCTGAGGTCATTATCTTGCGGTTCGTGGGTTGGAGCCCCACCTTGGGCTCTGTGCTGACAGCTCAGAGCCTGGAGTCTTCTTCAGATTCTGTGTCTCCCACTCTCTCTTCCCCTCCCCTGCTTTGTGCTCTCTCTCTCTCTCTCTCTCAAAAATAAACATTCAAAAAAGAAAGAAAAGAAAGGGAAAGAGGAAATTGCCTTTAAATAATGTTTTCAATCCTTATAATTTTTATTGAAAAAACTTGTAGGTGTTCTGGGAAAAAAAAGGAATCAAACTAATAGTTTCATGACTTATGTATGACAAGAACAAGATTAAATGGTACCTGTGGAAAGGGTGAACAGGCTTATTTGGCAAATACCCTTCTTTAGTGAGACTTAGGAGGGAATTGAGACTTTTATTTATACAGACTGCACATGTGAAAACAGAGGAAAATAAAACTTTGAAGCTATCCCTGGCCCTGCATTATAAAATGAGTTATGGAGTCAAAACCAAAGCTATGCCTACATTTAACATAAACTGTGTTTGTTAGAAGCAAGCATTCACGTGTCATTTCTGAATTGTGATTAAATTCATGTCAGGAGATTATGAGTAGTCTCTTGAATCTAAAGATCCTCTCACAGTTGGCAAGATTTATTACTTCTGAGGGCAACATAATGGTAGACAAGTTGGTAATGCTATTGATGGCAGTCGGTGTGTGCTGGGAAAATAAACATCAATCTACTAAGTAGGATGACAGCATGAGGTACCAGAAGACTGTAACAATAGTCTTAACGGTAAGAAAATGCAATTTCCCCTGCTGTGTTTTATGCCTAGTTTTATATGACTACTGCATTATACAAATTAATATTTAATGCAGTTCAACATCATGCTTGTCAAACAATAGTGCAGGATATAAACCACTGAAAAATCATTTTCTGTGTTTGACAGAGGGTAATATCATACTTTTTCTGTTTTTCAGTGCAGCTGCTTCAAGCTCTGGATTTGTCTCACCAACTAAGAGTCCCCTTATTGCAAGCAAATTGTTATGTAAATCAAACTGACCTTCTGGAGTGTAGGAAAGCAGACTTTGTTTTTAAGTGTTTTGAGAAATAATACCATGGATTATTTGAGAGCACTCTGTATATGAAAGGATTGAGATAACATTGAAATTAAAACATTGGCTCTTATCCTTGACTCTTACTCAAATTTACATTAAGAAATATGACTTCAGAAGATGGAGTGTGGAATGAAAGACTTTCCTGAGTTTCTCTTCTCTCCTTTGATACACTTGTGGCTTGGTCAGGGGACAGACTGGTGGGCGGGCAGGTCAAGGAAAGAATTTAAGAAGCTCTTTTGACCTAAAGAGGAACGGTGTCCACCATGGACTCATGGGTCACCGTGTCATGGTTTACAACAGCCTGTGACCATATCTTGCTCTCCTTAAGAGGTGGGTGGTAGCCCCACCTGTGGTTAAGCTCCTAGGGGAAACTGAGACACTTACTGCATTTTTTTCAATTGAAACCAACCTAGTTATTTTTCTTGTAATGGGCTGGTGCTCAGTGAGACTTATCTGACATATGTCAGGGCAGCCATGGGAATATCACTGATTATGACCAGTCTTAGGCCAAGTAACAAAGCCAACAAATTCATCACTCTCATCTACTTCTTCCTGTAGTTCTTTTCACATTTCAGCCCCCTTTCAGGGTATGTAGGGTATCCTTTTGCGTATATACCCTAACCAGACCAGTTTTTTTCTACTTATAGGAACTTATTATACAGAACTTTATATAAGGGGCATTGAATAACACAATGGACAATATGATATAGTGCATTAAAAGTGATTTATGTAACCTCATAACATCTACATGGGCAGAATCAGCAAAATAGAGACGTATATATAAACAAATACATGCAAGTGTGCCCATGAACTAAATGCATCATGAGCTTAATTTCTAAATTTTTGAAGCCATGGGTAGGCTATATATTTTTCCTATCCATCCTTATAATTCACCTATTAGTATAACATCAAGTTTATTGGTAACAAGTTCTAAGTTACTCATATAAATGACTAATGTTTTGATCATGAATGAGTGTTGGATTTTTAACCAGACCAGTTTTCATGTGGAAGTACACACCCACTAAATACCCATTTACTTTTCCTTTCCATTTTTTCTTTTTTCTTTCCATTTGTTCCTTTTTCTTTCCATTAAAATACCCATTTCCTTATACTCAATAATAAAGGAATATTATTGTAGAAAATTTTAATCTAGTTTACTCTATTTTTGAAAATATTGGTCATAATTACAAAGATGCCTAGTATTTCCAGGCACTAATGAGGGAGAGTGGGGGCAAGTTGAGGGCAAAGTACAGGCTAACACCATACAACCCCCCTGCCCCCACCCCAGGGGGATATGTGTGATATTCCTCAGACACTCCTGGTTGCCCAAGAACAGGGAAAAGGAAATAAAGCAAATGGTTAACTGATAGAGATCACAGTCATGCAGGACAGGAGTCTCCTTCAGTTTACTTTCAGTAAGTTTCCAGTAAGTTTTCAACTTAGTAAACTGCAAGAAAAAGGCAATCTTATCCCATAGCGTTATCTCCAGAAACCTATAGACTCCATTTCCTGGGGCCCTAATATCACCTTCATTGAGATGTAAGGGGATTTAAGTGTTCTTCATGGTGATGCGGAAAACAAAGGCAAATGAAAAAATTCTGTTACTTCCTACAGCTCATTGACGAGTCCTTGAAACAGGGAGAGTGACCTTCCTCTAGGAGTTCAGCTGCCTTGATGATGACACTTTGCTAGGGGTAAAAGGGAATCTTAACATATTCCTGACCCCCCAGGATCCTCTGAGTCTCCTTTAACACATAAAAATTCCTTTGCAAACCTCCTTTGTCTTTAACCCCCAAGTAAATGTTGGCAGTTATACTCCAAACATATGGCCCTTGGTATACATCCGAAGGGTCTCATGACTGAGCTGTTACTAAACAGTAATAAATGATATTTTCCTAACAACAGCTAGTCCCTCAACATCCTGGAAACCTTGCTTCCAAAATTCCTCAGAGACTTACTCTGTCCTTAACCCCCTTCCCAGCCTGAAGATATATAATCAGTCACTCTTCACAACCCCAGTGCAGCTCTTTCTGCCCATGTGTCCTGTCCCATGTTTTAATAAAATCGCTTTTTTGCACTAAAGAATTCTTCAAGAATTCTTTCTTGGTCGTCAGCTCCAAACCCCACCATCATCCCCAAACCCTATCAGCACTGCGTATAGTTAGTGAGAAAATAATTTGGCCAAGAAGGGCCTTCCCAGTACCCTCATGATTATTACATACACATAAAGAGATGATGTAACCATAGTGAGGAAGGGCTTATGTCTCTAAATGTGGTAACTCCATTCTCCAAGTTTCCCAAGCAGGAATTCTTGGAGTCATCCTTGACCCCTCTCGTTCCCTCATGTCTCACATCCAATCATTGGCAAATCCTGTAATTTCTGACTTCACATCCCGAATCTGCCATTTGTCACCTCCGCCAGTGCCACTCATCTTTCAAGTGGTCTTTCACTTTGGTTCTCCTGACTCTGTGATTCCCAACGTAGGTAATGCCTCCCTTGGAAGCATACACAAAACTTGCAGAACTGAATTTATCGGTCAGAGCGATTGAAGAGGGTATTAGGTCTTTAATGGCAGGGCAGCAATGCCAAATGCCCTTCAATGCACAGGACAGTCTCCCCGCCCCCAAGTCGCTATCCCCCATCCTGCTGCCCTTTAAATGCTCCACACTCACAGTCATTTCTGAGCCTACAATCTGATTTCATTTTACTCATAAACACGGAGTGGGTTTTGTTTTTAATGTACATGGACTTTTCTTTTTTTTTTAAATTTTTTTTTCAACGTTTATTTATTTTTGGGACAGAGAGAGACAGAGCATGAACGGGGGAGGGGCAGAGAGAGAGGGAGACACAGAATCGGAAACAGGCTCCAGGCTCCGAGCCATCAGCCCAGAGCCTGACGCGGGGCTCGAACTCCCGGACCGCGAGATCGTGACCTGGCTGAAGTCGGACGCTTAACCGACTGCGCCACCCAGGCGCCCCTGTACATGGACTTTTCAAGGAATGAACCTACTGTATAAATTGAAGAAAGGCTGTACTCGGTGGTGTTTGAAACATGACTTTTTCACCATTTCGGAAAATAACATTGGCTGTGCTGTTTTTGGTCTGTGAGTTCCCAGCGTAAAACACCTGCATTGGCTGGCCCTCTTAGCTTCACATGTGCCACAGGCATATGTATGGGTGTCAAAATCAGGCCAGTAGTCATTTCTGACCAGTAATTTTCTAATGTATTCTTGCGGGAAAAGACATTTATGCAAACGTATGGTTTTTAAAATAAATTGTTTTACATTTGTTGCTCTCTGGTATTATAAATAGGGCTTTTGAATTTTTAATTATTCTAAATTTTGACTTATTTTGGTAATTGGCTGTATAGATACTCTATTTAGAGTAGTAAAGGTGGTGTTTTTGTTTTTAATTTAAAAAACATAGGGACGCCTGGGTGGCTCAGTTGGTTAAGTGTCCGGCTCTTGATTTCAGCTCAGGTCATGATCTCATGGGTTCGTGAGTTCAAGTACCGCATTGGAGTCCCTGCTGACAGTGCAGAGCCAGTATGGGATTCTCTCTCTCTTCCTACTCTGCCTCTCTCTCTCTCTCTCTCTCTTCCTACTCTGCCTCTCTCTCTCTCTCTCTCTCTCTCTCTCTAAATAAATAGACTTAAAAAAACACTTTAAAAAATGCAGTGGGTGGGACAGGGTTGACGTCACTCTCCTAACTTGTCTCTTTATTGCTTCCCTACCATGGGCTCTCCCTACAGCTGCCAGTTATCCTATTAACACTGGAGCACAGTCTGCCCCCCCCCCCCCCCCAACAGTGCTCAAATGGCTTCCCATTTCACTTTGAATAAAATGCCAGATGAAGGGCCAGGTGCTTTCCCCGGTGATAACTTCTCCGCTTCACCCCCTACCTCCCTGCCTCCGGCAACACTCTCCACTCATCCCACTCTAGCCAGTGCTGACCTCCTTGCGATTTTGCTCACACATCTAGCCAACACGGACCTGAGAGAATCTTTTCCTTTTGCAAGAAATCTGGCTCAGCCAGATAGCTTGACGGCAGTGCTGAACTTCATTCAGATCTCTGCTCAAATGCCTTCCCTTTCTATATAAAAACAGTGGTAGACTCCCTGCCTTCAGGATCTTTTCCCTTTGTGGGGAACACATTTCCACTGTGTTCATTAGCCCCCAATATATTACATTGTTACATATTTTTATTGCCTTCTTTTAAGTAGAATATAAACTGTATGAGAGCAGAGGCATGGTCTGTCTTGTTTGCTATTTATCTGTGGTGCCTAGAATGGTTCTGGTACATAATGGTCACTCAATTATATTGAATGAATGAGTGTCTTTGTTTTTAAATTTCAAGTTTGAATACTAGCTGCACCATTCATTAACTACAAGATCATGGGGAATTCAGCTTTAAGACTCACTTTTCTCACTTAAGATGCCTTTTTCACAGGATTCCTATAAAGGTTAAGAAAGATAATTTACATAAAAACCTTATTATAGTGCTTAGAATATACAAGCATTCAATTAAAGTATCTACTTATGTACTTATCTATTCATCCATCTATCCACCTGCCTGTGTATTCCTCCATTTACTCCATTTATCATTCAACTATACACATATCCACGTATTCTCTCAGATCTCCCACTTATTCTGACAATTCACAAAGTAGTGAGATGAAGCCTAGTATATCTTTGGTCATGCAACTTTTGAGGTTTGTGTATCTTGTGGATATGGATAAAGTATACAAATTACTCTCTTCAAGAAGACAGAAACTTTCATAATCTGTTAGGTATGATGGAAAAATTGATATTAAAAAAATCTGTGGGCATACATAATATTATTTTACTATTATTGGTCTATTCTAGAAAGTGCTTTCACCCGGTAGATCTATTTTACTGGATCTCAACTTTTCTCCTATGTCTGCAATTATCATGGGATTTAATTCATGGAAATGTGTTAAAGTTAATTGCCAGATAGGGAGGAATTGATCATGATGTTGCTACAGATTTATAATAGGTACTTTTATAAAATTATTCATAAAACTAGAGAGGTTGAATTTCAGTAGACACAATAATTAACATCCCATTTATAACAAATTTAATTAAAGGATGTTGGTCCATTAGAGAACTAGAAATCAATCACACAAGTGCTTTCTTCTGTACTTTCACTCTCTGTCCTTCCTTTTTCTGTAGGCCATTCAGGGATTTTGGCCTTATTTCAGCTATTAAGGAAAAGAGTGATACTTGTGGGTCTGCATTTTGGCTATATGGAGTCAAACTCCTGGATACTAAGTAACCAATATTTTACTCTTCTTACTCAGGTTTTGGGGGAAAAGTATGCCCTTTCTGAATATACATTAATTATACAGAAAAATGTAGTATTTCATACATAAACTGATCCTTTAGAAGCAATTTCAAAATCAAAATCAACTGCAGCATTGTTTGAAACAGCAAACAAACAAACAAACAAAAACAAAAAACAAAACCGAAACAAAACACTAGAAGCAATTCAATTCACAAGGAAATTGGTTAAGGGGAAAATGATATAGTTAAAATAAATGCAATATTTTATAAATTAAAACATACACATTTATCTAGAAGAATGCACATCAATTTGTTAAGAGTGGTTTTTCCTTTGGGAACAGTGTTTTGAAGTAGTTTCACCTACTATGTATTTCAACTTGATGGAGTTTGATCATCATCATCTAATAAAAGACAATAATAAGGCAATACAGATTAAGATCCTCTGATATATCTAGATAAACTTTCTGGAAAAATTATTTCTGGTATTAAGCATATTTTTCTATAACTTATGAGTCAAAAGAGCTTAAATATTCAGTTCAATGCTTGTGGAAAGAATATAATTTGTAACTCACATGAATAGCATACTTGGACAAGTTACTCAACCTTTCTAAGCCTGTTTCCTCACTTGTAAAATGCAGATAATAAGAATAACTACCTCAAAGATAGTAAAATTGAATGGGAGAATTGCTACCCACACTAAATGCCATGTCAAAGGAAACTACTGGACTGACTTATAAATCGGAACAAGAAAGCCTTTCTGGAAGAATACAGGATAAAGGAAACACCGATTATTTCTGCTTGCCTTTGTCTCTCCACCAGAATTTCATGTCTGTTTTTCCTTTTACATATTCAAATAGAAATTATTATTCTATAGCACCTTCTATTGGGCCATTTTCCTAAGCTCACTGGGACAGAATATTTTACCTTTGGAAGCTAAAGGAATATGTCTAATTTTTCTGTAGAAATTTAGGAAAGGTATAATACTGTAGTTCCAGCTTATACCACCAGAACTTGGTCCCAAATATGTAACAAAGGAATGTATGCCTAATATCAGATCAAAAGAGAGAGAGAGAGAGAGAGAGAGAGAGAGAGAGAAATTGAACTGAATCGATATGTGGGTAACTCATATCTCTACAGATATGGAGTTACATGACTAACAAAGAATAATCATATTAAAATTAATGTCTTTAATGTTGCTGGGTCATTATCTCCCACCTGAATAAAAGTAGGGCCTTAGCTGTTACCTTTCCTAAAACTTCCAATTATTTATGAAAGTCTCTGGGGTTTTCTGTATACTTATGGCCAACACTTCATGTTCTTCTACTGTCAGACAACCTGCTGCTATTTCCTGCTTCTATAGCTACTTGAGGCAAACACCTTGCTGTGGCTTTTGTTACAAAAATGCTCCATGAGGCTTAAGGTTTCTTCTAGGGTCCTGCTTCCTGATGCGACCCAAGAGGTAAAAGCTTTGGGTTTCCGAATGCTGCTAATTCCTTTATTTCTTGCTGTGTTAGGACCAATGTCAGTAGCAGTACAGAAAATATATCTTTTCCCAAATATGAGACTGAGGTTGTCTGAGGACCCCAAAGCTTTATGAAGTCTTTGTTCTTTGAATGTTGCATATTTCCCAAAGTTGCCCGTTTCATTTCAGTTCCTAGCCTCTCTCCAAATGAATCAAATCTCCTTCCTGTCTGGCCATAGAGACCATATTGTCTTTTTCCTCATCAATTTCCAGGTGTTTCAGAAAACATTTGTAGGTTTTTCAGAAAAACTAGGTTCTACTTCTAGGGTCTTCACAAGAATTTTTTATTTATTAGGTAGGGACATTGTCCCATTAATTCAGTAGATTAAACTAGATTCTTTTTTTTTATTTTTTTTAATATATGAAATTTATTGTCAAATTGGTTTCCATACAACACCCAGTGCTCATCCCAAAAGGTGCCCTCCTCAATACCCATCACCCACCCTCTCCTCCCTCCCACCCCCCATCAACCCTCAGTTTGCTCTCAGTTCTCAACAGTCTCTTATGCTTTGGCTCTCTCCCACTCTAACCTCTTTTTTTTTTTTTCCTTCCCCTCCCCCATGGGTTCCTGTTAAGTTTCTCAGGATCCACATAAGAGTGAAACCATATGGTATCTGTCTTTCTCTGTATGGCTTATTTCACTTAGCATCACACTCTCCAGTTCCATCCACGTTGCTACAAAAGGCCATATT